>NC_080686.1:16793489-17096520 GCF_030445035.2 Dasypus novemcinctus
TATCCAATCAGTTGAATGCCTTAAAAGGGGAAGTGACTTCAGCATTAGAGAATTTTCCAACTTGACTTCATACAGCCAAGTCTCCTGAGAAATCAAGGACCTTCATCAGAGCCACTGGTTTGTACCCTGCCTGTGGAGTCTGGACTTGTGCATCCCCAAGATCATGTGAGAGAATTTTATAAAATCTCATACTATTTACAGATATTTCCTGTTGATTCTGTTTTCCTAGAGAATCCTGACTAATATTGCACCTAACCAGGGAGCCCCTAAATACTTGAAATAAACCCTGGCAAAACTGAAGGGAGAAATAGGTATCGTTACAGTAATTGCTGGAGTCTTCAACACACCACTCACATCATTAAACAGAACATCTAGACAGAAGCTCAGCAAGGAAACAGAGAACTTGAACAATATAGTTAATGAGTTAGACCTAACAGACATATACAGAACGTTGCATTCAAACTCCGTGGGTTATCCATTCTTCTCAAAGGCCTATGAATCTTCCTCCAGGATAGACCACATTAGGGCACAATGCAGCTCTTAATAAATATAAACTCAATAATTAGGAAAAAAGAAAAGAAAAAGATAGGATGTAGAATTTTTCCAAATCAATACGTATTCTATATCTAACCTTTAAACTCATCGCTATATTCCATTTTACTAGTAAGGGAACCTGACATGATATTGGGCTTCACTTTTCAGGAAGTTTTGGATCACAGAGTGGTTCAACAATGGCAGCAGAGGAATACTGGCATGGGATGTTATTGACAGGCGATATATGGTTGACAGGGAGTTATACAGGGCATATGTCCAGGGTGCATGGTAATGTTTGGATGTACTCATAGTAGAAACAATTAAAAAGAACAGCTGGGGGGGTACTGGGCTACTGGCCAGGGGGGGCTCTGTCATGTTCCCTAGGGGAGCAGCGGCAGTCCCCCAGGTGCAACGGTAAGGACGAGGAAGGAATGAGGGTCCAACAGTGAGCCCCTGATACTAATGACTATGCTTGTGAGCCTATACGCCTGAAATAAGAACAAGGCCTAGAGCAGTACTGCGCCTAGAAGTTTCCTCCTGACAGCCTTCATGTTACTCAAATGTGGCCAGTCTCAAAGCCAAACTCAGCATTTAAATGCAATGCATTCCCCCCAGCGTGGGACATGACACCCAGGGATGAGCCTCCCTGGCACCGAGGGATCACTACCAAGTACCAGCTCATGATGCAACTAGAAAATGACCTTGAATTAAAGGTTCAACGTGGACAAGCAGAATATCCCTGTCTACATATAATAACAGGAGTTAAAAATGCTGTTTCACCTAAATTAAGGGGGAAATGGAAAGGACAAATGAGTTTATATGGCTATGAGTCTCTAAAAAAGAGTCTGGAGGTTGTCAGAAGGATTGCCCTTATGTACACCTGAGCAGAGTCTCAGAGACAGATAAAGTAGATACAATCCCAGGTATTGGTCCTTTTGAGGGCTAAAGAGACCCACAGGTTCTATGGTCATGGCAGATGGGGTTCACTGCCATGCCAGTTGACCCTTCTTTGGAGCCAGTGTTTCTGCGTGATGGAGCTGGACTCAGAGGGGATCTCTTTTCACAAGACTTTCATGCTACTTTACTGGAATTGTAGTTGGTGCTGGGGTTTAAGATATATTTAGGGGATTTGAATCTCTGGACTGACAATATGATAGCCAGGCCTGACCTCAACAGACTTCAGCTCCTACACTCTGATTTATTGGACTTACTCCACTCAGCTAACATGGAATTGAAGAATGTCAACTACCACACCATGGAGCCTAGAGTGCCTACAGCTGATAGCAGGAGGATTGCATCCAATATCCATGTGGAATCTAAACCCCCTATTGACATAGATGTGGAATAGACACAACCAAGCCAAGGTCCACAGGAAGGAGGAATACAGTAAGGATCAGAGTGGACTTAATGATATTCTATTCATGAACTACTGTGGTTAATAATCGAGAAAATGTGGCATTGATGTGGAAAAAGTGGTCATGGTGGCTGCTGGGTGCGGGGAAGGGGAGGAAGAGAGGAGATGCGGAGGCATTTTTGGGACTTGGAGTTGTCCTGGGTGGTGCCCCAGGGACAATTGCTGGATGTTGTATGTCCTCCCATGGCCCACTGGATGGAACGAGGGAAAGTGTGGGCTATGGGGTGGAACACAGGACATGGGGTGCAGCGATGCCCAGAGATGTACTCACCAGACACAATGGATGTGACATGATGATGGGGGAGAGTGTTAAGGGGGGGAGGGGGGAAGTGGTGGGGTGAGGGCGGTGGGGGTGAATGAGGACCTTGTATTTTTTTAATGTAATATCTTTTTTAAAAATGAATAAATTGAGTAGAATTTGGGAAAAATTTATATAATACAGGAATGTTCTTACTAGTACAGGGTGTTAAGAATGTGGTGATACACAGGAAAAATATAACTACGGTAATTTATGGACTATAGTTAACAACAACATTGTAATGTTTTGTAGCAAAAGCAAAGTTGGTACTATATTAATGCTAAAGGTAAATAAAAAAATATGGGGTTTGGTTTTATGAGAAATAAATATGATTAAGCATTAAAATAAATAAATATAAGAATATTGATGAAATTTTACAGAGCACCTTTTCAGATCATAATGGAATGAAACTGGAAATCAGTAAGACAGGAAAGATGTAAATTTGCAAATGCATGGGAGCTAAATAACACACTCCTAAATAGCCAGTGGTTCAAAGAAGAAATTGCAAGTGAAATCAGTAAACATACTGAGACAAATGAAACTGAGAACACAGCTTATCAAAACTTATGTGATACTGTGAAGGCAGTATTGAGAGAAAAATATATAGCCCTAAACACCTTTATTAAAAAAGAAGAAAGAGTTAAACTCAAAGATCTAACTGAACAACTGGAGAAATCAGGAAGAGAACAGCAAATCAATCTCAAAACAAGCAGAAGAAAAAAAAATAAGAAAGATTAGAACAGAAACAAATGAAATTGAGAACAAAAAAATGTAGAGAAAATCAACAAAACCAAGAGAAGATCAATAAAACTGACAAACATCTAGTGAGACTTATAAAAGAAAAAAGAGAGAAGATACAAATAAATACAATCAGAAATTAAAGATAAGTTAGACTGACCCAACAGACATAAAAAGGATCATAAAAGGATATTTTGAGAAACTGTATGTCAACAAATTAGACAATCTAGATGAAATGCACAAATTCCCAGAAATGCACAATGTACACTGATGCTACAAGAAATACAAGAACTTAACAAACCAATCACATTTAAAGAGACTGAATCTGTCATAAAAAATCTCCCAACAAAGAGAAGTCCAGAACAAGATGGCTTCACAGGTGAATTCTACCAGCATTTCAAAAAGAATTAATACCAATCCTTCCAAAAAAATTGAAGAGGAGGAAAAATTACCCAACACATTTATTAAGTCAACATCACCCTAATACCAAAGCCAGATAAAGACATTACAAGAAAAGAAAATTACAGACCAATCTTCTAATGAACAGATACAAAAATTCTAAACAAGATACTTGCAAATCGGATCCAACAGCATATCAAAACAATTACACATCACAACTTAGTGGGATTTATTCCAGGTATGCAAGGCTGATTCCACATAAGTAAATCAATGTAATACACCCATTAAAACATTGAAGGAAGAAAACCACATGACCATCTTAACTGATGCAGAAAAGATATGACAAAATCCAGCATCCTTCCTTGACACAAATACTTCAGAAGAATAGAAGGAAAATTCCTGAATATAATAAAAGACATATATGAAAAACCCACAGCTAACATCATATCAATGAGGAAAGGTTGAAAGCTTTCCCTTGAAGATCAGGAACAAGGCAAGGATGCCCACTGTCACCACTGTTATTCAAAAAATTGTACTAGAAGTTTTAGCCAGAGCAATTAGACAAGAAAAAAAATTTAGGCAGCCAAATAGGAAAAGAGGAATTAAAACTGTCACTATTTGCGGATTACATGATTCTGTATTTAGAAAATTCTGAAATGTCTATGACAAAGCTACTTGAACTAATAAATGAATTGAGCAAAATGACAGGATACAAGATCAACACACAAAAATCGGTAATGTTTTTGTACACTAGCATTGAAAAATCTGAGGAGGAAATCAGGGGGAAAAATTCCATTTACAATGGCAACAAAAAGACTCAAAACTCTAGGAATCAATTTAACCAAAGAAGTACAGGACCTATATGCAGGAAACTACAAAACCATGCTAAAAGAAATCAAACCTAAACTAATGGAAAGACATTCCATGTTCATGGACTGGAAGAATAAATATCATGAAGACATCAACCCTGCCCAAACTGATTTATAAATTCAATGCAATACCAGTCAAAATTCCAGTACCCAACTTTACAGAAAAAAGGCAATTGCCAAATTCACTTGGAAAAGAAATTGCTCCCAAATAGCCAAAAAGCGTTCTAAAAAAGAAGAGTGACATGGAGGAATTTCACTGCCTGGCCTTGAAACATAATACAAAATGATAGTAGTCAAAACAGCATGGTTGTGGGGGGGGGGGTGAGGGGAGTGGGGTATATGGGAACCTCTTATATTTTTTAATGTATCATTTTGTGTGATATGTACCTTTAAATATATATATATATATATAATTTAAAATTTTGGTTTGGAAAAAACAAACAGCATGGTACTGACAGAGAGAGATACATTAATCAATGGAATAGAATTGAGAGTCCAGAGATAAACCCTCACCTCTACAGCCAACTGATTTTTGACAAACCTACTAGGCTTACCATAACAGGACAAAACAGTCTCCCAACATTTGGTTCTGAGAGAACTAGATATCTATAAGCGAAAGAATGAAAGAGCACTCCTATCTTAATCCCATACAAGAATCAGCTCAAAATGGATCAAAGACCTAAATATAAAAGCCAGGACCACAAACTACTAGAAGAAAATGTAGGGAGACATCTTAAAGACCTTGTAGTAGGTGGTGGTTTCTTGGACTTTACACCCAAAGCAGGCACAAGAGAAAAGATAAATGGGACCTCTTCAAAATAAACACTTCTGCACCACACAGGATTTTGTCAAAAGGTTTGAAAAGGCAGCCAACTCGATGGGAGAAAATATTTGAAAATCACATGTCCAATAAGGGTTTATAACTCAACAATAAAAAGACACAATGCAAACAATTTTTAATTTTATTTGTATTTTTTTAAAAAAATTTATGTTTTGTTTTTGGAAAGGTTTTGGACTGCAGAAGAATCACAACTGTGGCAGAAGATATCACTGGTGTGGGGTGTCGGTGATAGGGGAATATGTGTAGGGAGGTGTGCACCTGTGGCTTGCCTCTTTGGAATCTGAATGTATTCGTGTGGTCATGGGGTGATGTCGCAGTGGTGGAGACCCACAGAATAGCCAAAGGAATGTTGAATTCTCATCCTGGGAAGGCCTGCTATATTCTCTCATAGAGTGGCAAGAATCCCTCAAGTAAATGGGCAGTGCCTAGCAAAGGAAGATGGTCCAATATGCCAGGCCCTTGATACTGATGCTTGTACTAATGAATCTTGTTCTTATGAAATTGAAACTTAGTTTAGTAATACATATTGCCTAAGAGTTACCTCCTGAAAGCTTCCTTGTTGCTTAAATGTGGTCTCTAAGCCAAACTCAGCATATAAACTCACTACCTTCTCCCCGCCCCAGAGTGGACATGACTCCCAGGGATAATCCTCCTGGCACCAAGGGATTATTACCAAGCACCAATTAGTGATGCATTTGGAAAAAGATTTTGATCAAAAGGGAGAAGTATTAAATACAAATCAGTACTTTTTGGTTAAGAGATTTCAACGTGAGTCAGAAGGGCATTCCAGGGGTTATGTTTATTCTCATCTTAGTAGGATTTCACTGACTGCCACAAGAAACAGTGCCTCAAGCAGGGGGTTCTGGAGGACTCTAGAGACATCTGAACACTATATGTAAGGAGACAACCCTATTCAACCCTCTGTCAGTGGGCCTTACCTTGGAATACATGATAACCTATACCAATGTATCAGAAACTCATTTATCATTTTCCTATACATGGTTCTTATGGCCCTTTTACTTGAACTTATAATTAGCATTACACCCATTGAATGTGAAACTATAATTAGCATTATACCCATTGAATATGTCCCAGAGACTTAAATCTTCTGGCTGTTCAAGTGCTGGTTGAGCCCTGAATCTCGGCAGGGTTGCAGCCAATACCTACTCTCCAGTTCCTGGGACTCACCCAGGACAACGAACAAAAGGATGATGATGGACAACACCCATCCCCAAAAAACAGAGTATCTACAACTGCAAGCAAAACAATTCCATCCATCCACCCCATGGGATCTAAGCCCCCTCTGAAATGGAAGCAGAGTGGGCATCATCATCCCTAAATCCTCAAGACTGAGGAATGGACAAATGTGGGGGGAGGGGGGAATGCAACTATGGACCAAAGCAGACTTATTCAATTGTAATAAATGTGCCATACTAATGAAAGATGTTATTGGTGGGGAGAGGTATGAGGAGGGGAGGGGGTGAGATATATGGGAATCCCCTATATTTTCAATGTAACATTGATGAAATCTAAGGTTTAAGAATAAAATTTTTTTAAAAGAAAAAAATCAATGTCTATTAAAACATAAAAAGGTTCTAATGGGGAGAGTAAAAGCAAGCATGTGGCCTCATCAAATTGATTTGATGAAAAGAAAAAAAAAGGATTAGGACTACTCTTGTGAAAAAAAAAGAAAGAAATTCAAGACAGGTCAGTGGCACAATCCTGAGCGAAGGACCAGTGGGTGACTTTGGTGTTTCTTCTGGACCTTTTGTGCTTTTGCAGGTTAAATGTAAATCTCAGAAGTGCTCTGATAGCTTCTGACCTACTGGTATTCAGTACTTTTACTTGGACATCATTAAACATTTACTTAGCTCAAATGTTCATCCAAAACACATTTCATATTTCTTAAATAAATTTTTTTTCAGTTGCTTATGACAGAAACCTATTTCAAATTAGCTTAAGCACAAAGGAAATTTACTGGCTTTCATAGTAGAAAGTTCAGGGTAGCTCTAGCTTCCACATGGCTGGATTGAAACATTTAATATTATCAGGATTCTTTCCATCTCAATATCTCTTGGCCTCATTACACAGGGTCTGTACATGTAGAATGCAAAATGGTGGTGATTGGCCCTAGGCACATCAATTGCTAGCTTCGCTGTTCCAGTAGAAACAGTGTTTCTCCCATCGTTTGTCTATCAATCCAGGGAAGAACTTGCAGGAGGACAGACACTGTGAATGAAGGACCCATCAGGATCATATGAGGAGATGTCCCCTAAACAAATCAGAAAAGATAGCTGGGAACCAGTGTCAAATAAGCAAAAGCTAGAGTTACTCCATTCCTTTTCAGTTTTTGCTTTTTTTGTATAAGCTATACCTTCATACAAATGACTTGGATACGTATTATAATCCATTTTTAAGGGGAAAGTTCCTTTTGATTTCAAAGCAGTTGAATCATCCAATTACAGAAATGGTTGGGCTAATTTCACCAGAACGTATGGCATATCATATGAAATGTTGTTTCTTTCTTTGCAGTTATGGCCATTAAGGAAAAAAATAATAATTAGCTGTCTGTTTATAGCACCCAAGGAGAGGCACTGAACAAGGTGAGCCATCTGAGCTATCACCTGTGCCTTCATTTTCCATCACCAGTTGGAAAAACAAGTATAAGAGTATAAAGATGAATAGGAAAAAACACACAACTCATTGGCTAAAATAAAACCGTTGTATCATTTTGAAGATTAAAGTACTAAAGGGGATTTCCCTTCTTCCTCTGAAACGGGAAGTCTCAAATAGTGCCAACCAGTAGTTATCTATCCTACTTCCTATCATTAGAGATCATATAACTTAAGACAGCACCTCAACTCAAAAAACATTTTTTACATCTCAGCTCCTGTAGAGTCAAGAAGAAATGCAATGCATTGACACATATATAACAACCAAGAAAAACATCAACTATTTCATGCACCCCTACCAGAAGAAAGGCATTCTTCTAAGCACTAGAGATGCAGCATTGTGCAAGTTTCTCACAGAAACTTATAGAAGGGCTTAATATCCAGACTATATGAAGAATTCTAATGACAATAAAAAAGACAAACACAGTGCCTGCTGCAGAATGGATGGACCTTAAAAATACTATGCTGGGAAAAAAATACGTTGGGGAGCAGGTATAGGTCAGTGGTTAAGTGCCTGCTTCCCATGGATGAGGCCCCAGGTTCAATCCCCAGTACCTTCGAAAAACAAAAACAAAAACAAACAAAAACAATATGCTAAATAAAGTAAACCAGACACAAAAGGACAAATTCCACTCTTTGAAATACCAAGAATAAGCAAATTCATAGGGATAGAAAGTAGATTACAGGTCACCAGGGGCTTAGGTGCTGCTAAATGTATGCAGAGTTTATTTGGGATGATGGGAAAGTGTTGGTAATGGATAGTGGTGATAGCAGCACAACACTGAGACTTCAATTTACTCATGCTTTCAAAATAATACTTCCATATCTATCAAGGAACTTGTCAGCAACATTGTTCTATTTACTGTGGATTAGCATCTTCAATGGGGGCACTTCCTACTTGACTGGGAAAGAACTGGGTGGCATCCAATAGTACCTGCAGGTGGATGTGATTATCCACATCAAAATTCCCTTTGGCATTTTCAATTCTCCCTGAACGAATCATTTTCTACAGCTAAGTGTGGGGAAAAAACAACTGTTGCTTAAAACTCTTCAAATTACAACTCTTTGTAACTGTTACAATTTCAGCAGCAAATTCAATTCAAAATCCCAAATTACACTTTAGGGACAACCACTGCACACCTATGAAAATTCTAATCATATGCTATCTCTTTTCTATCTAGTTAATAATTCAAACCTTTGCAAATTGTAAGGTATGTACAGATTTAGATGTCCATGTACATATGAGTATTCTAGAACTTTTGCCATAGCTTAACAAATCTTATAAATCAATGTTCATCACCACGTAGGTAAGTAGGGACAGAGAGTTTTTACTCTCTGCTTTTCCAAGATGGTTCTTCATTATTTGCCAGTACATTTTTCTAATTTCCCTGTATATTCTTTTTTAAGATTTATTTTCCCCTTCTCTCTCTGGCCCTGCTGTTTTTGCTTTGTCAATTTGCTGTGTGATCTTCTGTACCTATTTCTCTTTTTTGTCTTCTCATCTTTCTCCTCTAGGATTCAGAGGGGATTCGATCCTGGGGACCTCTGATATGGAGAAAGGTTCCCTGTCAATTGCACCACCTCAGTTCCAAGTCTCTGATGGGCTTCACTTTTACTCTCCCCTTCATCTCTCTTTTTGTTGCATCTTCCTCTTGCTGCATGACTCACTTTTGTGGGCACTGGCTCAATGCGCAGGCTCTGGCTCACTGCGCAGGCACACTTTCTCTTCTTCTTTTTCACCAGGAGGTCCCAGGGACTGAACCTGGGTCTTCCCATATGGAAGGTGGAGGCCCTTGAGACACATCCATTTCCCTGTAAATTCTTTTGACACAGTCACTTTGCCCTGAAAGTAAATATCATCAAGGATTCTTTCTTGGGGAAGCAGCTGTGGCTCAATCGTTTGGGCTCCCGTCTACCATATGGGAGGCCCAGGGTTCGCGTCCTGGGCCTCCTTGTGAAGGCAAGCTGGCCTGCGCCCGCAGAGAGCTGACAGCCCACGCCTGTGGAGAGCTGGCGCAGCAAGATGACACAACAAAGGGAGACAAGCAGACATAGAAGAAAGCACAGTGAATGGAGAGCAGAGAGCAAACAAGCCACAAGGGGGCAAAAATAAATAAATGATAAATCTTAAAATTAAATAAATATTAAAAAAAAAAAGGATTCTTGGTGACTTTATTTTTTTTTAAGATTTATTTATTTATTTAACACCCCCACCCCCACCCCGTTGTCTGTTCTCTGTGTCTATTTGCTGCGTCTTGTTTCTTTGTCCGCTTCTGTTGTCGTCAGCGGCACGGGAAGTGTGGATGGTGCCATTCCTGGGCAGGCTGCACTTTCTTTTGCGCTGGGTGGCTCTCGTTACGGGTGCACTCCTTGCGCGTGGGGATCCCCTACGTGGAGGACACCCCTGCGTGGCAGGGCACTCCTTGCGCACATCAGCACTGCGCATGGGCCAGCTCCACATGGGTCAAGGAGGCCCGGGGTTTGAACCTTGGACCTCCCATGTGGTAGATGGACGCCCTAACCACTGGGCCAAGTCCGTTTCCCCTTTCTTGGTGACTTTAAAGCTGGCCTATCTTTTCCAATATTAAGATTTCCTTGCAGAGCCTCTCCCACCACTGAAGTGCCATGTAGAGAGTGCTAGCAGGGACAGGTGCCAGGACTCCACCTCAGAACCAAGTTCTGCCTGATGGTTCCTTAACCTGTCCCAGAAAAGAAAAACATGTTTCTATGCTACTGCTTGGTACTGGCTTTTACCTAAATTAGAGTCAACTTCACTAACTTAAAACTGTACTTTAAAAACACTTTAGCAGTTGGGGTGGGGGGAGACATTTTAAAACAAAAATTAAAGTAAGCCTCAGTGCCTAAATAAAATGACAAAATGTGATAAACTTTTAACAAAAAACTTTATTGAATTACAAATTTAAAAGTGGGGCTATTTTAATTCTACTCTTTTGTTAAACTCACTCTTTCCAAAAATGCATTTTATTTTTGAAATGACAACACAATTGGTTAGTCTGTGAACTAACAAAAGGTGGGCTGGTGTCAGGGGGTCAAGTCTTACACAATATGTGTCTTAATATGGACTTTTAAATATTGTTTTCTGTGTTCCAGCAAACTGATTTGCAAAAAGAACTGGGTAAAAAGGGGGTAGAGGGAAGTGCCAAGCATGGACTGAGGTCTTTCTAGAGGTCTGTCAGAATGCGACTGAGGATGATAAAATGTGGACTTTCAGGGGACTGTAACAGTTTAGATGTGCTACAGCAAGTGTACATTAAAGGAACCTAACAGAACAAATGTATACAGTAACAATGTACTTGCAAGAGGTGAATGTTCAATAACTTGCTTTACAGACCATATACCCAGATTGCTCAACATCCTCATTCAGCATGTAACAGAGATAATCAGCAAATAAGACTTAGGACAAAAATACTTTCCATCAACCTCCATACGGAAAGACCACAGCTTTAATGGCTTATGTAACCCTTAAGCTTAATCCTAGGTCAGTTTGGATTTCAAATCAAAATCAGTCTTGAACTGTTTGCATTAATTATTCTCTAGTAAAATGCTAACATTTTCTTCCCAGCATGTCCTCCTATGCAGGTCAAAAATGATCAGAAGCTTTCATTCTTTGCCTATGCAGGGAATTATGAAAGACCATACTAAACTCTGACAGTGCTCTTTTGCAAAACTAAAATCCACACAAAATCAAGCAGGCAAACAAACAACAAAACCAAACTGATTTGAGCAATGTAAAGTCATGTTTCCAAAAGTAAAATCTATTAAGAACAAGTAATAAACATGTACAAGAAATTACAAGAAATGATGATCATGGTTAGTTACAGGTGCAAAATATCTAATTATTCCAGGCTTGACAACATATTAAAATCAAATTCATATGCTGGCTCAAATATTATGTACAATTTAGGTAAGCTGGTCAAGTATTATTCGAATACACACCATATTTGATAAACCTAAAATTATATTACCTTTTCTTCTCTTTTAATATTTGCCAGTACATGCCAATATAGAAAAAATGTAATTTCCATTTATGTATAAACAAAGAAAAACATTTTTAGAGTGTATGTTTCAGACTATAAAAAAGTTGTTACATTTTCCTTTCAGAAGAAAAAAAATTGAGTGCCAAACATTTGATAAAAGTTTTATATCAACTTACTTATAAAAATGAAAAAAAATATTCTGAAACAGATACCATACAATTATTATATGGTCTCCCTACTGTTGTGAAACTACAGAAGGTACTTAAGAAAGGGATGTTATGTCAAAAACAGACTAACCCAAGGGATGTATGCTGCTTTAAAAATCTGATTTGCTGGAAAAACTAGTTGCTTGGCAGAGTTTTAAAGCTAATTACAAAATCCATTTTCTTAACGGTCCAGACATCTTGCCAATTCTTCCAATTCAACAAAACTGTCAAAAAAGAAGAAAAACTTTGTGAGACCTTTAAATACAGGCAATGGGTTATATAGCTCTCATTTAAACCTTATTTTGCTAAAGAAGAGGTATTTTTGAAAAAAGATACTATATTTTTCAGATGTGATAATTACCTATCCAAAGTGTTTTACTGTTCCAACTTAAAAATGTTAGTAGGAACCAAGGAACCAGAGTAAAAATATTTTTGCATTTTAAACATCATTTTTAGCATCTATTCTTAATGCTTTTAGGTTAAAAAAAATTACTTGACAATTCCAAAGAGATATAGGAGAATACATTTGAACTTCTTGAGTAAGCCATCCTAGTCATCAACTTTCTACATTAAATTGAACTTTCTTAAACCCAGTAGGTACTATGTCTGACCTTGAATGCCTGTATCCAAAACCAACTGCAATATGCCTGCTCATAACAATAATGCTGCATCACACAAAATAAACTTAGAAGAGCTAGTTACCTGGAAAATCTAGATAACCTGAAATGTACCTGTTATCTCCACTTAGTACATAAGAAAATGACAGTTCAGTGAAAGTGGCAAGGAAGTTCAAAATCTGTTTGTTTGCCCCGGAAGACCATATTCCTACCATGTTAGTTTTCCTAACTCCACCCCATGCTACCCCATCCCATTGCCATCTCTATCAAAAATAAAAGCGTTTTTAGGACTGATGTGTACTTCTCCCAATTCTAAACCATATTTTTTTGTGGCTTATCAAAACCACTCAAGAATGAATCCTTTAAATTACAGTAATTTCCCTGCTGGGGCTACTTCAAGAGTATACAGATAATATGAAGGCTCAGTGAAAGACAAACCAGATCAAGACAATGGTTCATCAGAAATTCCTAAAATAAACACAAAAATCACTACACTTGATTTCAAGAAGGTAACGTCATTTTCTAGAAATGAAATCTATTAAAACAAGTAATACATGTGTATAAAAGTACAAGAGAAGAAGTAAATTCCGTATTCTCAATTTGAATGAATAAAGACAGGACTGTGAGACAATCACCACACATTTACATTTTACTCCTGCTACTTCTACATGAAAACAATATGAAGACAATAAAATAAAATAAAAACTCTTTATTTCTAGTAGAGTAAAAAATGGTATATTCCATTTCAAATAGTCACAGACTTTCAGAGCTCTGCATAGTGTGAGGATGCATATATATAAGATACATAGGCAGGCTTTGAAAAAAGTATTCTTTTACAGAGAAGTATATGAATGCAAGAGGGTGCCGTACCTTCCATCGATTTCCACATTCATTACAGACGACAAATGTTGTCATCGGTTCATCAGCACTACGTGTTTGTACCTGCCGCAAAAGTATGTATAAAAATAGATTACTTTTTGCAGTACCATAAAAAGCATAACCTATAAGAACATTCTACATGAAGATATATAACCACAATAGTACCACAATAAAAAGTATAAGAAACTGAAGTTCAAATAAACTAATGTCTAAAGAACATGCATTCTAATTCCTTCCTTGTTTTCATTTGTTTAATTTATCTTACCTAAGTGGGAAAATTCACTAGCCACTAATTAAATTGTTTTTTATAAATAGCTAATATAAAAGTATATGTATCACTCTAAAAGCACAAACATGTAAATTTTTAAAAGATATCAATTTTGTCCTTTTGGTTGTGCAAAGATGCAAAAATAAGAATATATCATTCTGACAAATATAAAAATGCAAATCTATAACTTCTGACAAACTAGGCAGAAACAAGGTTCGAGCCTTAAACAGCCATTCCCTGTGATATCTGGATTTGATATCTGATCCATTTTAGGATGACAATTAGAAATGCAAACAGAGCTCTATGTATAAAGACGTTTGAAGAGTATAATTTTATAATGCAAACAATGGAAAAACATATATAACAGGGAAATAATGAAGTAAGACTACGTCTATTTGATGGATAATACAGATATTAAGATATGTACAAAGGTATGCTCTGGTGCCTCCTAAAAGAAAAGATAAGCAGACAACAAATACAAAAAATGGGGGAGGGGGATAAATAAAATAAAATAAATCTTTAAAAAAACAAAACAAAACAAAGGTATGTTTATGCACTTAAGAGGAAAATACTTATAGTAGTTCAGTGAAAAGAAATATATGTGAAAAAAATTTTTATAGTATTTAACAACAACTATATTTAGGAAAAGTTCAAACACCACAATACTGAGCATTGTTCTCTCCGGATGACAGATTTATAGGTGATTTTAAATTTCCTCCTCCTATTTTTTGGGATTTTCTAAATTTTCTGTAAGAAAGTACTATTATAATGCCCTGAAAATCTGATTTTTTAAAGATTTGTTTTCTTTATCACCACCACCCCCCAATTGTTTTCACCCACTGTCTGCTCCTGTGTCCATTTGCTCTATGCTGTCTGCTCCTCTTCTCTTTAGATGGCACCAGGAACTGAACCTGGGACCTCCCATGTGGGAGAGGGGTGCTCAATCACTTGTGCCACCTCAGCTTCCTGCTTCGTTGTATCTCTCATTGTCTTTCCTCCTTGTGTCTCCTTGTTGGGTCATCTTGTTACATCAACTTGCCACACCTGCCTACTGTACCAGCTCACTGTCTTGTTTGTCCTCTCCAGGAGGCACCGGAAACTGAATTCAGGACCTCCCATGTAGTAGACGGGAGCTCAATCACTTGAGCCACATCCGCCTCCCTAATACGATTTTTTAAAATTTTGTCTACATGAGATTATAGACTTCTGAAATTCTCCACAAAGAGAACCCCTGGAACCAAAGGTCTGAAAGATAAAAAGTTTATTTCTTTAAACTACACATTCCTGAATGAACTGACAAAGCATTAGCAAAGTCAGAAGTTATTCATGTTTTTAATTAAGTTAAAGGAAAGGAAGACAAAGAAGTGTGAAGGTAAGAATCTAGAAACTCATAATATTGTATTTTGAATAAGATATATTTAATAGGATGATGACATCTCAGTTTACCAACACTTCAAAGATCAAAGATCAGAACTTTCATGGTACCCATAAACTTTGAACTAACAGTGAACTCAAAATCTCTAAGGAGGATAAAGAGCCATTCTCCAAAATAACAGCATTCTGATTATGTAAGGCCTTCAGACAAAAATGGTTTGAAAAATCCTTCTGAAATATTTTATTCATACTTAAAAAACAGATACGAGAAGCCTTTAGCTTTCTTGGTAATTTTAATCTTTTGGTAGATATATATTTACCAAGAGACACAATTCGTTCATCTGTTATTTGTCCAAAAACTTTTAGAAAAAGTAGAAAAAAATTCTACCAATAGAACTTTTTAATTCTATGAAAAAAATACTGACTTCATGTCTCCTCTAGATTCTTTCCACTAAAAGAAACAAACTTGATATTTATGTTGTTTATCTTAGTTGTTTATAACCTGAATATGTAAATAAATCATTTCCATTTTGTATGTTTTAAAGAGATTAATTACCTTTCTACTTATAACTAATACTTTTCACTGAAGTGGAACTTTTAGAATATAATTTTTATTTGATATTTTTCAAATTGACTAAAAGAAAACAGATCAAATCAAACTCAATTTTCTTAGACCTCTCTTACCATGTTGAAATATTTCAGAAACTATGAGCAATAATATTTCTACAAAATAAAACACTGAAATATCATATAATCAATCCGTTACTAACTGAAAGACTTCAAAAAGGTAAGTGCTTGAGGTTGATTAAATAAAGTATATCCAAAAATGGGAATATTATGCACCTGTATAAAATAAGAGGCAGAAGTTTATATGTCACAATATATATAAAAAATGGTAAAACAAAATATATTCATAATATAAAATGGTGTAGCCTCTGTAGAGAACAGTTTAGCAGTTTCTCAAAGAGTTAAATATGTAATTACCTTATGACATGGCAATCCTCCTAGTTATATGATACCTAGTTATATGATACCCAAAAGAATTAAAATAGAAACTCAAATAATTGCACACACCAATGTTCACAGCAGCACTATTCAAAATAGCCAAAAGATAGAAACAACCCAAATGTCCATCAACAGATGAATGAATAAAGAAATGTGGTATATACACATAAAGGAATAACAGTCAGTCATAGAAAATAAATGAAGTTCTGATACATGTGACAACATGGATGAACCTTGAAGACCTAGTGTTGAGTGGGGAAATACGCCAGAAATAAAAGGACAAAAATTCTATGATTCCACTACATGAGCTATTTAGTGTTTCTAACTAGCAGAGCTATTATGTGAGTATGACATTGGTTGAAAGGGTAAGTCTATAGTCACGTGTATTACTAGAAGGAAAACTAAAAAATGTAATATGGGACTGTATAACATAGTGAAACCTCATATAAAATACGAATATGGGTAATATTGCATATTTAAGACTGTTTTTACAAAATATAAATACAAATAAACTAGAGAGATGAAAACAGAATAAGCAACTTTGTACAGCAGGGTAAGCATAGACAGATTGGGAGATGATGAGGGGTTTTTTTGTTTTTTATTTTAATTATTATTGGAATAATGAAAACGCTCTAAAAATGACTGAAGTGACTTATTTAGCTTTCACAGTAACTATATGCATGAAAACATAAATATCAACTTATTTTCAATTCATTAGAACCTGTCAATATTAAGAAAGCATTCTTAAGAGATCATTTCTTCTCTTGAAAAAAAAATCAAAGTACTGATAATTATCTTTGCTACTTATGGTTCCAAGCATTCCTAATATGAAAATAACAATCTGTCAACAATCACAAACCTGCGTGTAAGTACAGTTCTTCTTTTTACATTTGCCACATGTGAAGAAGTCGGTCTGGGTTCCACCTGTTTTGGCCATTTGATGCTCTCTGATGGCTTCTTTGGTCAAGTTTTTCCTCATCTCTTTGAGCTCATCACTAGCCATTTCCTAGTGGGAAGATGGCAATACAACTCAGTTAGAGGCACCTTCTATATATCTTCAAGGTTCTAAAGCTCAGTCAGCTTAATAAGAACAGAACCAAAATCAATTTTTTTATAGTTTCAAAAGTATAAAATCAAAATTTTTCCTCAAAAAAGTTAAGAACTTACCGTGCTGGTCCTATACAAACCACCTATACAAACAGCCCTAGTTTTTAAGGAAAAGTGTCTCTTTATCAAAGAAACCTAGCTAATGAATGTGAAAGGAATGACAAAACCTAAAAAAGCCACCATTTTGCAACTCCTAATAAAACAAATGATTCAGGAAAGGCTCAACAGATTAATCCATTACAGGAAAGGTTGATAGAGAACTCTGCAAGGGAGAATCAAGCTGTCAGTATTTAAACCCACTGATCAATCTCAGCATGCTAAGAGTAGAGCTAAAGACAGTATGGATCTCTTGATGTGATGCAACAAGAAGCAAAAACACTATTTAACAAGTATTTTTGCAAAAAAGAAAGTTGAACTTGAACCTAATCAAGCCTATAGTTCTGGCTTCCAATTTACAGAAATCAGTGGGAAAAGGAAAACAAGTTAAATAAATAATATCCTGAGGAAGAAACAGACAAATTCATACTGTGGGATAGTCTATAAGAGAAATGAACTGGTTTCTTCTATAGGTCAATGTCATGAAGGGGTAAAAAGGGCAGAATAAACTACTTTAGATTAAAACAAAAAATACAAAACCTTAAGAGACTAAATTAGAGGGAATGATATATGCTTCAGACCTTGATACAAAGTAAATGTACGATTGGGAAAATATGAATATGAACCTAGATATTAGATAACCCCAAGGAACTATTGTTAGCTTTGTTGGATATGATAAGAAAATTGTCCTTTCTTTAAAGATGCCTCCTAGGCATATAGAGGTAAAAGGATATAACATCTAGGGGTTGCTTTAAAATAAGCAAGGAGAAAAGAAGAAAAAAGAAAAAAAGGGGGAATAGATGTAACTTAGTAGTTGAGTGCCTGCTTCCCATGTACGAGGTCCTGGGTTCAATCCCCAGTACCTCAAAAAAAAAGAAAAAAGAATAGATGAAACAAGGCTGATGGATATATGAAATTTCATCACACATTTTTTTTACTTTGTGAAAATTTTAATTTTTAATTTTCAGTTATTGTAGTGAGGCTTAAAAGGGATTTTTTAAATACAGCAATTTTTATTAGCTATATAGAAAGATAGGTTCACTCTCTTGGCTACTTAATACAATAGTGAGATTGAAGACAAACTACAAAATGTGAATTTGGTTTTCTCCATTATTTCCTATGTAAATTTAAGGAACAGTTAAAATGTAATAAATTTTAAGTTTAACCATGAAAAGTCTTTACAGATTACAAAGTCTGTTTGCAATTAGATTCATCTCTTTGATTCCACGTGAATCCGTAAGTAAAATACTGATTTTTTTTAAAATGACTTAATACAATCACTCAAAAACCATGGTACAGCTGTGGAATTGGCAAACCACTGAAGCAAACTACCTATCAATTTAAGTGTCTTAACTATTCATCTATTCTAGTCTATACAAAAATACATCAGAGTAGTTAATAACAATTTATTATATGCATAGTATCTATACAGTACTTTTATTTAAACAGGATTTACACTTGACATCATGGCATCATATCATGGAAACATTACATTTGGGTATACTCACCTCTGCTGTCATTCTAGCAAATAAGTCAGGAGGAATATTCCCACACAGTACGTTTTTCCTTAAGTTTGGATTCTTTGCATCCTTAAGATTTGATATCCTACTTCGTACTCTATTTTTATATTTCATGTCTGTATTCCTTATTTCTTGATATATAGGTACAAGGCCATTAAGGAAAAAAAAGGTTAAATTATAAAAAACCCCAATTTTCCTATTCTGCCAAAATAAGAATTCCTGAAATTTCTGAGCAGTTCACAGAAACTACCTGTAATTCATATTAAATTTAAAAACAGGGAAGCAGACGTGGCTCAACTGACACAACGTCTGCCTACCATATGAAGGGTCCGGGGTTCGATCCCCAGGGCCCCGACCCATATGGTGAGCTGGCCCACGCACAGTGCTGCCACGCGCAAGCAGTGCTGTGCCAGGCAGGGGTGACCCGTGTAGAGGTGCCCCATGTGCAAGGAGTGCGCCCCGCAAGGAGAGCAGCCCTGTGTGAAAAAATAAGTAAAAAATAAAAGCAAGGCAGGGAATGGATGCAGCTCAAGCGGTTGAGCGCCTGCTTCCCCTGTATGCAGTCCCAGCTTTGATCCCTGGTACCGCCTAAAAAAGGCAAACAAAAAATCAACTCTCATTGGGGAATGGATGCAGCTCAGTGGCTGAGTGCCTGCCTCCCATGTAGGAGGTTCTGGGTTCAAACCCTACTACCTCCTAAAAAATAAAAAAATTTTAAAAACCTCAAGGCAGTTTCTATCTGATTCCCTGTAATTGGCAAATAACAGTGATCCTACTAGTACACCTTGGGAATGAGTCATGTTTTCTTCTTAACGTTAAATGCCAGGAGCACACAAATCAATGCAATTTCAAAAAGTAACTCAGGTTCCCAACTTGAGACAGGCACAGTTTTGAACAAGAGCTTGAACTTTTACTAGTTTTGAGTTGCTCAAATCTGAATTCTAATAGGCTTCTAAAAGCCTCAGTGACTACAGTTCCCTTGGGCCCCTTCTAAGAACAGACCATTTTCGATAGCTCTGAAGGCTCATTTCTACCCCTCTGCTTAGCAAGAAGCTAGGGAAGCAGGTTTGAATGGTCTCAACAGGAGAGCAGGCCACAGCCAGCGCTGAGCTCTGGAGGAGCCCCCTTTCATTTCCTCAACCACTGTCCCCCGATGTTCCCTGCTCCATCCCCTTCCAGGGACCCCTTTCCTGGAGCCCTCTCCATGGTGCCCAACAGGAACATACTTCTCTCAGGGATAACAGGCTCCGGGGATTGGGTATGCTTGCTGAGTTTCGCCCAAACGTGAAACCCTATTTCACATTTACTAGTGTGTGTTTTCCATGTCCTTCTGCACAACTTCAACTGAGATGTTACATGCTCAGTTTGCAAGGTGAAAAATTAAAATGGCGTCAACATTCTGTGCTTTACTTTTGAAGGCTTTATATCACAAGGAAAACAGAAGAAACAAAATGACATGGATGCCCTCCTCTTTTCCAACAAAACAGTAATACAACTGGGACTGAAACTGGGAAATGAAACTTCTGATTCTATAAAGGAGAAAAAAATTACAGTTAATGTAGCTGATTATACAAAGCAATTATGAATATACACACAAAGGATATCTTCCTCAATTTGAGATCCTAATTCTTCCTCATCAGCTCCAATAGCAATGTAGTCATCTAAAAGCAGGAACAAAGAATTGTCAAGAATGAGTTATCTTAACATATTAAGAGAAATTTCAATACAGGGTCAATTAAACTGCATTCCTATTTCTTCAACCCCACTTGCCTTCCATCAAGAATCCTTTTACTTTAGCTTCATTAGAATCTGGTCCCTCTACTACCCACTAGACTCCTCTGGGATTCACCTAATATCCATAGTGCTCCTGCTCATGGATGACTCCTTATCCCTCAGGAGTGGGGAAGTAATTGATCTAGCAGGCAATTCCTCATTTCACAACTCCATAAATTCTGGTTGCTCCAGCAGAGAGTAGAGAAAGTTATAGAAAGAACTGTCTTGTCTCCTGTGACTCAGGCTTCAATGCAAAGAAACCATTCATTTCATCTGCCAGTCACATATATGGACACACTCAGAAGGCTCCTATACAAATATTCAAGAGGATAGAAAGAAATAAAAAGAAACCAGAAAGAGAAAAGAAAAATATACAAAGAGACAGTAAGGGAATCAAAATAGAAAGGGCAGAATAAGGAGAAAAATAGATCAAACTAGCCATGCTTTAGTATAACAGAAAAGAAAAAGGATGAGTTTACAGAAGATGATAAATACCACTGTTTATGAAACTAAGAAGTCAAAACTTTTACATGGTAAGACTAGATAACTTCAAATTAAATTAAGCTCCCATACATAAATCAAGATCTCTTTTCTACTTAAAAAAAAAAAGAGAACAGAAAATGGAATTAAAAACATACTACTTATAAGAAGTATATATCATACTAACATTTAGTAATGTTAAGTAAATACTCTAAAAACAATACCCCCAAAAACTCTCCTTCCAGGGGTGGAGGAATCAGTTTATGAATTAAATGTGTGTGTGTGTGTGGCCGGGAGAGATATTATATTTGTGAAAAACTTTAAACACTGAATCAGGGAAAACATGGATATATTAGAAGGCACCTATGTCTTAGAAATCCCCTGCAGATGTCGCAATATGACTTCCTCTCCCCCTTCAGTGACCCTGCTAATAACAATCCTCCCTGGCCTAAGCAGTGGACAGTGGCTATCAGCTGGAGAACGCCTGTAAAGCAGTAAGTTTGGAGGTGGAGATGGTGGTGGTGGTGATGATCAAAGTAATGGGAAGTAAAACAACATATGCCAAACTTACCTCCTGTTCGGAGAGCTGCAGCAAGCATCTCCCTACACTTTAATCGTACAGAATCAGAAGTGCTTGGTGCCCGAGGAAAAGACGAAACATAAGTATCTCGAGCATTTGTCTCATCCTTTCTGCTGCTTACATTGCCACTGGAGCTACTAAAATACACAGACCCACACACACACCAAAAAGAAATCAGAAAGAACGCTCCCAAACAATATTGCCATCATTCTTTAAAAACAAATTTGAGAACCTATATAAATGAGATAATATTTCAGTGACTCTAACATAAGTTTATTTTTGGTGTATAAAGAAGTTAAAAATTTAGTACAGGTACAAGAGACAATTTCATGTTTTTTTTAAATTAAAGATTTCACCTTGATTCGCCTTTTAAACATTAAACAATATTTTTAATAAAGAAAATACATACTACAGAGCCATACAATAAAGAAACAGCAAGGGTCTTGGTTGTGAGGAGAGGGGTGAAGGGATGGGACTAGTGAAAATGAAAACTTTCAACCAAAACTGAGGGAGGAGGGGGGAAACGTGTTTAAAAAACCCTGTTCCGGAAGCGGACTTGGCCCAATGGATAGGGCATCCGCTTACCACATGGGAGGTCCAAGGTTCAAACCCCGGGCCTCCTTGATCCGTGTGGAGCTGGCTCATGCGCAGTGCTGATGCGCGCAGGGAGGGCTGTGCCACGCAGGGGTGTCCCCCGCGTAGGGGAGCCCCACGCGCAAGGAGTGCGCCCCGTAAGGAGAGCCGCCCAGCGCGAAAGAAAGTGCAGCCTGCCCAGGAATGGAGCTGACACAACAAAAAGAAACACAGATTCCCGTGCCACTGACAACAATAGAAGCGGACAAAGAATACGCAACAAACAGACACAGAGAACAGATAACTGGGGCGGGAGGAGGGGGAATAGAGAAATAAATAAATCTTTTAAAAACCCTGTTCCAGTAAGACAACCAGTGAAGTCTATATTTAAAACACTCCCTCCTCTTCAGTATAAAAAGCCATGTGTATTGGGAAACAAGTCATGAGAATACAAAAAGGTCTCAATTTCTCCCCAGAATCAGCAACTCAATCTGGTCGTTAGGCTAATTTAGTAACTTTTCAGGCAGCTCCTGAGGAACTCCTTATATATCAGATTCTCACCAAGGCAGGTCCTTCTCCAAGTGCTTTTCTGTGACTGGCTTCAATAACTTTCATTAAAGATGTATCGCTCACCCTCTATAGATCTAACTAGCTGTTATATACAGCATTACCTCCTTGCCTTCTCTCTGAACACTACCCACTGTCAGACTTCATAAATGGATGCCCGTGGGCAAGATAGTTCATTTCATATACCTTCTAGTTGTCTCATTTCATTCCTAAAGCTTTCTCCGATTTTTCCCTCTATTCCCAAAGTTTAATCTTTACACAGGTCTGGATCATGAAGACTTTTCGATACTGTCTTCCCTACCAGACTGAGTTTCTCAAGAACAAGGACTATTACTTAAGTCTTCTTTATAACGCCAGGAGGTAGCACACCTGCCAGCAATAAATGAACAGACCAGTGTTAAAAAAAAAAAACCCAGGAAGCAGACTTGGCCCAGTGATCAGGGCGTCTGCCTACCACATGGGAGGTCCGCAGTTCAAACCCCGGGCCTCCTTGACCTGTGTGAAGCTGGCCCATGTGCAGTGCTGATGTGCAGTGCGCTGCCATCCAGGGGTGTCCCTGCGTAGGGGAGCCCCACGCACAAGGAGTGCACCCCATAATGAGAGCCGCCCAGCGCGAAACAAAGTGTAGCCTGCTCAAGAATGAAGCCGCACACATGAAGAGGTGACAAAACAGGATGACGCAACAAAAAGAAACACAGATTCCTGGTGCCGCTGATAAGGATAGAAGTGGTCACAGAAGAACACACAGCGACAGAGAGAGCAGACGTGGGGGGGGGAAATAAATAAAAAATAATCTTTAAAAAAAACAACAACAACCCACTTTTTAAATACTTTAGCTACCTGATTTTGACTTCCTGAGCCTGTAGCCAAATGCCTAGTCCACCCACTGGCAATGCCTAGTTGGACAAATGGAGCCTTTTCCTTACGGGCTGCAGTATTGCCAGCCCCACCTCTTACATTCTGGTACCTTTCTAAGCACTGAACCACATTACTTTCTCCTTAAATTCTTTTTACCAGAGATGTA
Source organism: Dasypus novemcinctus (assembly GCF_030445035.2). Classification (NCBI taxonomy): domain Eukaryota; kingdom Metazoa; phylum Chordata; class Mammalia; order Cingulata; family Dasypodidae; genus Dasypus; species Dasypus novemcinctus. The sequence goes on from NC_080686.1 coordinate 16,817,322, forward strand.
TAACCCTTCTCAGCTACAAGTCATGTAGATCTAACCTTGTATCTTCCTTTAGATTACACTTCAGATTCATTTCTCCAATCCTTTTCATTTCCTTCAATGTATGTGTGTGTATAAATGGATACTGATCACCTGATTTATCAGGTTTCCAAAGGATAATTCTATGCTTTTTGCAGGCAGGCTCTATGCCTAAACTTCAAGTACATATAACTGATTTTAAAAACAAACAAACAAGAACTTACTCTTCCTTCAATATTTATTTTAAAATAACTGTCTATACTATGTTCAAGGGAGTAAAACCAGTAACTCTGAATGTGATACAACTGAAAACATACATTTAAAATAGCCATAAATTATAGCCTATACCTTTAAAAAATATCAAGGTCATGAAAGTCAAGGACAGAGTGGGGAATTATTTAGGGGGAAGAGGGCATAATGTCTGCAAACCACACTTATTTGGTTAAAAAAATAAAATTACCATGCATATATGCATGTATACATGCATAAGCATACAGAAACACATATATAAAAATAATTGGGGCAACTGGGTAAAGGGCTTATGGGAGTTCTTTGTTTCATTCTTGGACTGTTTCTAAAAATCTCAAATTACTTCGAAATAAAAAGTTAGAAAAAACTGCGTAAATTTTATTAATAACTGCTGTTTAACCCTACTTTTGGCTCATCTCTTTTAATATGAAATATAATTAGGCCTAATACATAAAACACGTGTGTGAGATAGTAACAACTGTTACTTAAAAAATGAGTGGCACAATAAAACAATTTTTGGGGTAAAAAACTGAAAAATAAAATTAAAATAGGTAATCTTAATATCCTAAAATACCTATAAGATTCTAAGTGGGCTGGGTAGGCAAAAAGTTCAGGCCATTTTTCACTTTGAAAGCCACCACTCTAGAGCAGTGATTCTAAATCTTTACAGTGTACCAGAATCACCTGAAGGGCTTGTTTAAAAAAAAAAAATTTCCGGGCCCCACCCGCAGAATTCCAGATTCAATAGTCCTAGGGTGGGAGTTCAAGAATTTCATTTCTAACAAGTTCCAAGGTTCTCTGCTCTTCCAGGAACCGTATTTGGAGAACCACTGTCCCAATCAAAGTCAACTGTTATATGACAAGCATCCCAGTGGCAGAGGACCTTATTATAACCCACTAGGCATAACGCCTATTTTGGCAACATGTTGGATATACCCAGTGCATTATCCGTGAGAGGGAAGAGTAAATGCAGAGGTTTTATGGGAGCTGGGGATCAAGTTGAACCCTTATTTACTGAACCTTCCATCTTAAATTCTTGTGATAGCTATATTTGGAAAGGGGAGGGAAAAAAAGGCATTAAAGGAGAATTAGATCCAGGGCTGAGAAACAAATGTAAAAAAAAATGTTGTCAATGGAGGAAGTGATTATTTAAATTCCTAATGGGTTGCTTCATTATTGATCTTGTTGGTACCTATCCCAGAGACCCCATTCAATTAATCTTGTCCAGTACAATGTAAATAAGCTGTTCTTATTTATGTAGCAATCTACCCTCTTTTAAATTTCCATGAAATCGTGTAAGGAAACTTAGATTATTTTGCCATGTACATTTACTAATTGTTTGATTATCAAACAGAAAGAGTACAGTTATAGGAGCTGAAGACCCTGGAGGAAGCGATGGAGCAGGTGGCGGCATCTAGGACTTTTAACATTAGTGAGTTTCCATAAAATGAGATACCTTTCTTCTCGTGCTTCAGGGCTATTCTGTGAAGTCATTGTAGGTTCCTTTTTCTTTTCTTCAGAGTCTTTATCAGTTGATGGTCCATCTGAAAATTTATGAAATCCTGAAGTTGTTAACATTGGCAGGGGGCGGTGCTGTAATAACTGCACGTTACCACATTATTTATGCATAAAAAAATTAAGATCCTAGGCTTTCAACAAGTAAATGATATGCACACAAATCTATTAGCATATGCGCCAGGGTCTTTTTTACAATGCATGTTCAGTCAGCATTTCCAAATAAACTCCTTCATTTGGTGGGAACTACAAATTAATATGCCAATGGAAACCCTAAAGGAAAGAAAGTACACAGAAAGAAGGGGAAGACAGTATGTACTGTCACTTGAAAAATAAAACCAGAGAGTATATGTATCAATATTGTTCTAACAATTTTTCGTGAAGTAAAAAAAAAAACTAAAATACCATGCAAAATATAAATAAATATTTCATGGACAGTGAGTAAAGAACATTTTCATAGACTTAAATACTTCAGGATTAGTAAGGTCTACCCAGCACCTCCTCTATCTTAAATACTCTGTAAAGTAAAACAGAGTGCATGAGCTTTAAGAAGCCTTAAGGAGATAAGCAATTAGAAATTGGAAAATGAAGTATGTAAAATAGGTTGAATCAATGCAATAATATTCAGGACTGACAAGAAACATTCGTATTTCAATCCACAGCAGACGTGAAGCCAGGTTGAGAAAATGTTTGGGTCCACTGTATTAATTTCCCAACTTCTTGACATTTTGCTTCCTATATAATAATAAGGGCTACACCAACAATTCTTCCAATTCTTCACATCCCTCTGTGTAATTCCAGAAGAACTTAAGCATTGTATTCAGCTGTATATCAGGACCCTCTAGCAAACTTTTAAACCTCTCCTCATGCCCAAGCTTTGCTCCAAAACCATTCCACCTGAACGTCTGGCAGTGAGGCGCAGGCATCAGGACTGCTAAAGGTTCCCCAGACAATTCCAAGAGGCTGCCTAGCTTGAGAGTCACTGATCTAGAATAATCCAAACCACAACTCTAGAATTCATCTTGACAAGTTTAGGTTTATCAAAGCTAAAATACAATTCAAGCCCTCCCTATGACATAGCATAAGTGTATGCCTTAGTTTTCACATACTCATTTTCTTATCTCCTGTTATTCTCTATAATTCAGATGGAAGACCTCAAAGTCTAAAGATGCCATAGTACTGTGTGGTAGAAAAGAAAGAAAAACAATGGCATTAAAGAATATTTCAAGGGCTAAGGAGTATTCCAAAAGTAACAGAGTAAAAAGCCTCTTGAAGGTAAAGGTGATCTCAGAATAAAATTCTATCTAACAAGGATTTAATGTTGTCAAGGGGCAGTAAAACTGAGTTCACACACTGCTCTCTACAGTGTGAGCTGGCACGATCCATCGAGAAGGCAGAACAGTGAGAGGTATGAAGAGCCTTGAAAAGATTCACACTATTCGAACACAATCCAGCACAGCGAGTGGGGTGGTGCTCCAGGGCAGGACCCAGACTGTCCGCAGGCACATTCCAGCTCAGTCACTCTCACAGCAGGTCTGTGCTTGGCAGCATAATTTAAGCATTCAAAACCATGCAGTAGAGGCAAAAGTAAATCTTCTAGAAATCTAACTAAAGAAAAAGCTTTAGGAAGAAAGGTATTCACTGAAACACCAGTTATAATAGCTATAAAGTAAAAAGAACAACAAATCGAACAACAAGCAAGTGATTAAATTTTAGTATGGTTACATAGTGTATTATTTTGAAGTCAGCAAAAACGACAGTTACGATGTTGGAAAAAAATGCAATATTTTCATAAAAGGTAGAATATAAATAAGTATTCAAATTATAGTTGAAACAAGAGCTATACATGAGGGGAGAAAGGTTAACAAAATATTAACTGACAGTTGTATTTACAGAGAGAGCTAAAGATATTTTTCCTCCAACTCCCAAATTTTAATTAAAATTTAATGAACACATAAATCATTTAATGTAAATGAAAAGATAATGAAAGGAGAACTTAGGCTGAAAGTAGATACATTTAATTACTAAAGAATAAACTATTTGTTTAAAATTTAAGATTAAATGAGCATAACTACAATGTCCACTATTTTCTCCCAAGAAATGGAAACCATCTTTCTAGAAATAAAAATACACATATATGGTTCTCAACCAACTTTCTATGACTAATTATACCTCTCCTAGAATACGGAATTAGATTTAAAAAGACTAGAATTTTTAAGTTTTAAAGGCTTTACAATTTTTTTTTTGTTAGCGTCAAGTTCTTATAATAGGTCTGTTGTTGTTGCTGCTGATTTTGAAATTTTGAAAGATTTACTCTTTGCATTTCTCTACCATATATGACCAATAGTTTCAAAATAAAATTTTCATAGTGTGCAGATCTTGGTCTTTAAATGCCATTCTTCTCTGAAAAGAAGCAGAGCTCCTTAGAAAAATGGATGATTCCAATGCTGGGGCAAGGAAGATATATGAGCATAGTACACCTTACCTTGTCATAGTGTAAGAAAGTGATGAAAAAACTGATGAGAGCACATAAAAAGAACACAGGGCCAGCCTGAAGGGGCACCCCCTAGCCAAATGTGGGCCAGTTTAAGTATCAAAATACATATAATCCACTGAATAGTATAGGATGCCATAAGTCTATGCTAATAACAACTTAGGAGCAACACCTAGATTCATAAAGAAAAAAAAGTCCAACTGTTTGAATAAGCCAGATCATAAATATATAGAAAAGAAAGAAAAATTATACCTAATAACTTTTTCCAGGATTTGATGAGAGACTTTGCTAAAGATGTAACTTCCTCATCTGTACTTTGCTTGCGAATAGCATTAACTGACATTCCGATTCTTGTGGACTGTAAGGAAATAACAAAAAAAAAACTGTACAATTTGTGCAAGCAATTTCATTTAAGACAATTTAGCATTTCACCTACATTTTTTCTTTCCCAGATTCCTGTTTCCATCTTAGAATAAAATTTTTAAAAACTTCAATTTTATGAATTCTTATAATAAAAGCATGTATAGACCTAAGACATGCACATCTTCAGATCAAGCACTGGACTCATCACATTTTTATCAGTGAAGATATGCAACCATACAACTTGTTACTGTAGTAAACACAAGGGTGCCCAGCTGGCTGAAGCAACTAACAGAGCCCACTTCTTAGTTTGTATACACTCTTCTACGCAGAGTACTTTAGAGCACTAGCTGCAACTCACAGTGAGAACACTCAAAACCTACCACCTACAGAGATTAAAAAGTACTTTTTACTTGGCTGTAATCCACATATAATCAGAGGTAATAAAATAGGTTTCATGAGGCACCGAGGGTTCCGTAGTATTGTGAATGTGATTACCCTCACTGAATGATGTGCTCAGGAGGGAGTTGGATGGGAAAGGTTTTATTGTATATATGTTCTCAGAATAAGGGAAGCAGACATGGCTCAAGTGCCATGTCTACTATATGTGGGTTCTATACCCAGGGCCTCCTGACCCATGTGGTAAGCTGGCCCACACGCAGTGCTGCCATGCACAAGGAGTGCCATGCCACACGGGGGCGCCCCTGTGTAGGGGAGCCCCACGCACAAGGAGGGCACCTGGCAAGGAGAGCAGCCCCGCGTGAAAAAAGTGCAGCCTGCCCAGGAGTGGCACCACATACATGGAGAGCTGACACTGCAAGATGATACAACAAAAAGAGACGCAGTTTCCCAGTATCGCCTGATAATACAAGCGGGAAAGGGAGAGAAATAAATAAAAATTTATTTTTAATTTTTTTTTGCTATTACTCATTTAGCTGATTTACTTTATTTTTTTAGACACAAACGTTTATTTTTATATACTGTACTAAAGTTAGCATGAGAGACAAGAGAACTTCAGTGCTCTAGAAGTCCTGGACTCACTGACAACATAGTTTCCACGGCTGGAAAAGGCTGAAATCCCCTTATATAATAATTGCCTCTCTAAAATGTTTTTAAAAATTAAAAAATGAAGGGGAGAGGATGTGACTCAAGCAGTTAAGTGCCTGCCTCCTACATGGGGGGTTCCAGGTTCGGTTTTCAGTGCCTCCTAAACACAAAAAATCAAACAACAAACAAAGGAAATGATAAAACCAACTCAGAAGCCAATATGGTTCAGTGGTTGAGCACCAGCTTCCCACATACAAGGTCCCAAATTCAATCCCCTGCCCCCGGTATCTCCAAAAAAAAAAAAGAGACAAAAACAATTAAGTATAATACATGGTCCTGGAAGAGATCTAGCAAGGATGGAGAAAAGGACTAAAGGAACATTACTAGGACATATGAAAAAATTGGAACAGACTATAAGCTTTATATCAATGTTAAACTTTTTGAACTTGAAAACTGCACTTAAGGTGGGTGGTTACATAAATGAATACCCTTGTTCTTATGAAATGAACGTGACAGTATTACATGTTCAAGAAGCATGAACACTCAACTATACAACCTACAATCACGAATTCAGAAAACAGACTGATAAGTACACAGACCGGCAGAAGGATAGAGAGACTGATATGGCAAACATGGCAAAGTGTTAAAGCCAAAAGAGAGAGAGAGAAGCAAGGCAGGTCTTCTAGGGGCCTTCTTAAAACTGCTGCTCATTCTGCACCTCTGGCATAACACATGACCTCGTGGGCTAGTTTCTATGTGCCTCAATTTCCCACAATCACCTGGTGAGTGACCACCCTTTTCCTCATGCTGAAAGTTTCCAAGACAACACTCTAATAAAGTACTACTGGCAGAGAAGGCGTAGCTCAGTGGTTGAGCACCTGCTCTGGATGTAGATGGTCCAGGGTTCATACCCAGTACCTACCCTGAATATCCCCCTAAAAAAAGAACTATTGACAGAATGTTTACTATCCTCCAAAAAAAGGCCTTCATGGATATAGAGGATTTAACATATGGTAAAACAATGTGCCCAGGGGAGAAGGCTAGGAGCATCCATACTCAAACTTTCTAACAACCTTTTAAAATCATTATCATTATTTTCAAATAAAAAGAAATTGAAAATTCAGATAAATAACTTGCCCAGAATTACACTGTTACCAACTGACAAAGCTGGAATTTTAATCCACATCTGTCTACCTACAAAGTCTATGCTTTTGCCACCACTGGTATTCAAACCATGGTTTCCAAGCTGTACTCAAAGAGCACAAAAAAGCATGACAGGCCAATTATAGATGATGAATAAAAAATGGTAAATTATTTAGTAAGAGCAGGTTGTTAGTAGATAATCTTTCAAAACATGTGGTCTATGGAAGAAAAAATCACAAAAGGAATTCTCAGTGGTAAAAAAGAAGGAAACCCCTGCTGTATGCTTTAAGGCAGAGAAATAAATGGGCACTTCAGGTTTCCTTCTAAATTATTCAAATTGTTAAACAAAAAGAAAGATTCAGGACAGAAGTTTTATTCAAGAATTTAGACATACGTCTACCTGGAGTGTTGTGTCATATCTCTTGAAAAACTGAGCAAGGCACATAGGTTCAAGAGCAGAAGATAAAGGGCACCCCACAAAATAAAAAGCCCAAAATGGCTTTGGGGTTTACAAGGCCAACTTTTCTAGAAGAAAACCTAATTTACTGAATGAATAGAGGAAATAATTTGAGCTACTAAGCTATTTCTGAAGCTTGAGAATGAAAGATTGGCAAAGAAAATAGCATTTTGGGGGGGGGGTTGGAGGCAAGCAAAGGAATGAAGTGAGCATAAACAAGCAGAGTGTTGCTGGGTGATTGCTTTTTAATTATTACAGGATGTGCTGATGACTAAAAACCCAATCACCCTGCTCAGAATCTTAAAAAAAAAACCTGTAATAAACATGCATATCTAAAGAAGAGATTGTCTAATCAAGAATAAAAAAGGGGAGTGGATGTGGCTCAAGTGGTTGAGCACCTGCTTCCCACATGGGAGGTCCTGGGCTCAGCCCCTAGCACACACACAATAAGCAAACAAATGAAAAACTCAACTAAGGTGAGCTCAGTGGCTGAGTGCCAGCTTCCACATACAAGGCCCCAGGTTCAATCCCGGCACTGGAATCTCCTAAAACAAAACAAAACAAATGAAAAAACCATGGGAAGCGAACTTGGCCCAGTGGTTAGGGCATCCACCTACCACATGGGAGGTCCGCAGGTCAAACCCCGGGTTTCCTTGACCCGTGTGGAGCTGGCCCATGCGCAGTGCTGATGTGCGCAAGGAGTGCCCTGCCACACGGGTGTCCCCCGCGTAGGGGAGCCGCACATGCAAGAAGTGCGTCCCATAAGGAGAGCCGCCCAGCGCGAAAGAAAGTGCAGCCTGCCCAGGAATGGTGCTGCCCACACAGAGAGCTGACACAACAAGATGACGCAGCAAAAAAAACACAGATTCCCATGCCACTGACAAGAACAGAAGTGGACAAAGATGACGCAGCAAATAGACACAGAGAACAGACAACCAAGGGCGGGAGTAGGGGAGAGAAATAAATAAATCTTAAAAAAAAAATTTAATGTTAATACAGCTATGATTTACTGCCTTCATAATTCAAAAAAATGCTCAATTTCAGTTACATGACAGTGAAAATGAAAATGGAGCTTTTTTTCTCAACCATGTTCATATACCCTGCTACCCTTACCTGAATTCTGACTTAGTGAAACTGAAAAATCAAAGAAAAGTATCCAAGGGAGGTGGATGTAGCTCAAGCGACTGAGCTCCCATCTACAACAAAGGGAGGTCTGGGTTCAGTTCCCAGTGCCTCCTAAAGAAGAGAGCAAGCTAACACAGCAAGCTGACACAACAAGATGATGCAACAAGAGACACAAGAAGAAAAACATGATTGAAGACACAACAAAGCAGGGAGCAGAGGTTCCCGTGCCTCTGAGAGAAGACAGGCAAGAGAGTGAACTGGCACGATGGGCAGGCGTGACAAGGTGACGCAACAAGATGATGCAGCAAGAGAATAGGAGAACGTAATGAGAGACAAAACAAAAGAAGGGAATGGAGGTGGCTTAAATGATTAGGTGCCTTCCTCCCACATCGGAGGTCCTGGGTTCAGTTCCTGGTGCCTCCTAAAGAAACAAAGAAGACAAACAGACATGGGAAGTACAAACAATGAGGCGGCTGGGAGAAAAAAATAAATAAAATAAATCTTAAAAAAAAAAAACCAAAGAAGGCATCCATGGATAATAGGAAATGTCCCATAGGTAACAACCAGATTCATGTTATTGACTATACTTACTTCCCCTTTTAACATTCTGTCTTTTTTTACAGTTGTACTTTTATCTTCTAGTCTTGATGGAACATTACCATAATATACTAGCAACGTACCTGTGCAATATCTCCTTCTATGCAGTCCAGCTGCGTACGAGGTTGGACAGCACTAAAACGGGGAGAACAACACCCTTACATCCTCACCCCTGAGGCAAGCTCTAGGCTGGCAGCAGCTACTGATTACAAACCACAAAGGGGCAATCGTAGGAAACCAGCACCAGGGTCCAACCTCTCAGAGTAAGATTTCATCCCCACAGCCAACCAGAGATTCAGGTTTCTCTTCTTAATTTTTGTGTAATGACAACTTAGTAAAATACTGTTTCAAGTTGCTATGTTAAAAAAAAAAAAAATAGCAGTTAACAGTGGTTTATACCATAAAAAGATAGGAAAAAACCATACATGGGGATTGAACAGGTTTTGGTATTTTTAAGACAATTACCTAGTCAGAAATTGTGATACATACAAGCACATACCTGTAATAATTCCAGAGTCATGGGAATATTCTTAAGCTCTTTCAGCAAATCCAATGCTCCAGCCTATAAAATAAAACAATTTCATACTGAACTCCCAACCTGTTCACAGAGGGACTAACCAGAGATTTAAATGTTTTCCTAGCCACAACTCACTATGGCTCACTTATTAATATGAGAAAAAAGGTAGATATGTGTGTGTGTGTGTATACAGTGTTTTTCAAGTGGGATTTGCAACTGAGAGGATTATAATATGTTTACTGTTTTATGACCAGTATTCGTAAAGTAAATGATAAGTACTGCCTTGTGAAAGTTTATTTTCAATAGTATTTGTTTACATGTATGACCCAATCAGAAATACAGAATACATTTCTTACTGTGGTGGTATCACACACCCCAAATTTCCATGGAGAAACCTTCTTCAGCAAGGAGCCACCGTGAGAAGTGGAAATGAGGACCAGAGGATGCTGCAGGACCACAAGCATTCACTCCAATCAGAGAGTAGGAAGGGTGCCTCTTAGCTGGAACTCTTAGGAGGTCCCTCCAACTCACTGGTCTATCACAGCAGTAAAAAGCAAATTCTGAAACTAAATGAAAATTCATAACTAACGATCTATATTAAGCTCACAGGACTGTCCATTGCTAGGTCCTATTAGAAGATTCAGAGGGACCAAAATAAGATTCATGAAGAATTACAGAAGGCATCTGAAGTTACAAGAGGAATTAAATAAATAACTAAACAAAAATTTTTTTTTAAATTTCAAAAATATAAAAACAAACAAGAAAGAAGAACAGTATCAGATGAGAAGCAACAGCACCATCTGCAGCTGGTTGCACCAAATTCCAATTCAATATTCACATCATCGACCGTATTTCATCTATCGTATTTCATTTAGTTTAATATTCAATGAAGGTTCTGTATTTGGACACACCATTATTTCATATACCACCAATAAAGAAAAAAACTATTAAACTCTGACACTGTTTTCTTATCAGTTCTTACATTTACTTATTGAAAGAATTCCTTTAGACTTGGAAATTTTATCACTTATCACCTTTTACATATATAGGAAGGAAAATAAAAACAAAACCAATTGGCTAAGGTGTTCCTAAAACTACTTCAAAGTCAGAATCCAACTCCTATGAATCTGTTTGACTCAGACCCAACAACATCTCTTTTTACCTCACCAAGAATCGTATCCAGAACGATTGTAATGCAGCATTTCATAAGAGCTCATATAGCAGATTGCTATAGTTATGAATTCCAAAAATAGATAATGGATTATGTTTATAATCTGGTCTATTAGTGGGCATGATTGAGTTATGATTAGGCTTTGATTGGGCCATGTCATTAGGGCATTGAGTCCCCACTTCTTGGTGAGTGAGGACTCACAGATAAAAGGCATAGCAAAGGTCAGAGCTAGAGCTTTTGATGCGAGGATTTTTGATGTTGGAGTTTGATACCGAAGCTTTAAGCTGGAGCCCCGGGAAGTAAGCTCACAGAGGAGAGAGAAGCCAGCCCCAGGAAGAGAGGAACCTTGAGCCCAGGAAGAAGCCCTGGGAAGGAAGGAACCTTGAACCCAGAGAGAAGCAAGCCCCAGGAAGGGAGGAACCCAGGAAGCCTGACCCTCGCAGACATTGGCAGCCATCTTGCTCCAACACGTGAAAATAGACTTTGGTGAGGGAAGTAACTTATGCTTCGTGGCCTGGTATCTGTAAACTCCTACCCCAAATAAATACCCTTTATAAAAACCAACTGGTTTCTGGTATTTTGCATGAGCACCCCTTTGGCTGACTAATACGGTTCACAAACTCTCAGGCCAGCCTTGCAGTCTGTAAAGCTTGCTATTTTTTTTAACCCCCAGTCCTCTTCCCAACCTGTTGGTTCCTTAGGTTCAGAGTTCACTAATGTCTCTTGGGTTTTCCTTCAAGCTGCCAAAACCCATTCTGGGTTTGGTGTTCTGCCTGTGAAAGTACATCTTAATAGCTATCTAACCAACATTACACCCTTATTTCTGAAATGCTAAAATGTGAAAAACTAGGTATCCTATAACTCAATGACACCCAGCATATTCCAGAAAAACTGAAAGCCCTAGAGCATGTCCCTTACTATGGACTCCAAAGGAACAAACAGGGAATCGATGGTATCATTTTATTTCTTAAATATAAAATAAAGCAAAGGTTTCCAGTCTTATCATTTTCCCATTTAAAGTTGACAGATATTAGACTTGGCCATGGAGAATAAACAGTATTAACTTTTCTTCTTGCAACAGATGCATCATTTTAATTTATACCTCACAAACAAATTTAAGTTCAATAGAAATTATTAAACGTTATTATAAAGGATTTCAATGATTTGCTGCTTTAAGGGCCCTTCTTAAAATCATGTATGTTTTTTTATTTTGAGGTAACTAAAAGCAGTGAAACATTATAGTTTCACTATAGTGAAACATTAAGAGGCTAACACTGACCTTAAACTTATTATTTTTTTTTTAAGATTTATTTTTTATTTATTTCTCTCCCCTTCCCCCGCCCCTCCCCCCCCCAGCTGTCTGCTCTCTGTGTCCATTCACTGTGTGTTCTTCTGTGTCTGCCTGTGTTCTTGTCAGCAACACCCGGAATCCATGTCTCTTTTTGTTGCGTCATCTTGCTGCATCAGCTCTCCGTGTGGGCGGCACCATTCCTGGGCAGGCTGCACTTTCTTTCACGCTGGGTGGCTCTCCTTATGGGGCGCACTCCTTGCGCATGGGGCTCCCCTATGCAGGGACACCCCTGCGTGGCACGGCACTCCTTGCGTGCATCAGCACTGCGTATGGGCCAGCTCCACACGGGTCAGGAGGCCCAGGGTTTGAACCGCGGACCTCCCATGTGGTAGGTGGACACCCTATCCATAGGGCAAAATTCACCCAACTTAATCCTTTCCTTAAGCTTACTATTAAACAGTAATTTCTACAGGCATGATATTTTTGTGAGCAAGTAAGATCCTCATTTTTGTGAGCAATGAGATCCTCAGCCTTTTATCTGCAAATCTCAAAATTAAAAAACCTTTGAAAACTGAAAGATTTCTCCCTGCTGGTTTCTGTGACCTATTGTGACAGGCTAACATATCAACTTGGCCAGGTAATGGTGCCCAGCTGTTTGGTCAAGCAAACACTGGACTAATTGTAATACAAGGACATCTTATGGACTTTAATCATCAGTGAGTTGACTTCATAGATAGCTGATTACATCTACAATCAACTGAAGAGACTGCCATCAGCAACGAGTGCTGTCTCATTCATGTGGTTGAAGGCCTTAAAATGAGAACTGATTTCAGCATTCGGAGAGAGAATCCCCATTTGTACACTTCAGATTTCCAGCATCTCCTGGGTAATTCAAGGAGGACCTTCATCTGACTCCCTGGCTTGCAGCTGCCCTACAGATTTTGGACTTGTGCATTCCCACCGTCGCGTAAGTCAATTTTATAAAATCTCATATTATTTACAGGTATTTCCTGTGGGTTGTTTCCCTAGAAAACCCTGACTAATACACCTATAACAAAATTTGCCATTGTAACATTTTAAAGTGCACATTCTGTGGCACTAATTATTCTCACAATGTTGTGCTACCATCACTGGCTTCTATTACTAAAACGTTTTCATCATCCAAAAAAGAAATCCATTAAGCAGTAATTCCCCATTCTCCTCTTCACCAGTCCCCTCTAACCTACTTCCTCTGTATTTGCTTAATCTAGATATTTCATGTAAGTGGAGTCAAACAATACGTCCTTTGTATCTGGCTTATTTCATTTAGCATAATGTCTCCAAGGTTCATCCATTCTGTAGCAGGTATCAGAACTTCATTCCTGTTTATGGCTGAATAATATTCCACTATGTATACACCACATTGTTTATCCACTTATCTGTTGATAGACACTTGGGCTGTTTTCCACTCTTTGGTTATGATGAATAATGTTGCTATGACCATTGGTGTACAAGTATCTATTTGAGTTCTCCACTTTCAATTCTTTAGGTATGTACCTAGCAGTGGAATTTCCAGGTCATATTGTAATTTAACTTTTTGAGAAAATGCCAAGTTGTTTTCCTTCTAATAGGTTGTTTTTTAAATTTTGTTTTATGATTTCCATCCTCCTTCTACTCCCCAGATAGCTCCCTCATCTGTCTGCTCATTGTCTGCTCCTTTTCTTTAGGTGACACAGGAAACCGAACCTGGGACCTCCTATGTGGGAGACGAGTGCTCAAACACTTAAGCCATTTCCACTCCCTCCTGGTTGTGGCATCTGCTGGTTGTGGTGTCTGCATTTCCACTCCCTCCTGGTTGTGGCATCTGCTGGTTGTGGTGTCTGCATTTCCACTCCCTCCTGGTTGTGGCATCTGCTGGCTGTGGTGTCTGCATAGCTTCTTGAGGAGGCACGGAAATCAAATCCAGGACCTCCCATGTGGGAGGCAGGTGCTCAACTGCTTGAGCCACATCCACTCCTCCCAGTAGGTTTTTTTTAAAGATTTGTTTAATTATTTATTTTAATTTATTACCCAACCCTCCCCTAGGTGGTTCTCTTGTCTGTCTGCTCATTGTTTGTCTGCCTTTCTCCAAGAGACACCAGGAACTGAACCCATGACCTTCCCCATGGTAGACCAATGCCAAATGGCCTGAGCCATACCTGCTCCCCACGGGCTGCAGTGTCTGCTGGCTTTGTTGCATCTGCGCATTTAGGTGTCTGTTTGTTGCTGCAGGGAGCGGTGCCTAGCTCTCGTTTCACTGAGACAGGCTATGGTATCTAGCTCTTGTTGCAGCGGGGTGCAGGCGTCTACCTCTCAGTGTGGCAAGGCATGAGTATCTAGCTCTTGCCACAGCGGGTGATGGCATCTGCCCGTCCTCCACAGGAGGCACTGGGACCTGAACCTGGGACCTCCCATGTGGTGGGCGGAAGTTCAATCACTTGAGCCACATCTGCTTCCCCCTTTTTTTAAAGAAAGCAAACACTACTTTTTTTATAGAAATATATTATTTTAAAGATTGATTTATTTATTCCCATGTCCTTCCCCCCGGTGTCTGTTGTGTCCATTCACTGTGTGTTCTTCTGTGTTGGCTTGTATTCTATTAGGCAGCTCTAGGAAATGATCCTGGGACCTTCTGGAGTGGGAGACAGGCAATTACTCTCTTGCACCACCTCAGCTCCCTGTGCTGCTACGTCTTACTTTCTCTCCTCTGTGTCTCTTGTTGTGTCATCTTGCTGCGCCAGCTCTCTGCATCGGCCAGTACTCCTGCATCGGCCAGCACTCCTGCATGGGGCAGCATTCCTGTGCCGGTGGCACTCCCACACAGGGTGGCACTCCCACGTGGGCCAGCATTCTGCATGGGCCAGCTTGCCCTCGCCAGGAAGCCCTGGGCATTGAACCCTGGGCTTCCTGTATGGTAGATGGGAGCCCCACTGATTGAGCCACACCCATACCCCCAGTAGGTTTTTAATAAACTCATTTGCCAGCAAGACCTAATCTCAATTGATATAAAGCTATTTATGCTCTATTTAGCCCCCTTAATGTGAGAGTCCTACATTTCACTATAGAACTGTTAGTGTCTGATTACTGGGAACCAGCCTGACCCCATTGGAGATATTATATAATACACAATGTATGTGCCATATTACCTGAATAATATATGAAGCATAAGGAACTCCCAAATATACCAGACCTTAAGGGCTTTGGTTAAGACACTGTGGAACTGTACCCTCTATCTATCACCGACAGGTAACTCCTCCCTATGCTTCCATGGACTTTCTGATCTATTTCCAACCTAGGAACAATTAAAAAGGAAGAATCTGGAAGCGGACTTGGCCCGGTGGTTAGGGCATCCATCTACCACATGGGAGGTCCTCGGTTCAAACCCCGGGCCTCCTTTTTTTTTTTTTTTTAAAGATTTATTTATTTATTTAATTTCCCCCCCTCCCCTGGTTGTCTGTTCTTGGTGTCTATTTGCTGCGTCTTGTTCCCTTGTCCGCCTCTGTTGTCGTCAGCGGCACGGGAAGCGTGGGCGGCGCCATTCCTGGGCAGGCTGCTCTTTCTTTTCACACTGGGCGGCTCTCCTCACGGGCGCACTCCTTGCGCGTGGGGCTCTCCCACGCCGGGGACACCCTTGCGTGGCGCGGCACTCCTTGCGCGCATCAGCGCTGCGCATGGCCAGCTCCACACGGGTCAAGGAGGCCCCGGGTTTGAACCGCGGACCTCCCATATGGTAGACGGACGCCCTACCCACTGGGCCAAAGTCCGTTTTCCCGGGCCTCCTTGACCCATGTGGAGCTGGCCCATGCGCAGTGCTGATGCGCACAAGGAGTGCCGTGCCACACAGGGGTGTCCCCCGCGTAGGGGAGCCCCACGTGCAAGGAGTGTGTCCCATAAGGAGAGCTGCCCAGCGCGAAAGAACGTGCAGCCTGCCTAAGAATGGCGCCGCCCACACGGAGAGCTGACACAACAAGATGATGCAGCAAAAAGAAACACAGATTCCTGTGTTGCTGACAACAACAGAAGCGGATAAAGAAGAACACGCAGCAAATAGACACAGAGAGCAGACAACTGGGGCCGGGGGAAAGGGGAGAGAAATAAATAAATAAATTATTTTAAAAAAGAAAAAAAAAACAGTTGGGGGAAAAAAAGGAAGATTCTTTTAAAATTACACTTCTAGGAGTTTCTTAAAAAGCAGGGTCACTTAATACTCACATCATCCTGTCATATATAAACTTTTTTTTTAAGATTTTTTATTTATTTCTCTCCCCTTCCCTGTCCCCCCCCTCCCCCACCCCGGTGTCTGCTTTCTGTGTCCATTTGCTGTGTTTTCTAATGTCTGCTTGTATTCTTGTCAGTGGCATCCAGAATCTGTGTCTCGTTTTTTGTTGTGTCACCTTGCTGCATCAGCTCTCCGTGTGTGTGGCGCCATTCCTGGGCAGGCTGCACTTTTTTCGTGCTGGGCCGCTCTCCTTATGGGGCGCACTCCTTGTGCATGGGGCTCCCCTACACATGGGACACCCCTGCGTGGCAGGGCACTCTTTGCACATATCAGCACTGCGCATGGGCCAGCTCATCATACGGGTCAGAAGGCCCTGGTTTTGAACCTTGGACCTACCATATGGTAGGTGGACGCCCTATCTGTTGGGCCGAATCCACTTCCCATATATAAACTTGATTCTTCTAACACATTAGCAATGTGGCATAAGATTTAAGTTGTTTTCCAAAGTAGAAACAACAGATTTGCATTAATTTAGTCATAATTTCCCTTTCTTGCTCTGGTCCTTTCTGTGATGTTCAGGTCAGAGATACAGGCCATGGAAGGGAGCAAAAGCAAAGGCACGGGATAAAACTGTGCCCTTTCTCATATTTATGATAGGCTCTAATAAAAAAACTCAAGGTTTTTTTTAAGAAATAAAAACTATGATGATCTAAATGAATGAAGCTGATAAAAAACAAATCATATATTAATTCAGTGGCAACAAACTTGCTTTGAGGGTTAGTATGTGCCAGGCATCATATTAAATACATATATTATCTTGTTTCATCTTTAGAATAAACCCTATGCAAGCAGATACTCTATTATCCCCATTTTACAGATGAGGAAATTGAAGCCCAGATAAGAAACTTTCTGGTCACATGATTAATAACTAGAAAAGGTGAGTTCTGACCCCAGTTCCATCAAATTACATTACACTGCCTCTCAGGAAATACTAACAGTACATGTCAAGCTATATTCTGTGTTGAGGATACAGCAGTAAGCAAGACAGAAACACTTTCTGGCTTCAGGGAATTTCAAAGCCAAAAGAAACCTTTAAGTGTCTGTTTCAAACCTTTGTACAGAGAAAGAAACTTGAACCCAAAAAAGGAAAATGACCTGCCCAAAGTCATAAAGATGGCTATGTATGATGGGTAGTACAAAAGCAAGGACAAGAACTGTGTCACCTGACCCTTAACATACCTGTGTTTTCCATTACACAGATAGGCCAGGGGTAGTTGTGTTTTGTGAACAGGTGAATAACGTTACCAAACAAGAAGCTGTTTTCTAGCTTTTCCCAACTCTAAAGGTCAAGTCTATTAGATTGCAGCATCTTCTATGGATAATGATGCAAGAGGAAGAAAGAGTCTATCTACCCTAACTTCTAGAGCCAAATTTAGTTCACAATACTTGTTGAAAATAAACTATGGCTATCAGAGTACTTTATTTCTACCATAAGCCAGTATGAGCATTACTGAAGCTTTATCAACTCAAAAGGTTTCAAGGTTTAAAAAATTAAGATGCTATTTTTTTAAAAAGGAAGTGCTAAATAACAAATATTTGAGCTGCAGCTCAGCCACATCACTATACACTAGAAATTATTTCTTACTATGTTATCTCAAATTTGTAATCACTCTGGACCAAAAGCACAAGCGACAATAGAAAAAACTAATTGGACTTCATCAAAATTTAAAACTTACACTTCAAAGGGCACTATCAAGAGAATGAAAAGACAAGCCCGAGAATGGGAGACAATATTCGCAAATCCTGCATGAGTCTAGTGCTCAGAATATAAAGCCTTGAGACTTCAATGAAAAATATAAATAAACCTCACCACCACCCACAAAATCTCTTCATGAACTTTAAAACTGTAAGTCCTTGCTTAACTCCTCCCATTCTACAGTCAAAATTAGCACCATAAAAATCCAGTGCAGAAAAAGACAATTCCAGATTTTGTTTTGTCTTTTTAGCCCTTACTATACCCTATGCACTGACAATAATTTTATCTTTATTCTTCACTGAAATCTTCAAATTTCCACAAGGGAAAGCATTTTACAGATGTTACAGCACTTACCTAAAATCCCACAACATTCAGAAGAGCCAGGAGTGGAACTCCTGGTTATTCACATTAAGTCAAAATGACAAGGAAAAAAAAAAGTCTAAATGAAAACCACTAATAGGTGAAAATTTGGAACACCCTATGTGATTCATCATGGTTTCACAATTTGTATTGCAAATTCATTAAGATCAAGTGCACTTGTGGGGCAACACTCTGGATTGTACAGGAGTCGGGGTATTGACTTGGGTACCAAATGTAGAGAAACCAGCCTACCTGAAAACAGTACCCCATAATACCCTCACTCCCTGGTTTTATATTCACCTGAGTTTAAAAACAGATGCAAGGTGCTCTCTCTGGGCCCACACCAAAGCTCTCCCATTTCTCAGCAAGCTCTGTTCTTTCCCCCATTTCCAAATAAATTCTTTTTACTGGCCTAATTTAAAAAAAAAAAGCTGTAAGGGTCTTCTGGGGACAATGCTGGACTGGCTTTGGAGCAAAACAGATTTAGATTATTCACATCTTTATTTGGCCACTTACTAGCTGTGTGGCTTAGGACAATTCACTTAACTCTAAACATTCAGCGTCCTCATTTTTAGAATGGAGATAATACTTACATTGCAAAGTCTGAAAAATAAATGAGATAAGGTATGTAAATACTCAGCAAAATTTTTGGCTCAAAATAATCACTCAATAAATGGTAACTGTTTTTATTACTTAAATGTGATACCTATGGTTTTATTAAAACAAAATATTATCCAATTACAGTACTTTAACTTGCCAACTGAGATGACAACTATTATATTTCGAGCAAAGTTTACTTTTTCATAGTATAAAAAGAGTATGAGTGATAATCTGGAAACTACAGAAAAGGAGAAAAGACTCTACCATAATCCTACTACCCCAAAACAATTTCTGTTAAATTGCTGAACATTTAGAAAGCTATTTGTGGGCTGATTATATGCTTTGGAGGACAGGGGGAGCCATCTGGACCATTTCCCTTTCTTTTCATTTCATCAGCCAATTTGAATGTCTAGAGGATCAACAGTAAAATGAAATATGAAGAAAAAAAAAAAGAAAAAGAGCCAATTTTACCTTTCTTTCTGGGGAGGGCAAGCTTTCATATTTGTAAAATTTTAACTATTAAAAATGAGATTTGACAAACGAAATTAGATTGGAGGATTATATGTGGAATTTATCTTCATTTTCCCTCAGACTCATTACTAAAGATCTGAATACCTGTAAATAATTTGAGAACGACATATAAATACAAACTCTTCTTTTCTGTATCTGACCACTGAAGAACTGCTCATTTTAAGAAACACCTATTATTACAAAGCCAGTGTTCCGATGATTAAAGAACAAACATTATAGCCAAAGTTAGAAAAAAAAAAAAATTGCCCCTCCCACCCCCCAAAAAAGGCTTACTGTGGGAGTCTTGGGATCTCCAGACTGAAAAAAAAACTTTGCTTAAAGAAAATAACAGAAATGCTCAGCCTAGCAAGTAACCAGAAAGAGAATGGAGGGAATGAAAAGTCCCTATCAACAAGAAAAAAAACGACACAGGTAACTGCTGGAACAGAAAACAAAACAGGAAATACTCTGAAAGGCCAAAATCGCAAACAGAGATTAACAAAGTATGAAATTAAATGCTAGGCAATGCACCTGTTAAAGGAAAAGAGGAACAAAATATGCATTTGAAGTTTCCAGAATTCAGTGCTAATGCCAGGTCCTGCACCGCCTGTCATGTGAGAGATATGCTGTCCTAAAGAAAATCCGGTTCTGGTTCAATCCAAATTACACAACTCTGGTAAACTACTTTACCTTTCTGACTCAGTTTCTAAATCTGTAAAATGGATACACATTATGCACTCAAAGCTGTGCTGTGAGAGTCACTTAAGAATTCCGCCTAAATGCTTGAGTAACTTTAAACGGCTGTGCAAATCAGTTTGACAGACACAAGTAGAGCACTCCTTTCCTTCTTCACATTAGTTTGCAGTGGAATGGTTTTCATAGACGGGAATAAGTTATTTCAGATACACTGATACTGAAAATGTGCTAAGCATAGTGGAACAAATTCAGATGGGGTCAATCATGGAAGTTTAGCTGAAAACAGATGACTGAAGCAAAGGGTTGAGAGTGGCACACACAGATGGAAAAATATAGAAGCTGCAAAAAATAAATGAAAGCAGAAACTCATACAAACCACAAGAGAACAGGTTCACATAAACACACATCAAAAACAAGATAACGCCACTGGTATTAACTGTAAGCGGCTTAGACAGGACCGGCAATGGCATCTGTCCAAGTCCACCTCCCATCACACCCTGGTTCACGGCACCTACTCGCTACAGCTCTTCTGTACACCACCAGCTCACAAGGTCCACTGCTGTAAAAAAACGCTTAGCAGTTTGCCCAGACACTGGCACACTTTATCCTTTTAATTGCTCAACAAACCTGCAGCGTCGCAGAGCTAATCAAGTGAATGTCTGACCTTCCTCACAAATACGATCCAAGAATTCTGAAATTTATTTTAACCGCATGATGTTTAGAGTAGGTCGCACCCCTCTCTCTGAAGTTATTTCTAGTTGTCAGCCAATAAGCACGGCAAAGAGGATGCATTCTTTTTTAAAAAGCGAGGGCTTTCTAGGCGCTTCAATTCTTAATCTAGTTAGGTGTGACTACTAGGAAAATTTACATTTTAAACGGTCGGAGAGCCCCAGTCCCTAACTTGATAGGTTTTCTGCACTGCACTAACATGAGGGACTTCCAAGGAGGCAGAAGCGTCTCCTGGCCTCGCGCCGCCGGCCCCGCACGCTCCGACCCCGCACCGGGACGCGCGCTGGACCGCATCGGCCACGCCGCGCGGGGTACGCGAGGCGCTGGGAGCCCCCAGCCCCGGCCGCGGCGCCCACCCCCACGGCCCGGCGCCCGGCTTCCCTCCCCGCCCGGGCCCGCCCGGCCTCCCTCGGGGCCTCCGTCCCGGCCCCGCGCCGCTCCGGGCACTCACCGCGTTCTTCTTCTGCACCATCTTGTCCATCTTCTTGGCAATGCGAACCACCTCCTCCTCCATGGCGGCGGCGGGCCCTCGCCGCGCCCGCCCCCCGGGGCGCGAAGCCGGTGCAGCCGGAGCCGAGGAGACGCGGGGATGGCGCTCAGCGCCCGGCAAGCCCCGCGCGCCCGGCGCGGCCTAGGCCCTTCCTCTCCCACAGAGCCCGCGGCGGCGGCGGCGGCTCCGCCCCCCAGACAGCGCCAGTCGAGCTCGGCGCGCGCCGCTCAGACGCGGCAAGTAGATCGCCGATGGCCGGGAGAGGCGCCCGGGCCGCCCGCAGCCCAGGGGTCTCCCGCGGGCGCAGAGCCGCGCGACGGCAAGCCCAGCGGATTCGCGGGCTGGAACCTCGGCAGCGGCGACAGCCGATCGTCGCCCAGGCCCTCCCTCGGTGGCAGACAGCTACGGTGAAAATCGGAACACAGTTTCCCTCCCGAGCCCGTGATGCCCTTTTTGAATTTCATCATTTTCAGCGTTTTCTTTTCAAAAGTCGGATCGGTTGCCCACTTGAAGACTCAGACCCAGTCTTGTCTGTGCCCTAACGGTCTTCGACATCGTGCTTTGGACATAGTTGAACAGCAGTTGATAGCACCTTTCTGCGCCAAGAAATGACAAGAATCTCACCTGATTCTGAAGGTGGAAGACTTATGCTAACCACAGAGCCAAGTCAGAAAATTCAAACAGCTACATTAATAGGGAAGAGTAGACTTCAAAAAGTCATGGCTTGGTC
Source organism: Dasypus novemcinctus (assembly GCF_030445035.2). NCBI lineage: Eukaryota > Metazoa > Chordata > Mammalia > Cingulata > Dasypodidae > Dasypus > Dasypus novemcinctus. The sequence goes on from NC_080686.1 coordinate 16,839,411, forward strand.
ACGACAATGATGCCATCCTTTTTCTCCCAACTCATGCTGTTTGGACATAGCTCCACACCATTTTTTTAAAAGCAGTTTTATAGAGATACATTCACATACCATACAATCCATCCAAAGAGTATAATCAATGGCTTTTAGTATAATTACAATGTTGTGCATTCATCACCACAAAAAAAATTTTAAGCATTATAGTCAAAGAAAAGGAGCAGAAGAGCCATGTGTAGAGAACCTATAAATGAATCTAACTCTGATACACTGGGGAGCATAAATTCTAAAATAAGGCCTACTGAGGGTGCCAAATTCCTGAACTGTCTGCCCTGCTTATAGTTTCTGGATGTCTTTAGAGCTCTCAAGAGCCCTGCTATTTGAGGTATTGTTTACCATGGCAGTCAATGTGATCCTGCTGAGACTTGCATAAGCCTAACCTCTGGAATGATCTCACTAACTTTGAAATCTCTTAGCCATAAAAACTCATTTGTATTTACCATTTCCCACTTTTGATCAAGGTCTTTTTCCAGATGCATAACTAGTTGACGCTTCATAATAATTACTTGGTGCTAGGGAGGCTTATCCCTGGGAGTCATGTCCCATGCCAGGTTGGGGGGAAGGTAATGTGCTTACATGCTGAGTTTGGCTTAGAGAAAGGTCACATTTGAGCAATAAGGAGGCTTTCAGGAGGTCATTCTTAGGCAACATATAATACTAGGCTAAATTTCAATTTCACAGGAAAATGTTCATAAGTACAATCAAGGGCCTGGTAATTGTCTGTCTTTCCTCACTAGGCACTGAGAGATTCTTGCTGTCCTATTAGAAAATGCAGCAGAACTCCCCAGGATGGGAATAAAACATTCTTTCAGTTATTGTATGGATCACCACCCGTGGAGACAATGCCCAAGAACACTTGAACATATTTATGTGCCTTAGAGGTATGATCCAGGTGAACCCATTTCCTCCCATCACTGACACCCCATTGTGTATTTTGTCATAACCTACAAAATTGTACAGGACAGAGTGATCCTTCCTTGCCACTGTTGTGACCCTTCTGTGATCCAAAACCTCTCTAAAACTGAAACCAACAAAATAATCAAATAAAATTAATAAGAAAGTGAAATAATAATATTAAAAATAACCAATAAAACAATGAACAAGTCTTTAAAATTTGAAATAAAAAATTTTAGACATTGCGTCTTTCATTACTGTAAGATCTGTTGTCATGTATGTACAGTAGTAGACATTTTCTTTCATATATTCCCCCAGTTGTCTTTTTTTTTTTTCATTTTATTTTCAAAGAAGGTTTAGGATACAGAAAAGTCACATAGAGAATATAGGAGATTCCCATATTCCCAACTAAATCCCCATTTCCCCTCTCCCCTATTATTTGAACCTATAATTAGCACTATACTTGATAAATATATGACCCAGACACTTAAATCTTTGAACTGTCCATGTGCCAGTTGAGCCCAGAATTTCTTTTTCAGCAGAGTTCTAACACCTACTCTCCAGTTCATTGTTCTCACCAAGGACAAGTAACAAGGAGATGATGACAGACAACGCCCATCCCAAGACACAGTGTCTGCAACTGCAAGCAAGATAGCTCCATCCATCTGCCCCATGGGACCTAAGCCCCCTCTCAATTAGAAGTAAAGAGGACGTCACCTCCCCAAATCCTCAAGATTGGGGAATGAACAATGGACTTATTATTATTCTCCTATAGACTTATTTTAGCAATGGAAGAACTCTTATCATTGATATAAAGGCAGTGCGCACCAGAGGTTCTGAGAGATGGGAGAGGGAAGAATAGGTGTAATATGGGGGCATTTTCAGGACATTAGATTTGTCCTGTATGACATTGCAGTAACAGATACAGGCCATTGTATATTTTGTCATAACCTACAAAATTGTACAGGACAAAGTGTAAACTATAATGTAAACTGTACTCCATGGTTAGTATCAATGCCTCAAAATGGGCTCATCAATTGAAACCAATATACCACACTAATGAAGGATGTTGGTAATGTGTGTAAGTGTGCGAGGGGGAGGGAGTGGGGCATATGGGACTCCCTGACACCTTTTATGTAACGTTTATGTAATCTAAAGCTTCTTAAAATTAAAAAAAAATTAATTTAAAAAAAGCCTTTAGATCAATTTCATTACTCCAAAAAGGAGAACTCCACACCCCTTAGCGGTCACCTCTCAGTCACCCTATCCTTCCCTAGTCCTACATAACCATGGATCTAATTTCATTTTTATAAATTGATTTACATTTCATATAAATGGAATCATAGACTATGTAGTACTCTGTGTCTGGTTTCTTTCACTTAGCATAATGGTTTTTTGGTCTGATATTAGCATCTTGTAGTATTAACATACATTTATTACATACATTTTATATAAGGTAAAAGGCCTTATACATGCAATATTACTCATATTCATGTTTCATATGAGGTTTTACTATGCTATACAGTCCCATGTTATATTTTTTAGCTTTCCTTTTAGGAATATACATGACCATCTTCCCAGAAGTGACCTCTACACCAAATTTAACTGTCATTAACCACAATGCACTACCTAATAATGTTCTTTCAATACTAAGATGACAGAGTTTTTCTAGTTCCAAGTCACTTATTTCAATTGTTTCTTCTCTTGTGAATTACCTGTTCACATATTCGGCATATGTTAAGTTTGTGTATTTTTTTTCCCAATTGATTTGCAGTTTTTCCTTTATATATGCAAGATACTAAACCTTGGTTCCTTATACAGCTTGTATTTAACTTTTACCGGTCTGTAGTGTAGCAGATTGAGTTATGTATCCCAGGAAAAAACCAAGCATGTTCTTAATCTTAACCCACTTCCATGTGTGTGAACCCCTTGTAAATAGGACGTCTTGAAGATGTTGTTTTTAGCTAGGGTGTGGCCAACTGAATGAGGATGGATCTTAATCTTGTTACTAGATGTCTTACATAGAGAAAGCCACAAGAAAGAGGCAGAAGCCTGAAGTCAGGACAACAGGATGAAAAAGGAAAGGACACGGCTATGGGATGCGAACGGCAAGGAACCCAAGAATTGCCCGTCAGCCAGAACATTCTGACCCGAGGAGGGAGCAAGGCTTCTGGCCTCTGAAATCGTCAATTCCTGTTTTTTTCAGCCAACCTGTTATGTGGTCTTTGTCATAACAGCCTGGAAACTTAGATGTGCAGCATGTCCTTTCATGCTACTGATTCATTCCTTCATTCCTGCACTCATTCACCACATTTTTAATGGATTCCTACTTCGAGCCAAGCACTGTTTTACTATACACCAGTGAACAGAGAGCCCCTGCTTTCCTGGCTCACAGTCTGGTGAAGGGAGACAGGCAATAAACCAACAAGGAAGTATCTCATGTGATAAGCACTACCAAAAAGGGAAAAGCAGTTTATGGCAAATACAAAGTCAAGGGGACAGGCATGCTATTTGGGGTGCTCAGGAAATGCTCTCTCAGATAAGGTGACAGGTGAGTATAAAGAAGCTGGGGAAGAAAGCAGATGTGGCTCAAGCAATTGGGCTCCTGCCTATCATATAGGAGGTCCAGGGTTCGATTCCCAGGGCCTCCTGGTGGAAGGCAAGCTGGCCCGCGCAGAGTGCTGGCCCGAGCAGAAAGCTGGCGCAGCAAGATAACACAACAAAAAGAGAAACAGAGGAGAGATAGTAAGAGATGCAGCAGACCAGGGAGCGGAGGTGGTGCCAGAGATTGAGCACCTCTCTCCCACTCCGGAAGGTCCCAGGACTGGTACCCAGTGCAACCTAAAGAGAAGACAAGCAGACACAGAGGGACACACAGTGAATGGGCGCAGAGAGCAGAGAGTGAGCGCAAAAGCAACGGGGGCAGGGGGGCGTGGGAAGGCGACCGGGGGTGTGTTAATAAATGAATAAACCGTTAAAAAAAAAAAAGAAGCTGGGGAGCAGCTGTAGCTCTGGTTGAGTGTCTGTTTCCCATGTATGAAGTCCTGGTTCAATCCTTCCCCGTACCTCCTAAAAGGAAAAAATTGTTTTAAATTGAGGGAGCAAGTCAGGCAGAGCACTGAGAAAAGGACCTTCCAGGAAAAGTAACCCCAAGTACAAGGGACAAGACATGACAGCATGCCAGACAAATTTTATAACCACAAGGAGGCCAGTATTGCCTGAGCAAAGTCGGCAAGGAAGAGAAGGGTGGAGAGAGAACATAGAGTCAGGAGATGGAGGGCCTGGCAAGAACGATGGCTCTCACTCTCAGGCAGAAAGCCACTGGTTTTGTCAGGGTGTCTTAGGGCCTCCAAACAGCTTTCACTTCTAAGCAATGCTGTTAATCCTTTTTGTTATTGCTTCTTTTAAAAGTTTTTAAGTTTTGTATTTGAGTTCCTTAACCTACCTAGAATATATTTTTGTGTATGAGAATCTTATTTTATCTTCACCACAGGACTAACCGATTGCTCCAGCATCAGTTGTCCATCCTTTTCCCACTGATTTTAGGGCCACTTCTAGTATATAACAAGTTTCTATGTATACTTGGGCCTATTTCTGGGGTCTCTATTCTTTTCCATCTACTCCCCCACCTCAGAGCCCATGTCACACTGCCTCAATTACTATCTTTGTTTTTTTATGATTGCTTCTATTTTTATCTTTTCTTTTTTTTTTAATACAATTTTATTGATACTTGTAAATAAAGCATACAATTCACCCAGAGTGCACAGTCAAGTGGTATTTGGTATAATCACATAGTTGTGCAAGCATCACTTCAATGACTATTCCAGCATTTTCATTATTTCAATAATAATAATAATAAACAAAAAAACCAGACAAACAAGAAAATTCTTCACCTCTCAATCTCTCTATATTTCCCCTGCTGTACATAACTGCTATTTCTGGCTATTCTTGCACAATTATTTATTTATTTATTAAGTAGTTTTATTGAGATATATTCACATACTATACAATCTATTTAAAGTGTAAAGTCAATGGCTTTCAGTATAATCACAATGTTGTGCATGCAGCATCACAAAAAAATTTAGAACAATTTCATTACTCTATAAAGAAAATTCCACACTGCTTAGCATGCCTTCCTTAGCCCTACGTAATCAGTAATTAAATATCATCTTTATGAATTGATTTATATTTACGTTTTATATAAATGGAATCATACAATATGTTACACAGTATACTTAGTTCACAGTAGCACATTTATACAGTATTTTTCCTTTTGTGTCTGGCGGCTTCACTCAACATAACGTCCTCCAGGTTCATCCATGCTGTCATATGATTAACAACTTCACTTCTTTTTACAGCTGCATAATATCACATCACGTGAATATTCCACAGTTTGTTTGTCCATTCATCAGTTGATGGACACCTGGTTTGTTTCCAATTTTTGGCAATTGTGAATAATGCTGCGGTGAACATCAGTGTGCAGATGTCTGTTCTCGTCACTGCTCTCATTTCTTCTAGGTATATACCCAGTAATGATATGGCAGGGTCATGTGCCAAGTTTATATTCAACTTCTTTAGGAACTGCCAAACAGAATTTCACAGTGGTTGTACCATTCTGCATTCCCATCAACAGTGAATAAGTGTTCCTATCTCTCCACAGTCTCTCCAACATTTGTAGTTCTCTGTCTTTTTAATAGTGGCCCTTCTGACAGATGTGAAATGATATCACATTGTAGTTTTGATTTGCATTTCCCTAGCCATTAGTAATGTTGTATATTTTTTCATGTGTTTTTTTGTTTTTGGCCATTTATATTTCTTCCTTGGACAAATGTTTATTCAAATCTTTTGCCCATTTTTAAATTGGGTCATTTGTCTTTCTAATATTTCATTTGTAACATCTTTTTATATATCATGGACATTAAACCCTTATCAGACATATGATTTCCAAATATTTTCTCCTACTGAGTAGGCTGCCTTTTCACCCTTTTGACAAAGTCCTTTGCAGAGCAAAACTGTTTAATTTTGAGGAGGTCCCATTTACCTGTTTTTTCTTTTGTTGTGCCTGCTTTGGATGTAAGGTCCAAGAAATCAACACCAACTACAAGGTCTTGAATATGTTTCCCTACATTTTCTTCTAGTAGTTTTATTGTCCTGGCTTTTATATTTAGGTATTTGATCCGTTTTGAGTTGAATTGATTCTTGTATAGGGAATGAGATAGGGGTCCTCCTTCATTCTTTTGGTTATAGATACCCAATTCTCCCAGCACCATTTGTTGAAGAGACTGTTTTGTTCCCTTAAGATGGACTTGGTAGGTTTGTTAAAAATCAGTTGGATGTAGATGTGAGAGTACTTCTGAACTCTTGATTCTATTCCACTGATTGATGTGTCTATCTTTATGCCCATATAATGCTGCTTTGACCACTGTAGCCTTGTAAAATGTTTCAAGGTGAGGCAGTGAAATTTCTCTGTCACTCTTGTTTTTTAGAAGGTTTTTCGCTATTCACGAGTACTTTGTTTTCCAAATGAACTTGGAAATTGTCTTTTCTATTCTGCATCAGAAAATGTGGGAAAATAGAAAATAGAAAACTGAAAATAGAAAAGGTGGGAAATAGAAAAGGTGGGAAAAGCCTGCCTTCCTTCGCAGGTATCTTTCTGGGCTGGGCCGTCATAGGGGACCAGATTGTCTGGACCTGTCGCTGAAAGAGGTGTGTGGTAAAGGGAGGGTATTGGCAAAGAGAGGACTACAAATCAGTTTTTGCAACTATATTCACAAACAAGGTCACATACAAGAGTTCATTATCTTCCAAGTAACATTATCTTACTTGGAAATAGGGGGAAAATCCTCTTAGATATTTGTCTCCTATGAAATTTAAATATTTATACCTGAAAAAACGATGAAGCCAGCTGTTGGAATTTTGGTTGGTATTGCATTGAGTCTATGGTCAGTTTGGGTAGGATTGATATCTTCACAATATTCAGTCTTCCACTCCATCAACAAGGAATGTCTATTTGTTTAAATGTTCATTGATTTACTGTAGCATTGTTTTGTAGTTTTCTGCATGTAGGTCCTGTACTTCTTTGGTTAAATTGATTCCTAGGTATTTGAGACTTAGAGTTGGTATTGTAAATGGATTCCCCCTGATTTCCTCCTCAGATTATTTTATACTAGTGTATAAAAACATTACATGTTTTTCTGTGCTGATCTTGTATCCTGCCACTTTGCCCAACTCACTTACTAGCTCAAGTAGCTTTGTTGTAGACATTTCAGAATTTTCTAAATATCGCATCAGGTCATCTGTAAATAGAATTTTACTTCCTCTTTTCCTAGTTGGATGCCTTTAATTTTTTCTTCTTGTCTAATTGCTCTAGCTAGAACTTCTAGTACAATGTTGAATAACAATAGTGGCAGTGGGCACCCTAGTTTTTTTCCTTATCTTAGAGGAAAAGTTTTCAACCATTCCCCATTAAGTATGGTGTTGGCTGTGGGTTTTTCATATATATGCCTTTTAGCATATTGAGAAATTTTCCTTCTTTCGAAATGTTTTTTTCCAAGAAAGGGTGCTGGATTTGGTCAAATGTCATGTCTGCATTGATTGAGATGGTCATGTGGTTTTTTTCTGTTTGATTTGCTAATGTGGTGTATTACATTGATTGATTCTCTGATATTGAACTAGCCTTGAATACCAGGAATAAATCCTACTTGGTCGTGATGTGTAAGTCTTTTGATATGCTGTTACATTTGATCTGCAAGTATTTTGCTGGGAATTTTTTCATCTCTGTTCATTAGAGAGATTGGCCTGTAATTCTCTTTTCTTGTAGTGTCTTTATCTGGCTTTCCTATTAGGTGATGTTGACTTCATAAAATTTGTTGGGTAATTTTCCCTCCTCTTCAGTTTTTTGGAAGAGTTTAAACAGGATTGAAGTTAATTCCTTTCTAAATGCTTGGTAGAATTCTCCTGTGAAGCCATCGGTCCTGGATTTTTCTTTGTTGGGAGATTTTTTATGATCGATTCAATCTCTTTAAATATGATTGGTTGGTTAAGTTTTGTATTTCTTGTAGCATCAGTGTACGTTGTGCATTTCTAGGAATTTGTCCATTTCACCTAGGTTGTCTAGTTTTTTGGCATACAGTTTCTGATAATATCCATTTATGATCCTATTTATTTCTGTTGGGTTATTCGTAACGTCCCTCTTTCATTTCTGATTGTATTGATTTGCAATTTCTCTCATTTTTTCTTTTTTTCTAGCTAGGGGTTTGTCATTTTTATTGATCTTCTCAAAGAAACCGCTTTTGGTATTGTTGATTTTCTCTATTTTTTTGTTGTTATTGTTCTCAATTTCATTTATTTCTGCTTTAATTTTTATTATTTCTTTCCTTCTGCTTGCTTTGGGATTTGTTTTTTCTCTACTTTTTCAGTTGGATCTTTGAGTTCCGCTCTTCTTTTTAAATATAGTCTTTTAAGGCTATAAATTTCCCTCTCAATACTTCTTTCACTACATCCCTTAAGTTATGATAAGTTGTGTTCTCATTTTGTCTCAATACATTTACTGATTTTGCCTGCAATTTCTTCTTTGAATCACTGATAATTTGGAAGTGTGTTGTTTAGCATCCACACATTTGCAAATTTACCTCTTTCCTCTATTTTTGATTTCTGGCTTCATTCCACTATGATATGAGAAGATGCTTTGTATAATTTCAATCATTTTATATGTATTGAGATCCACATTGTGCCCTAACATGTGGTCTTCCCTGAAGAAAGGTCCTTGGGCACTTGAGAAGAATGTATAACCCACTGAGTTTGGATGCAATGTTCTGTATATGTCTGTTAGGTCTAACTCATTTATCACCTTGTTCAAGTACTCTGTTTCCTTGTTGATCTTCTTTCTAGTTGTTCTATTTAATGATGTGAGTGGTGTGTTGAAGTCTCCAAAGATTATTGTAGAGATGTCTATTTCTCGCTTCAGTTTTGCCAGAGTTTGCCTCATGTTTTTTGGGGCACCCTGGTTAGGTGCATAGATATTTATGACTGTTATATCTTCCTAGTGGATTGTCGCTTTTATTAATATATAATGGCCTTCTGTATTAGTCAGCCAAAGGGGTATTGATGCAAAGTATCAGAAATCTAATGGTTGTTATAAAGGGTACTTACTTGGGGTAGAAGCTTACACTCACAAGGCCCTAAAGAGTCCAGTACCGTAAGATGTACTTTCTCACCCAAAGTCATTGGCCATGTGTTGAAGAAGGATGGCAGGCGATATCTCTGAGGATTCAGCTCTCCTTCTTCCTCTTAAGGCTCCATTTTTCCAGCTTATTTCTATCTTCCTGTAGGCTGGCATAAGGCTCATCTCTCTTCCCAGGGCTTGTTTCTGTGCTCAGCTGCTCTGGTCTCTTCATAAGTCCAGCTGTAGACTATCAGGCTTATTTCTCTTCCCTGGGCCTCTGCCATGTCTAATGAGTTGTCTCTATTCCTGTGTCTTCTCTTGCATATCTGCTTCTATATGAAAGTCTGTTTTTAACAGCCCAGTAGGGCTAGGACTCAACCTTGAGGCATAGTCTAATGACATGGTTGACTGAAAGACGTAATCTTAATTTAATCAAGTAAAAGTGAAAACTCTGAATTTAACAAAATCAAAAGGGTATCAAGCCCAGAGGAACAGACCAGTTTATAAGCATAATCAATATTTCTTTTTGGAATTCACCAATAATATCAAACTGCCACATGTTCTGTATCTCATGACTTTTTTTGCATTTAAAGTCTGTTTTGTCCAATATTGGTGTAGCGACCCCTGCTCTTTTTTGGTTACTCTCTGCATGGAGTATCTTTTTCCAACCTTTCACTTTCAGCCAGTTTGTACCCCTGGGTCTAAGGTGGAGTCTCTTGTAAGCAGCGTATGGATGGCTCATGTTTTTTATCCATTCTGTCAGCCTGTATCTTTTGATTGGGTAATCCATTCACATTCCCATTCAATGATATTACTGTAAATGCAATATTTACTTCCACAATTTAATTCTTCAGTTTTCATATGTCATATCATATTTTTTCTGTCTTTTTGTTATCCTTTATGCTCTTCTTTCTTCTATCCTCTCCTTCAAGTCTCTCTCTCCTACTTTTTTCTTTCAGGCTCTAAAGGTTTCTTTAAAATTTCTTGCAAAGGTGGTCTTTTTTACAAACTCTCAATTTCTGTTTATTTGTAAATAATTCATACTGACCTTCATATTTGAAGGACGATTTTGCTGAATAAAGAATTCTCGCCTGATAGTTATTCTCTTTCAGTCTCCTAATTTTATCATACCACTGTCTTCTCTCCTCCACAGTTTCTGATGAGAAATCTGCACTAAGTCTTACTGGGCGTCCCTTTTATGTGATGGTTTGCTTCTCCCTTGCTGCTTTCAGAACTTTCTCTTTCTCTTTGGCATTTGACATTCAGAGCAGTATGTGGTCTCAGGGTAGGTCTATTTGGATTTAATCTGATTGGGGTATGGTACACTTCTCCTACATGTAGTCCATTTCTTCCATGATAGTTGGGAAATTTTCAGCTATTATTTCCTCAAATACTCTTTCTGCCCCTTTTCCCTTCTCTTCTTCACCCAGTGTCTTTTCTTTTTTTTAAGATTTATTTATTTTTTATTTAATTCCCCCCCCTCCCCTGGTTGTCTGTTCTCTGTGTCTATTTGCTGTGTCTTGTTTCTTTGTCCGCTTCTGTTGTCGTCAGCGGCACAGGAAGTGTGGGCGGCGCCATTCCTGGGCAGGCTGCACTTTCTTTCACGCTGGGCGGCTCTCCTTACGGGGCGCACTCCTTGCGCGTGGGGCTCCCCTACCCAGGGGACATCCCTGCGTGGCAGGGCACTCCTTGCGCGCATCAGCACTGCGCATGGGCCAGCTCCACATGGGTCAAGGAGGCCCCAGGTTTGAACGTGGACCTCCCATGTGGTGGGAGAATGCCCTATCCATTGGGCCAAGTCCGCCACCAGCTACTTTTTTTTAAACTTTATTTTATACATATAATAATTGAACTTATAAACAATAAAAAGAAAAAGAAAACATAGTTGAATAAAAGCATACATTTCTCAAATGTATGGATACGTAGAAAAAATTTTTTTGATTCATACAATATGTTACTCAATATATTTGGTTCATAGTGACACAATCATACAGTGCAAAAAAAAGTTTAAATTCAATGATTTTTATTCTATTCACAGGGTTGTACAACAATCATCAGGGTCTGATTTTTGAACATTTGGTTCCTCATTAGCAGGCACACCCCACTGGCACCCCACCCTCCCCACCCTCGGCATTCACTAACCTGTTTTAGTTTGCTAAGGGCTGCCAATGCAAAAATACCAGAAATGGGTTGGCTTTTAAGTGGGAATTTATTAGGGTAAAATCTTACAGTTCGTAGGCTGGGAAGCGTCCAAATCAAGGCATCATGAGACGCCGTCTCACCAGAGCTTGGCTGCTGGCAGGAGCTGGCCCCCTGCCGGTGGCGGCAAAGCCAACCCTGCCATCTCCCCGGGCTGGCTCCACGCAGCTCAGCTGTGGGCCCGCAGGCAGGCGGCCCGTCCTCCCGCCTCGGCTCCTCAGCTTCGGGCTGCTCGGCTGAGTCCAGCCTCCCGCCTTCCTCTCCGGGTCTCGCTGTGTCCCCGAGCTCAGCTGTGGGCGATGGGAGCCCTCTCTCCCGCGGCAGGGTGCGCCCGGGCGGCTGTCTTTCTCCATGCGCTTCTGCTTTCAGCTCTGCACCTGTCAGACTCCACCGAGAGGGTGGGGGCGCACCCTGGGCCCTGCAAGCTAATCCAAGGCCCGTGGCTAAAGCCATCTAGAAACGGGACTGGGCTGCTCTCGGGGCGCCTCCGAGCTGGCCGCCGGGCTCTGCAGCTCAGGGGGGCTCTGCAGCTCAGGGGGGCTCTGCAGCTCAGGGGGGCTCGGAACTGCTGCCCCGCCCTGGGATCGGGCACTGCCCGCCTCTGGAGCCCGCGCCTCTGCAAAGCCTCCTTTCGGGTCGTGAGAAAAACAGGCGAAGGAATGACGCGTGGGATGAGAGGGAGCAGGGCTGACGCGTGGCGCGTCCCTGACATCGTGGTGGAGCTTGTTCTGCCACCGCCTCTGGCCTTGACGCCTTCTGCCTCGAGCTGTGCCTGACTCCAGTGTGGATCAGAGGCCACGACCGAACTCCGACACGATCAGATTCCCAGGAGTGGGATCGCCTGCCTCGAAACGGACGGATCACGTGGCACCTGCGGGCCACGGCGCAGGCCCACTTGCGGCGCTGCAGGCAGCGCACATCAGCAGGAGCACTGCGCCAGGAGTCAGGCGCGCCGCCCGTGAGAAAACAGAAGAGTCATGCCAGAGAGTCCACAGGCTCCCACGACGACACCTGCCTGCCACATCCTCTGCTGTTAGACGTGTGAACCACACGCGACCCAGAAAGACAAGCCCTCCACTTCGTACCCCAGAGGCCAGCCAAGCCGAGCCTTCTCACCTAGCCAAGGAGTAGGAGAAGAGCCGGTAACGGTGACGCAGCGTGTGCTGGGAACAGGAAGAGACCAGAAAAAGCTAAACGCTCATCGATGAGACGGGTTATAATACATTACGTTCAAACGATGGGAAATAAAGCCTCCAATCAAAACAGGAAAGTTCTTTTTTCTTAGGAGGTACTGGGGATTGAACCCAGGACCTCATATAAGCGAAGCAGGTGCTCAACCGCTGCGCTACACCCACTCCCATAACAAGAAAGTTCTTGATGTACAAATATGGAAAAATTTCCAAGACAAATTGGTAAGTTAAAAGCAAGGTGTAGGGCAGTTGATTTAACCAGGGTATATAAGTACCTTTTGTGTAAAAGAAGAGGGAGGGAGAGGATACACACACACATATTTGTGTCTGTATAAAATATCTGGAAGAACATACAAGCAACTGCTAAGATTGTTGCCACTGGGGAAGGGCACAGAGAGCGGACAAAGATGACAGGAAGACTTTTCACTGCATAGCTTTTAAATGCTGAATTATGTGACTGCATTAACAATTAAAAAATATATTCAATTCAAATTTAAATAAATGCATGCTCCTAACTGGCTTTTTAAAAAAGTGATCTAATCAAAAGTTCCTTTACTTGAGTTCCAAAAGGCCCCACATACAATAGACTTCCGTGCACAGGAATGGGTTAGCTTAAGAATATAATTTTCTGGGACCCACAAAAGATGCAAACCAGGATACCTACTTTCTGTCTCTATAGATTTGCCTATTACGGATTTTCATATTAATGAAATATGTGATCTTTTGTGACTGGCTTCTTTTACTTAGAATAATATTTTCAAGATTCTTCCATGTTTGTCCTTTTCATTGCTCAATAATCTATTGGGAGCAGATGTGACTCAAGCACTTGAGTGCCTGCTTCCCACATGGGCGCTCTTGGGTTTGGTTCCCAGTGCCCCCTAGAAGAAAACAAAAACAAGAAACAACAAATGAAGAGACCAACTCAGAGGGGGAGACGTGGCTCAGTGCTTCAGCACTGGCTTCGCACACATAAGGTCTTGGGTTCAAATCCCAGCACGCAAGGGGAAAAAAAATCTATCGTATGAAGAGGCCACATTTATCCATTCATCAAATGAAGGACCTTTAGGTAGTTTTTCTCTTTTTGGCTATCATGAATAATTGTGTAAAAGTTTTTGTGTAGACATGTTTTCACCTCACATTAATGTAGTTAAGCCAGCTTAATTTTGGTAGTAACTGCTTGATATATTTTTCCGTCCATCTGTACCCATATGTTAGACATCTCTTATAATTAGGATATAACTGTATATCACTCTTTTGTCCAATCTGATACCCTCTCATTTTATTGGCAAATTTAACCCATTCACAGTTGTAATTACTACAGTTTTTGAAGTTGTTTCTACCATATTATGAAATTTCTTGTTCTGTTCCTATCCTTTCTTATTTTGAATTGAGTATGCTTCCTTTCAAACACGCCTCCACCTCTCCTCCAACTGGCTTGGAATATACATCTATTTGTGTTCTTTGTGTTACTTAGTCTTACATTGTGGATGTTTAGTCTAAAGAGAATATTTCCCTCTTAATCTCCAACAATACAAGAACCATAAATTTCAGCTTCAATTATCTCTCCCTTGTGCAGTTTTAACTTTTATTTTTAAACCATCATAAATTCAGATGAATTTCCAAAGATGAAATCCTATGTATGCTCACCCAGTTTCTCCCAATGGGTATAACTTATATAACCAGGAAATTAACATTGTTATAAAGTGTGTGTATAGTCCTATGCCATTTTATCACATGTGATCACTACCACAGCCATGAAACAGAGCTGTTCCTTCACCACAAAGATCTTCATGCTACCCCTGGAGAGTCATATCCACTGCACTTTCCCAATATTTCTAATTCCTGAAAACCACTTATGTTTTCCATCTGTAAAATTTTGTCACTTTGAGAATGCTACATACATTGAAGCACACAGAACATGGGCTTTTTAAAAAAATTTCTCCCCTTCCCTTCCCTCCCCCCCCAGTTGTCTGCTTTTTGTGTCCATTCGCTGCGTGTTCTTCTGTGACTGCTTGTATTCTTGTCAGCGGCTCTGGGAATCTGTGTCTCTTTTTGTTTTGCATCATCTTGCTGTGTCAGCTCTCTGTGTGTGCAGTGTCACTCCTGGGCAGGCTGCTCTTTTTTGCGTGAGTTGGCTCTCCTTACGGGGTGCACTCCTTATGCATGAGGCTCCCCTATGCGGGTGACACCCCTGTATGGCATGGCACTCCTTGTGCACATCAGCACTGCGCGTGGGTTGAACCTTGGACCTCCCATGTGGTAGGCAGATGTGCTATCCATTGAGCCAAACGTGCTTCCCAGTACGTGGGCTTTTGAGATTATCATTTCTCACTCAGCTTAATGCCTTTGACAGCTATCATGTTTGTCATGGATCAAGAGTTCATTCCTTTTTTTGTTGAGTATGACTCCATGGGATGGATATACCAGCATTACTAACCACTCATTTATTGTAGAATATTTTGATTGTTTACATGTTTGCCTATTATGGATAAAGCCGCTAGAATTACTCATGTGCAGGGTTTTGTGTGTGTGTTTGTGTGTGTGTGTACCTAAGTTTTAATGTCTCTAGGATAAATACCCAAGAGTGCAACTGTTGGGTCATATAATTGTATATTTAGTTTAAACATTCCCATTGACAATATGTGAGATCGTTTCTACAAATCCTATTTCATATTATCCTATTTCAAGTTAGCATTTCATATTATCACTATTTTTTATTTTAGCTGTTCTAATATGTAATGATAGCTCACTGAGGTCCTAATTTTCATTTTCCCTAATGGTAAATTATGTGGAACATCTTTTCATGCCCTAATTTGCCTTCCATAAAGCCTCCTCTGAAATCTCTTCATGTCTTTTGCATAGTTTCTAACTGGATCTTATTTTACTGTTGAGTATTACCAGTTTTTTATATATTCAAAATATTAGTCCTTTGTTAGAACATGTGGTTTGGAAATATTTTCTCCCAATCTATAGCTTGCCTTTTCATCCCATTAACAGGGCCTTTCAAAGAGTAAACATTTTTAATTTTGATGAATTCTAATTTATTATTTTCTTTTAGGGATCATAGTTTTGGTGTCATATGTAAAAACACTTCACCAAGCCCTAGGTCCCAAAGGTTTTCTCCTGCATTTTTTTAGATATGTTTTGTAATTTTGCATTTAACATTTAAATCTATGAACCATTTTGAGCTAAATTTTGCATAAGATAGGAGGTTTAGGTCAAGGTTCATTTTTTTTTTGCCAGTATATGTCGAATTTGCATAAGACTCCTTCCTCCATTGAAACATTTTTGCACCTTTGGAAAATATCAGTTTGCTGTACTTGCGTGGGACTGTTTGTGTTCTCTATTTTGTTTAATTGCTCTGCGTCTATAGCTCTGCCAATACTACAGACTTTTGATTATTACCTTTGTTGAGAAATAAAAAGCATAACCTTGCAGAAAAAAATATCTAATGAGCCACTCCTGCCCAGCTTCTGTAAATCAACCCGTGAAAACATGGCCTTTCAGGGGAATATCACAGAACGACTCCTGCCCCCTGCTTCTGTAATCTAACAAATCACTCCACCCACCCCCTCCCCACTTCTGTAAATCAGCCCTCGACCTTGAGCCTGCATTCTGCTTCTGTAACCCAGCTTGCAAAATTTCATCTAGCAACACTCTAGCCAATGAGCAAAAGTTATGCTGATCCCACCTGAAATACTATATAAGCCTATGAAAACTGAGAAACTGGGCTCAGAATTTGGAGATTGACTCTCCTCTGGGCCCGCGCATAATAAATCTGTTCCTCCACATCTCCGAGTGCCGTTTTGGGTTTCTCTGTCATTCAGAACTCCTGGCTTTGCTGCAGCACTTTCACTACATAATTAATCTTGGAAATAAAGAGATTCCTCTTACATTAATTCTGTTCAAAATTGTTTAGCTAGTTCCAGTACCTTTCCCTATAAGTTTTAGCATTATCTTATATATAAACATCGTGTTGGAATTTTGATAGGAATGGCACTGAAGTTGTTTATCAGTTTGGAGACACCATCTTTACTGAGTTTTCCAATCCATGAACACCACTGGTAAGTCTCTCCATTTCCAGATCCCCTTTGAGTTGTCTCATTAGCATTTTGTAGTTGTCAGCATCCAAATCCTGTCCATGATTTCTTAGATTTAACCCTAAGAATTTATCTTTTAAAAATAAAGCAATTGTAAATGGTACTTTATTTAAATTGACTTCCATGTTTACATTGATAGTATAGGGAAATACAGTGGAATTTTGTACATACAATTTTATCCAGTGTTTCATCCCCCAAATTATTATACTTAGTTTTTAAAATTTTTTTTAAAGATTTCCCCCTTCCCCTCCTCCCGTTTTTGCTGTGTTGTCTTCTCTTCTCATTTTCTCTCCTCTAGGATTCGCCAGGATTTGATCCTGGAGACCTGATGGGGAGAGAGGTTCCCTGTCAATTGCACCACCTCAGTTCCTAGTCTCTGCTACACTTCACCTTGACTCTCCCCTTGTCTCTCTTTTGAAGCACCATCATCTTGCTGCATGACTCACTTGCGGGGGGCACTGGCCTGCTGCGCGGGCATGCTTTTCCTTCTTTGTCACCAGGAAGCCCCACGGATTGAACCCAGGTCCTCCCATAGTATACTTAGTTTTATGCAGTCAATACCTGTTTAGATTTACCCAAATGCTTACTTCTTTGTCTTTCCTGTATCTTTCTCCTTCCCTCCAGTTTTCTCCTTTTGAAACATCTTTTAAAAGTCATCTCCGCAGAGTCTGTTTCCATTTATTTAAAAATGGTTTTCTGTTGCCCTCACTCTTGTTTGACACTACCTGTATATTAATAGACAAGTCCAAGTTTTTAATACTCCATTTCTTCCCACTTCTGGTGCTTTTTGTTTTTCTTTTGTGGAGTCTGGTAAGCTCTTTCTACCTGGCTACTATTAAGACCTTCATTTTTTTTTTATGTTCTGTTTTACTATTCATCATGATTTTCACAGTAAATGTGCATTTATCTTGTTAGTAACTCATTTCAGCTTTCTGAATCTGAGGTTTCTTTCCTTTCATCGATTATGTAACATTTCCACTATTTTATCTTCAAATATTGCTTGTCTCCCACTCCCTGTTTTTCTGGAACTATCATTAGACTTTATGTTGGATACTTCATGATATTTTTCTAGTTCCTTAATCTCCTTTTTGCTTGCTGGGCTTCCTTCTGGGCAAATTCCTCAGAACTATCTTCTAATTCTTTTGTTTCTAATACGCAGTTTAACTTATCCGTTTTAGATTTTAATAGGACACTGTGTCAGTCAAGGTTCTCCCGAGAAAGAGAATTGACAGGAGGGATATATACATACACAATTATAGGACTTGCTCATGCAACCGTGGGGACTGACAAGTGTGAATTCTATAGGTCAGGTGGCAAGTTGGGAACTCTGATGCTGTTTTGATCAATTTCCCGGGGGAAGCTGGCTGGTTGTAGTAAGAGCTACAGCAGTTCTGACTGCTTGAGTCATCCATTCTTCCTTAAGGTCTTCAACTGATTGGATGAGACTTCTCTCAGGGCTGAGGACAGTCTCCTTTGTTAAGAGTAGAGGTAATTAGCCATAGCTGCAATCAACTGACTAGTGATTTAAATCCACAAAATACCCTCACAGTAACAATCAGACCAGTGCTTGCTTGAGCAAACCGCGGCGGCTTGCTCGGTCGGTAGAGGTGGGGTCTGGCTGCGGACGAGGGGTCGGTCCAGCTCTGGACGAGGGGTCGGTCCCGCTTGGGACGAGGGGTCGGTCCCACTTGGGACGAGGGGTCGGTCCGGCAGCAGACGAGGGGTTGGTCTCACAGGGGTTGCGCGGTTTGGCTGACGGGGTCGCCCGGCGAAGCCGGCGACGAAGGGGTCGCCCGGAGAAGCAGGCGATGAACTGGGGACAAGGGAGGCCAGGCCCTTGTCGGGGGCTCTCAGGACTGGAGGGCGCACGGCAGAAAAACTACCGCGGAGACAAGGTAAACACGCAAGTCCGCTTTATTGAGGGAGAGGCAACAGTTTTATAGGGGCTGGGAAAGGCTGATTGGTCGAAGCCACGCCCTGTTCTGATTGGTTGCCGGTGAAAGGTCAGTGGGCGGTACTGGACGGGGGAGGCGTGGTGGTTAGGGATTGGCTGTCGCTGTTGCTGGGGGAAGGGGCAGGGTTTAGGGATTGGTGGCTGCTGTTGCTGGGGTGGAGGGCAGACTTGAGTTTCCCGCCCACGCCTGGCTGTTGCTGCTGTCGGGGGGAGGGAAAAGGGCAGACTGGATTTTTCCGCCCACGCCTGGCTGTTGCTGCTGTCGGGGGAAGGGAAAAGGGCAGACTGGAATTTTCCGCCCTGCGCCTGCGCAGGGAGAAAGAAGAAGAAGGGTGCCACCCCACAAGGCATCGTGTGGCGCCATCCGGGAGGAGGGGCGGCCGCGGAAGCATGGCTGCCAAGAAGGGGAGACCCGAGGACACTCTGCGCCCATGCCGAGCTCCCTTCAGGGGTGGTGGTTAGTCCGACCAGCCACCCTATTATGGGGGCAGCGGAATTAGGCCTACCGCGGCTGCTCCCCTCGCCAGGCCAGCAAACCACACTTCAGCCCGAGGAGTGACTGCACAAACAACTAGACACCATAACCTAGCCAAGTTGGACAAGTTAGCCTAGTTCAGGACACACCAACTTAACTATCTCATATTAACATAATTCAGAACCAAAAGAAAAAAATAAAAAGTATATCCAGAGAGGTCTTGCTATCACTCCCGTCCTTACCCAACTCATTTCTTCCCCACTGATACTCTGTAGATAACCTTTATTTGACTCTTCGGGATCTTCTTAAATTTTTTTTTCATTGTTAAAACTGTGGCAAAACATACATAACATAAAACTTACAATTTTGGTCATGTTTAAGTGGACAGTTTAGTGGCACTAAGTACCTTCACAGTATTGTGTAGCCATCAGTATTACCAGAACATTTTCAAGCATTTGTAAAATGCAAATTCTAGCCAAGTCAAATATATGGCTTTATTTCTTCTACTCAATTCAGTTTTTAAAAATACATGGTTTTCTTCTTTTTAAATATTTATTTTTAGAGTTTTAGGTTTACAGAAAAATTGTGCAGAAAGCAGAAAATTCCTATATATCCTCTACCCGCTCAGAGAGTTTTCCCTATAGCTAAGCTATAGTGTGGTTCGTTTATTACAATTGACAAGCCAAAACAGACACATTGTTATTAGCTCAAGTATATAGTTTACCCTAGGATTCACACTTTGTACTGTACAGTTCTATGGATTTTGACAAGTGCATAAGGTCTGGTATCCACCATTACAGTCGTACAGAATATTCTCAACACTCTACATTCTGTGCTCTGTCTACTCATCCATTCCCTCTCCCTGAACCCATTACAATCATTAATCTTTTATCCCTAGAATGTCGTGTATTTGGAAACACACTATAGCCTTTTCAGACTGGCTTCTTTCATTTAGCATTATGCATTTAATGTTTCTCTATGTCTTACTACAGTTTAATAGCTCAATATTAATTAAATATTCCATTGTATGTATGTGGATGTTCATTTGTCCATGAATTTTAAGTTCATTTAAATACCCACGAGTGACTGCTGGATGGTATGGTAAGCCTGTGTTTAGCTTTGTAAGACACTGGTATTCTGTCTACCAAAGTGGTGGTACCATTTTTAATTCTCACCAGCAACGAATGAGGGTTCCTGTTGTTCTACAACCTTGCCGGTAATACAGATTTAGGGTTCATTCACTTTATGCGTGTGTGTGTGGCTTGATAGCTCAGTTTTGTTTTTTTTTAAACAGATGTATTTATTTATTTCTCTCCCCTTCCCCCCACCCCGCCCCAGTTGTCTGTTCTCTGTGTCTATTTGCTGCGTCTTCTTTGTCCCCTTCTGTTGTTGTCAGTGGCGTGGGAATCTGTGTTTCTTTTTGTTGCATCATCTTGTTGTGTCAGCTCTCCATGTGCAGCGACATTCCTGGGCAGGCTGCACTTTCTTTCGTGCTGGGCGGCTCTCCTTACGGGGCACACTCCTTGTGCGTCGGGCTTCCCTACGCGTGGGGCACCCCTACGTGGCACGGCACTCCTTGCGCACATCAGCACTGCGCATGGGCCAGCTCCACATGGGTCAAGGAGGCCCGGGGTTTGAACCGCGGACCTCCCATGTGGTAGACGGACACCCTGACCACTGGGCCAAGTCTGCTTCCCCATAGCTCAGTTTTAATTCCTGAATAATATTCCACTGTGTGAATGTACCACGGTTTATCCATTGACCTACTGAAGGACTTCTAGGTTGCTTCCAATATTTAGCAATTATGAATAAAGCTATTATAAACATTCACATTTTTGTGTACACACAACTTTCAACTCATTTAAGTAAATATCTAGGAAACCAATAGTTGGAACTTATGGTAAAGCTATGTTTAGCTTTGTAAAAAACTGCCAGACTATCTTACAAAGTGACTGCACCATTTTATTTACCTATCAACAATGAATAAAATTTCCTATTTTATCACATTTTCTCCAGCATTTGGTATTGTCACCATTTTGGATTTTATCCATTGTAATAGAGGTGTAGTTGTCTCTCATTGTTGTTCTCATTTGCAGTTCCTTAATGACATGATATAGAGCATCTTTCCATATTTTTTTTGAGGTACCAGAACTTGAGATTGAACCCTGAACCTCATATGTGGGAAGCCAGTGCTGAACAACTGACCCATATAGGCTGTCCTTGCGTTGTTTCGTTTGTTTGTTTTCTTTCTTTCTAGGAGGCACTGGGAACTGAACCCGGGACCTCCCATGTGGCAAGCAGGCCCCCGACTGCTTGAGTCACATCCGCTCCCTGCAAATGTGTTTTCCAAATATTTTTTCCTAGCCTGTGGCTTGCTTATTTTAAAGGTTTATCCCTTCTCCCCATTGTTTTGCACCTGCTGTCTGTTCTCTGTGTCTGTTGCTTGTGTGTTCTCTGTGTTTGTCTTCCTTTTAGGAGGCACCAGGAACTGAACTTGGGACCTCCCCTGTGGGAGGGAGGTGCCCAGTCACTTGAGCAATCTCCACTCCCTGCTTGTTCTGTCCCTCTTTGTGTTTCCTTCTTGTGTTACCTCATCGTGTCATCTTGTTGCAGCACCTAGCTGTCTTGCTCATTTTCTTTAGGAGGTACCAGGAACCAAAGCTGGGACCTCCCATGTGGTAGGTGGGCGCCGAACTGCTTGAGCCACTTCCACCCCTGGCTTACCTTCTCATGATCTTAACAGTATCTTCTGTGGAGCAGATGCTTTCAGTTTCTACGAAGTTCCACTTAATTTTTTTTCATGGGTCATGTTGTGGAATTGTATCTAAAGTGATCAAATGCAAGATCACTTAGGTTTTCTGTTACCTTTTAGAAGTTTTATAGTTTTGTGTTTCACAAGTTTGATCCACTTTTTTTGAAAGGTGAGTCTCATTTTTTGTTTTTTTTTCGCTCATGGATGCCATTTCAGCCTTATTTGTTGAAAAGAGTCATTTCTCCACTGAATTGCCTGTGCTCGTTTGTTAAAGATCAGTTGACTATATTTATGTGGATCTGTCTCTGGGCTCTCTAATCCATTCCACTGAGCTATTTGTTCTTACACAAATATGTCCTAATTTCTGTAGCCTTATAGTAAATCTTGAAGCTGGGTGTAGCAGTTTGATATGATTATGAATTCCAAAAATAGATATTGGATTATTCTTGTGGTCTTATCTGTACCTGGGCATGATTGAGTTGTGATTAGGCAGATAAAAGGCATGGCAAAGAACAGAGTTGAGGGTTTCTGATATTGGAGTTTTGATGCTGGAGCTCCAGGAAGTAAGCTCACTGAGGAAAGGGAAGCAAGCTGTAGGAAGAAAGGAACCTTGAACCCAGAGAAAAGCAAGCCCCAGGAATGTAGGAACCCAGGAAGCCTGAACCCTCACAGATGTCGGCAGCCATCTTGCTCCAACACGTGAAAATAGACTTTGGTGAGGGAAGTAACTTATGCTTTATGGCCTGGTATCTGCAAGCTCCTACCCCAAATAAATACCTTTTATGAAAACTGACCAATTTCTGGTATTTTGCATCAGCACCCCTTTTGCTGACTAATACACTGGGTAATGTCAGACTTCCAACTCTGTATTCTTCAGAATTCTGAGAATTCTGCCATTCCATATAAACTTCAGAATTAGTTTGTCAATATCCATAAAATAAATTGCTGTGCTTTTATTTGGTATTGCATTAAATCTAAGATCAAGCTGGGAAGAACTGACATCTTAATAACATTGAGCCTCCCTATCCAAGCACATTGGTTAATAATCCATTTTAGAACTTTGATTTCCTTCATCAGTTGTTTTTTTGTTCTGCTCAAACAGATTTTGTACAGAGAGAACCAGCAAGATGGCAGTGGAGTAAAGAGCTCCTAGAGTCAGCTCCTGCTACAGCGCAGTTAGCAAACACCCAGAGCTCTCTGGAGCTAGCTGAAGCACATGTTTGGGGCTTTAGGAGACCAGAAGAGCATCTTGCAACATTCTTGAAGGAATGCAAGGAGGAGGCTGCCCATCTGCAGAGAAGACTCATAAGTAGAGCACTCCATGTCCCGGAGGCCGATGCTCATCCTCCACTAGAGGCACAAGCTGCCTCGGGAGCTGTTCCGCGGCTGGAATTGAAAGCTCCACTTCGCAAAAACAGGGGAGAAAGAGACGGTTGGGCACCAACTTCAGCTACTGATGAGTAAATTCAGCGGGTTACAGTATAACCCTGAGAACAGCTAAAGTTTGAGCCTGTCAAATTCAGAAAGAGGTCGGGAGCTGCCATCTTAACTCTGCACCTGGCACGAGGGGAAGCGGGGTGGACTGAAAATCACAGTGCTGGTGGGGACCAGCTTCTTTCCATCCAGATCAGACTGCGGCTCTAGCCTAGGCTTCAGCCTCACCCTCTGGCAGGGAGGAGGCTGGTGGGCCCTGCACGAGCTTATCCAGGTAACCGCAGGTACTTTTGGCTGGAACAGATTGAATAATCGGAAGTCTACTGGGGCAACTGCAGTCATCTTGGACCCACACTGCATAGATTGCTGCCCACATCTGCATCTCCATCCCCACCCCAGGCAGAGGAGAGAAGAATGTGAAGCTTCTTAAGTCTCTCTGGGCACCTACAGTCTAGGCCTGCATGACTTGGATTATTCCACACAGCTGTGACTCTGTCCCTACCCCTGGCAAAGGACAAAGTTGGGAGAAGCTTCACTGGTCCCTGGCGCAATGAGGGCAGCTTGAGCCTCCACAGCCCATAGCACCAATTACAACCTTGGCTCTTACTGCACAACCAGCAAGGGAGAAAGGGCAGGAAGCCCTAAAGACAAAAACTGCACACAGAATAAATACTCTAGTAATCCAGATGCCAAGACACCAACAAAAAATTACAATCCACACAGAGAAACAGGAAGTTATGGCCCAGTTAAAGAAATAAGATAAGCCTCCAGATGACATAAAGGAGTTGAGACAACTGATCATAGATGTTCAAACAAATCTTTTTTTTTTAAAGATTTATTTATTTCTCTCCCCTCCCCTCGCCCCAACCCCTGGTTGTCTGTTCTGTATCTGTTTGCCGCGTCTTCTTTGTCCGCTTCTGTTGTTGTCAGTGGCACCGGAATCTATGTTTCTTTTTGTTGCGTCATCTTGTGTATCAGCTCTCCGTGTGTGCGGTGCCATTCCTGGGCAGGCTGCACTTTCTTTCATGCTGGGCGGCTCCCCTTACGGGGCAGACTCCTTGAGCATGGGGCTCCCCTACGCGGGGGACACCCCTGCATGGCATGGCATTCCTTGTGCGCATCAGCACTGCATATGGGCCAGCTCCACATGGGTCAGGGAGGCCCAGGGTTTGAACCACAGACCTCCCATGTGGTAGATGGATGCCCTAACCACTGGGCCAAGTCAGTTTCCCAAATAAATCTCCTTAATAAATTCAATGAAATGACTGAAGAGATTAAGGATATTAAGAAGACACAGGATGAGCACAAAGAATTTGAAAGCATATGTAGAAAAATAGCAGATCTTATGGGAATGAAAGGTGCAGTAAATGAAATTTTAAAAACCACACTGGAATCATATAATAGCAGATTTGAGGAGGCAGAACAAGGGATTGGTGAGTTTGAAGAAATGGCCTCTGAAAGTGAACATACAGAAGAACAGATGAAGGATGGAAAAGATTGAACAAGGTCTCAGGGAACTAAATGACAGCAAAAGGCATGTAAATATCTGTGTCATGGGTATCCCAGAAGGAGAAAAGACGGGAAAAGGGGCAGAAAAAATATTTGAAGAAATAATGGTAGAAAATTCCCCAACCTGATAGAAGGTCATAGATAGCCTATATATATATATATATATATATATATATATATATATATATATATATATATATATATATATATATATTTTTTTTTTAAGATGTTATTTATTTCTTCCCCCCCCCCCCCCCCAAGTTGTCTGCTCTCTGTATCCATTCACTGTGTTTTCTGTGACTGCTTCTATCCTTATCAGCAGCACTGGGAATCTGTGTTTTTTTGTTGCGTCATCTTGTTGTGTCAGCTCTCCGTGTGTGCGGCCCCATTCTTGGGCAGGCTGTACTTTCTTTTGCACTGGGCAGCTCTCCTTATGGGGTGCACTCCTTGAGCGTGGGGCTCCCCTAAGTGGGGGACACCCTTGCATGGCAGGGCACTCCTTGCGCACATCAGCACTGTGCATGGGCCAGCTCCACACGGGTCAAGGAGGCCCGGGGTTTGAACCATGGACCTCCCATGTGGTAGGCGGACGCCCTAACCACTGGGCCAAGTCCGCTTCCTTGGTCTTATATATTTAAGATACTATGAGAGAAAATCTTCCAGTCACGAATCTTATATCCAGCAAGACTGTCTTTCAAAAAAGAGTGTGAAATTAGAATATTCACAGATAAACAGAAACTGAGAGAATTTCTAAGCAAGAGACCAGATTTTCAGGAAATATTAAAGGGTGTGCTAGAGCCTGAAAAGACAGGAGAGACCTGGAAGAGAGTCTAGAAATGAAGATTATATCAATAAAAGAAACTAAAAGTGTCAAAAGAGTGAAAATAAAATATGATAAACTCAAATAGGAATAAACTTAACCAATGACATAAAGCACCTGTATTCAGAAAACTGTAATTCAGTGTTAAAAGAAATAAAAAAAGGCCTAATAACTGGAAGGACATTCCATGCTCATGGATTGGAAGACTCAATATCTTTAAGATGTCAATTCTATTCAAATTGATACACAGATTCAATGCAATCCCGATAAAAATTCCACCAGCATTAAAATAAAATATCATCATCAAATTTATTTGGAAGGGTAATGGGTCCTGTATAGCCAGAAACATCATAAAAAGGAAAAGTGAACCCTCATCTCCAGACTTTAAATCATATTACCTATCTATAGTGATAAAAACAGCATGGTACTGGCATAAATACAGACAGACACACAGAGCAATGGAACCAGATTGTGACTTACCTCACATGTATGGTAAGTGATTTTTGACTAGCCTGTCAAACCCACACAGTAGTAGAGTCCATTCAACAAATGGTGCTGGAAGAACTGGTATCATAGCCAAAAGAAGGAAAGAGGACCCCTATCTCACACCTTATCCAAAAATTAACTTAAAATTGATCAAAAACCTAAAAATAAAAGAACCACAAAACTCCTAGAAGAAATTTTAGGAAAATAGCTTCAAGACCTGGTGGTAGGTGGTGGATTCTTAAAGGAGGTAAGAGGATTGAGATGGACTACTGATGTTCAATGTATGTAGAAGTTTTAATTAGCTTTACGGCAGAAGTGTGGAAATGCATAGCATAGATGGTTAACTCATAGTAACAGCTAATTTATAAATGGGGATGTGGCTGAAAATGGTAGTCTAGGTATGTAAATGCCAAGTGACAGAATGCTAGAGAAGCTAGGAACTGAATAGCACAGTAAACCAAGAGGTGGATGAGAATTGTGGTTGATGGTACAGATGCAAGAGTGTCCTTTGTGAGCTAGAGCAAATGTACATCACTACTGCAGGGTGTTGGGAATATGAAGCATGGGAAAAATACAGCTGGAGTGATCTATGGACTGTGGTTAGCAGTAATAATATTTTTGCATCTATGTGAAAGACATACCATGTTGATGAGGCAGTATGGAAAATGTGAACCAGATGTATACTATGGACATGGTAACAGATATTATCTTATCTGTAACAAATATTCTACCACAGTGTGGTGTGTTAATGGAAGGGTGTTGTTTGGGAATTCAGACATGCACATGACTTTTATAAGTTTACAACTTCTGTCATAAAAATTACATTAAAATATTAATAGGGTGACTTGGGGGAAAACACACCAAATATAAGGACAGGACTATGATTAGTATTAGATTTTAACAATATTCTTCCGTAATTTGTAACTAACATCTCACAACAATGCAAGGTTGATGTATGGGACCCCTGTTTGATGTTACGCATGTTTGCTTTGTAAATTCGTAACTGCTACTATATAATTGTTTATGTATGTTCATATTTAAATCATATAAAGACAATAATAATAGGGCTGGTTGGGGGAATACTTCTTTGCTCAGTAGTAATATTTTGACAAAGCTCTTTAATCATTAGTTAAAAAGGTTTAACAACAATGCAAGTTATGGTTGGTAGGGTGATTTATGACAAGTCCTGTAAGATGTTATATATAGCGCCTGCCTCCCATGGCCCTGGGTTCAATCTCCGGTACCTCCTTTAAAAAAAAAATTAGGGGATTCCCATATACTCACTACTTTCCCCTCCCACCCTCTTCCCCATTAACATCTTTCATTACTGGTACATTTGTTACAGTTGATGGAAAGTGATACTTTCATCTATTAACTTTGTATCCTGCAACTTTGCTGTAGCCACTTATTATTCCTGATCTCCCCCCCCCCCCCCGCCCCCCGCCAACACGCCCCATTCTCTGGGATTTTCTACATGGACAATCAAAATAATTGAATAAAGACCATTTTCTTTCTTCTCAATCTGTAAACATTTCATTTCCCTTGCATTAGCTACAATTGCCAGTATGATGTTGAGTATCAGTGGGAGATGTCCTTGTCTTATTCTCAACCTTAAGGTGCCAGCATCTAGTTTATCAACATTACGTGAGGATGGTTGTAGAGTTTTGGCGATATTCTTATTTAATTGAGGGAATTCCCCTCTATTCGTAGGTGAGAATCCTTACCAGGAAAAGGTGCTGCATTTCTGCATCAATATATTATTTTCCTTCTTTGGTCTGTTGATGCGATGGGTTTAATTGATTTTCTAATGTTGAATCAGTCTTGCATACCTAGAATAAACCCCTCTCGGTCTTTTTGTAAACTGTTAGATTTGACCTGCTAATATTTTGTTGAGGATTGCTGCATCTATATTCATGAGAAATACTGGCTTGTAACCCCCATTTCTTGTAATGTCTGATTTTGTTATTAAGGTAATGCTGGCATAATCAGATTCATTAGGAATTGCTTCCCTGCTTCTATTTTCTGGAAAAGACTGTATAGAATTGGTCAGTTCTTTAAATGTTTGTTGGATTCACCAGTGAAACCATTTGGACCAGGTGCTTTATGTTTTGGAAGGTCAGTAACTATTTATTCAATTTCTTTATTAGATATAGACCTGTTCAGATAGCTATTTCCCCTTGCATATTTCAGTAGATTGTCTTTCAAGTTATTGGCCCACTTCAATCTAAGACATCAAATTCATGGGCACAGAGTTCTTAAAAAATATATTCCTTTATTACCCTTTTATCCCTATTTTTTAATATTAGTAATTTGTCTTCTCCCTTTTTCTTGGTTAGCCTGGGTATTTATCAACTTTATATTTTTAAAGAACCTGCTTTTAATCAATATTTCTCTACAGCTCTCCTGTTTTCAATTCTAGTTTTTTAAATTATTATTTTTTGGATACTTTGGATTTAATTTGTTTTTCTTAGTTTCTAGATTCCTAAGATTGTTGATTTTAGATCTTTATTCTAAGATATGCATTGAATGCCAGAAATTTCATATTCCCTTCTTTTGCTGCACCCTACAAATTTTGGTAAGTTGCATTTTCACTTAATTAAAAACATTTAAAAATTTCTCAAGATTTCTTTGATCCATGTGCATATTTATACGTGTGTTTAATCTCCAAACATTTTCAGATTTTGTCTTGGATTTCTGGCTTAATTCCATTTTGGTATGTGAGCTTGGGAAGACCATGTATTCTTCTGTTGTTGGATGAAATATTCTATAAATGTCAATTAGATCCAGTTGATTGTTCAGTTCATCTATATCCTTACTGAATTTCTGCCTGTTCCCCTTCATCTTTTTACCTTAATGTTTTTCTTGGGTACTATATCTTTTATCTTTTCCAAATTAAGTGCATTCTCATTTTTTAAGATTCATACACACCATTGCGTGGACATGATAGTTTACTTAGTTGGTCAACTTTTATTTGACATTGGATAGTTCCCAAAACAGTGCTTCTTTATTGAGATTTTTCAATTCTATAACTTTACATTGTTATTTTTCTCCTGTTCATTGTAGATATCCATGCCGTGGTAAAGCCAGATGTTAAAATAAGTACTTGAAAAAAACAGTCACAGAAAGTCAGAATTAAATTTTATTTCACATTGATAGAAATTGTGAAAAAGATTTACATTTTCCCAAACTACAGCAAAACTTTTCAACGGAGTAAGAGAGCTTACCATAAATAAGATGTTGCTGATTTGCAAAACTGAATATAACCATTTATATGCCTCAAAGTAAAGGACAGTGCATTTGTAAATGATTGTTTAAAAATTTTAAATCCAGACATAAACATATGGCTTAATTATTAACATTCTATATTGTACACTGCCAAATTATTTCCATTATCAATTAGCACCCATTTATAAAGATGCGATCCCACCATTGTTTTGATCAGTTGGAATACAGCCAAAAAATTAACAGTTCAAAAATGCCAACCATGCATTTCTATTAACTATTAAACCATGTGGTAATTATACCATTTATATCAAGTTTTGACTAACCTTTATTACTCAGAAAGTTGTTTTCAAATAATTTACCAGTTATCTGAAAATTTTGACCGTATGAAAGAAAAAGACTGCTATTTTTATTGCTAATTAAAAACTCATTTGAAAGGGAGCAGGTGTAGTTGAGTGGTTGAGTGCTTGGTTCACCTATGTGAGGTCCCAGGTTCAATCCCCAGTACCTCCTAAAAAAACTCATTTGAATACAGTCCAAATTTCAAAGAAATTCATTGGCAGGTAAAAGAAAGCAAAATTTTCTAATGGATCAAATTTTCCACAGTAGTTCAAACATTTACAAAGTAAGTAATAAACTATGCTACAAGGATAATCATCTTAAACCAAATCATCTTAGAAATGACAATTTTTAAGGTCAAGTCAAATACTTCAGAACATACTAAAGTATGATCTAATCATTCTTCCAGTTGATTACAGAAAATTAATCACAGAATTATTCCTGTTACTGAACTAAAGATTCTAATAACTGAATTTCAAGTTTAAATTTGGACTAAGATACAGATGAAGAAATAAGTAGTACATAAGTTTTAAGTCATGTCTGATTTCATTATGTGTACAAATACATCATAAATACCAAATGTCTGTGATTCAGAATGTCAAATCACAGCATTAACACCTGATGTCTATGCAGAGAAGCAATATTTGGTCTCCTATGAAGGATAATAAAGGAAGAACATGTCTTTTCTAGAGAAGAGAAAAGAATATTAAACGGAAATGTAAAAAAAAAAAGAAAAAGACTGGTCCCCAAAATAAAAGGGCCATTAACTGAGGAGAGCAAAAATATTACCCTTCTACTAAAGTATTACTCCTATTATTAGGAATAATATAATACCATCTCATTCTTATTTTGTATTATAATTATGTATATATGAAGACATATATTAAAATATGGCCATTGTATGGTGACCGGGAAATTCTGGAATAAATCCATAGTCTAAGTCACAGCACACTTTAATCATTTCTATTTTAACTGCTCATTTATACCTGAACAAATTTTCAGTAAGCATACAAATAATTTTCAAATGATGTAATACAAATTCTGATTGCAGTACTTTTTTTTCTGAATTACATTTGAGATAAAGAAGCTAGCTGCTTCACCTATTTTAATACTAGTTAAACTCTGGGATCATATACAGATACATGTATAGAAACTTAAAAGAACATACATTTCCCATGAGGAGATATTATTTAGTCTGTGTCATTGGTGTGTTTGTAAAACATTCTAACACTGCAAACAACAAGTCTCCGGACTGGGCAGGTTGAAAGGTTTCTACTCTATTACAGTGATGCTGGTGTACTTCTACACAAGGCCTCTTAGTGATGTCAATCAACTGATGGTAGGACTTTATCAATGAATTGCTTGATATCCATCATTTCCTGTTTGGAATAAAGTGATTTAATAAGCAGTTATAGAAAACAGAAATTAAACCCCCCACTAAAATATTTCAACCAAAATACCACTAACTATATTTGTGGTGTGCACAGGTGAGGTGAAACCACATTACTATTACAATTAAATAAAAAGTCTTAACAGAGAAATGAGGCTCCAGCAGAAATTTCAGATCATCTATTATGATTACTGTATTACTGTACATTCAAATTAGACCTTCCACCAATTAGTCCCACGAAAATGATATGCGTTTTCCTATACTTGAACAAAATAAAATATTGGGGGGAGGGCTTTAAAAGTGAAACCATTATCAGTACCTATACCAAGAAGTCTCAATGAGTATACAATCATTTATAACTATCAGTGCAACAGCCTAGCTTTTAACATTACCTCATTAGAACAAAATACTAAATCAATGCCATAAAATATTTGTGCTTTTCATAAGCAATTATATAACTCTAACCTTTTGAAAGTGAGCATTTACCTTAAGATAGGCCTGGAAAGATATGAAATGAATACACCAAAACATTTATTTAATACAATTCTATAGTCTTTCTAGAAGACAGCTGCACCTGGTTTGGAGCTTTCTTACCTCCTTCAAACCCACTCCCTGTTATTATCTCTAGTATTTCAAGATCTTAACCTCAGGTTCACAAGGCAACAATGCAGAGAACCTTCAACTTTATAACTGTTCTTCATCATTCTGTCCAGTGTTCTCAAATACACCTGCACAAAGAATCATCTATGGAGCTTTGATCTAAAAAACACATCCGTACAAAACAGATGCCTACGTTCACCCCCCAACCCTCAAAAGGACTGAACCAGAATCTCTGAGCCTGGGAACCTGTATTTTTAAAAGCTCCATGGTAACTATGACACAACTGTGGAAAACAATGGCTCAGAATCCCAGTCCTCTCCTTTCTGGATTTAATACTTCATTATGATTTCAACTATGTTCTTTCTCATTAACACCCTAGAATCAAGGCCCCCTTTTCTTTCTGGATAAATCATATACCATCTACTGGTTTTTGCCCCTAAAGCAAATGATTTAACCAGGTTGAGTAATTCCAAAACAAGATTAGCTTGGACCACCTTAGGCCTGTCCAACCCTCCAAAACTACTCAGTTTCCTTCACTCTAATCAAGTGACCTTATCTCCTTTTTACTAGTAAGATAACATCTAATGTGAGCTTTCTTCTCTACCTCTTCACATCCTGTTTATTATCTTCAGCCATCCTCTTCTATCTTGACTCAGAGGTATTTTTCTGTTTTAAGGGGAACACTACCCATCTCAAGACTTAGTTGATTTTTTCCCCTTTCAATTACCATCACTTTATTGTATGGTCCCCCATCCCCAATCCCACACATTCCTTTTCATAAAAGGTTTTTTCTAAAAGTTCTACATATATGTTGCTTCTATTTCTTCTTTTCTCTCCATACTTCATGCAATGCATTGCAATTTGGCTCTTTTCTTGCAAACATCTGAGGTATGGATGATCCATTTCACCTTGACCATTTTCTGAGTCATCTGAACCATTTCCTCCCATTCTGAAATTCTCTCCTCTCACACTCTCATTCAATACTTAACTCTTTTACTTCTTAGCCAAAATTAATATGCAGGTATCCCCCCAAAGTTCCATCCCTCAGCTTCTTTTCTCATGATACCCCCCAGGAAAACACTTCACTGATGAACAATATTAGTGATGTATCCAAATCTCTCTAATTCTGAGCAAGTTCTTCCAACATCTTATTTTGAAAGCCTGAAGTACAATCTCAAAAGATACACTAAACTCAACATTATCTCCTTCTGTAACCCTACAACCATTCTTTATCTACTTTATGAATGACATCCTTAGTCGTTGTGCTAGAAATCTTAAGTCCTCCTTGACACTACCTTCTTTCCTACTCCATATAATTCTGCCAATAATTCTTACTGAACTACCTCATGTGTTTTCAGAATATAAATCAGATCACATCTCTCCATCAAACTTCAGTGGCTTACTTTTGTCTAGAGAAAAAATCTATTTTCAGTATAACGTAAGCGCTCTCTTAAAATTGAGTGTCTGCTCCCGATCTCTTCTATCCTATGGCCTCCTGCTTATCAACACAGACTTCAGTCAAACTTGACAATATGTTTTTCCTGTCCTGCAGACCTTTTTCTGCACACTTGCCATCCAAATCCTACTCATCTCTTCAGTATAGTTATTCCAACAAGTTTTCAGGGTCTACGATAAATGTCAGCTCACTCTTGTTTGTTTTTTAGAGCACTTTTTTTTTTTTTACATCTAATAACATATCACATTCTGCTTTCTGTACAGTTACTTGGATAAGCATCTTTCTTCCCTATTAAATTTTTAGTTTTAATTAGTTTATTTAAAAAGGGAGTGTTTATCATTCGTCTTTGAATTATGTACAATGCTTGCAAGTAATAAGCTATCTATAAATAGTTGAACTAATTTGAAAAAACTCTAACATAATGACCTGCTAACCTATGATTCAATGTAAAACATTAATTAGCTCCTTTAAACCCCAAAATTGGCAGATGTTATTTATTTTTTGGAATACCACATGGAAGAAGTTGCAAATATGGCTCTATAAGCAATGCTTCCAAACATTTACCTGGTGACATGAACTGTGCACCATGCCCTCATAGGTTCTGAAGGTTACATTGGCTGGATTTACCAATGTTTTTAGCTTTTCAGCAGTAAGAGAACCAATTGTTAGGGGAACTAAAGGGTCGCAATCTCCGTGGCACTGGAGAATAGAAATATCTTTATTAGCGCCACTGATAGGAACCTGTAAAAAAAAAATTCAAGAAGTATCATTTATTTAAAGGTATAAAGCATTATGTAGATACTTATAACATACATTATTACTTATATTAAACAGGTTATATTTGCCCAAAGAAATAAAATTTCTTCTATCCCTATACTCCCCAAATCTCTTTATTTAAACGTCTATAGGATACATGATTGCCCTAACTTGTATTATAATGTGTTCCCAATAAAACCAGGTCATGTCTTAAATCATCTTTATATTTTCCATGTCTTGTACATGGGAGATAATCAATAACTGCTATTATGTATTAGCTGAATCTAGTTCTTCTCAGCTCTTATTTAGCTGACTTAAATAAATACAAGGGTTAGTAAAAAGCACCGACTATATACAAGACACCAAGGAGTTAATTAATACACAGCAACAAGAAACAACCTTTGATTTCAAAATGAATTTGAAAGAAAATAATGCCCATGTTCTCCCATTTGTACCTAAGCACTATATAATGCTTCACAATGTTGAACTTTTAGAAATCATATTGTATAGCAAACATTCTATCAGACTTAAAAGTATACTGAATACGTAAAAATATTTCTATGTGTTAAAAACAGTTCATTTTTATATACATCCTAAAATGTATCAATATCCTTGAATGTTAAGACTTATGAGAATAGGGATTATTTCTTACTCCAGTCTATAAAACCCAGAGTAAAGACTTTATAGCCTACAAATAAAATAAATTAATAAGTTACAAAAGTCAAAGAAAACTTTTTAAAAAGTGGTTATTCATCTCACCAACATTATTTACCTATCTTTTAGCTCAATAATCTACCGCTGAATGCATAATTCAGGCTACCTGTGCAAATGATTCCCGAAGTGGAAGCCAGCAACTGAGGGCAACGACACCTGCCAGTTTCTGCTGGGTGGTAAGAGCAGTGTATAAAGACAAAGCGCCTCCCTGGAAAAGCAAGCAGGTGCAATCAGTGGAATACATCATCTGTCAGCACTTTAAAAGATTCCTTCTTATAACAATGGCCATAAAATATCAGACTGGGTGGCTGATGTCAAATCAAACCACTCAAACCGATAGAGATAGATACCAACCTCATATGTCCTCAAGGACATGGAGTCTCTACACCGAGGAGAGCGGGAACAGACTGACTGCCCAGGGAGGTGAGGCAATGCACGCACAACCAAGATTCCCAACTATTGTAATCACTTTCTCCACAGAATCTTATGCACAAAATCAACTCTAGTCTGGAATTAGTCTCCAAGTGTAGGAGATAACTAATGCAAATGGGCAGAGAAACACAGAGGAAAGACGGAGCGGCGTCCAGTTCTCAGTAGCTCCTCCTTGTAGGCCTGGCTTCATTCCCATCTTCCTTCCTTGATGTGATTCCAAAGACTCCCCTACCCCTCCTCGCTTAAGCTGTTAAGAGCTGGTTTCTGTTAAATGTGACCAAGGAATCTCAAATACATAGACTCCCACTCTGTTCTTGTTGATTTAGATTTGTAGATGAGAAGCTAAAGCAACTTGGGGATGGGTCACACAGCAAGCATGTGGCATGCTGAAGTAAAGATGTAAGCTGTGTGAGATGAACATGAGGGCACAGTGTCTGCAGAGCATAGA
Organism: Dasypus novemcinctus; assembly: GCF_030445035.2. NCBI lineage: Eukaryota > Metazoa > Chordata > Mammalia > Cingulata > Dasypodidae > Dasypus > Dasypus novemcinctus. The sequence continues at coordinate 16,874,790 of NC_080686.1, forward strand.
AGTGGAAGGAAAGGGAGGAAGGAAGATGCCAAAAATGGTCACTACGTATTTATATCTATAATCTACTTTTCAATGCTTAAAAAAGATTTATTACAACACTAAGAAAGGGAAGAAATTCTTTTTTTTTTTTTTTTTAAGATTTATTTATTTATTTAATTTCCCCCCCCTCCCCTGGTTGTCTGTTCTTGGTGTCTATTTGCTGCGTCTTGTTTCTTTGTCCGCTTCTGTTGTCGTCAGCAGCACGGGAAGTGTGGGCCGCGCCATTCCTGGGCAGGCTGCGCTTTCTTTCGCGCTGGGCGGCTCTCCTTACGGGCGCACTCCTTGCGCGTGGGGCTCCCCTACGCGGGGGACACCCCTGCATGGCAGGGCATTCCTTGCACGCATCAGCACTGCACATGGGCCAGCTCCACACGGGTCAAGGAGGCCCGGGGTTTGAACCGCGGGCCTCCCATGTGGTAGACGGACGCCCTAACCACTGGGCCAAAGTCCGTTTCCCTGGGAAGAAATTCTTGTAGTCAACACTATCGGTAGTCTTCTCCTAGGACAAGGTACTTAAACTTGTATAATTAGAGTTCTATTTAAAGAAGCACAGAGTATTCAATCAGACTCCTAACTGCATGTATACTATGGTTATTTTGAGGGAAAAAAAAACCTTCCATCTTCCCATCACTTTGCTTAAATTTATAAGACAATCTATGAAGTGAAGGCTACTGCAGAGCAAATAGAAAACTAAAAAAATCTGAGAATAAGAAGTAGAAATATAATTTTTTCCCAATCCATTCAAACCTAATTCAGCATGAAAGGTACATATACCAGTTAAGAATCTATACAATCCCCACGAAAAAAGGACTTCACCACAGCAAAAGGAGAAACCACAAACTTATAGAAAGATATACTGATGGTACTGATATCCCACCCAAACTTTACCTTACCTGAGAAAATCCTCCCAAAATAATCCTGTTAGAAGGAATTCCATTCTTCACCTCTTGGTCTATCAAAGTTTTGACTAAAAAACAACATGAAAATTGATCAACAATGCTTTCAAAATTAAACTCACTGAAACAATTTAAAATTAACAGGAAAAATTCATAGAAAAATACAAAGTATATTAAGGGTGGAAATGAGGGAAAAACATGAAGCACTGCATTAAAACACAAAATTAGAATGTATTTTCACTAAAAATGTGTCAGATTTTGCAGTACCTAAACTAGACTGTTAGCTTATTTTTTGTTATATAATGTGCAGCCGTTCTTTCACCAAGAGATGGACATTGGGGGAAGCAGACTTGGCCCAGTGGTTAGGGTGTCTGTCTGCCACATGGGAGGTCCGTGGTTCAAAACCCCGGGCCTCCTTGGCCTGTGTGGAGCTGGCCCACGCACAGTGCTGACGCGCGCAAGGAGTGCCCTGCCACGCAGGGGTGTCCCGAGTGTAGGGGAGCCCCATGCGCCCTGTAAAGAGAGCCACCCAGCGCAAAAGAAAAGTTCAGCCTGCCTAGGAATGGCGCTGCACACATGGAGAGCTGACACAACAAGATACCGCAAAAAAAGAAACACAGATTCCCGTGCCCCTGACAACAACAGAAGCGGACAAAAGAACACGCAGCAAACAGACACAGAGAACAGACAACTGGGGCAGGGGGAAGGGGACAGAAATAAATAAAAATCTTAAAAAAAAAAAAAAGGGGGTGGACATTGGGAAGTGGATGTGGCTCAAGCAACTGGGCTCCCCTCTACTACATAGGAGGTTCGGGGTTCAATACCCAGGCCTCCTGGTGAAGGCAAGCTGGCCTGTGAGGTGTGCTGGCCTGCGTGGAGTACTGTCCTGTGCTGGAGTGCTGCCCCATGGAGGAGTGCTGGAGGAGTGCTGGCCTACGCCAAAAGCTGGCGCAGCAAGATGATGCAACAAAATGAGACACAGCAGACCAGCTGAGGTGGTGCAAGAGAATGATTGCTTCTCTCCCACTCTGGAAGGTCCCAGGATCAGTTCCCAGAGCCACCTAATGAGAATGCAAGCAGACACAGAAGAGCACACAGCAAATGGACACAGAGAGCAGACAATAGAGGGAGGGGGGAGAACATTTTAAAAAAAGAAAAAAGAGATGGACATTAACTATGGTTGATTCTGCTCATATGCATTTTATATTTTTCACTCTCTCTTCAATGAACTCTAGGCATCTCTACCCAGTGGGTGTCATTTTAAAATTTTAAGTAAAGTAGATTATACTATTTGTGATTTACAATGTTTAAACTGTACATTTTACAACAAAAATACCACAGCATTAATCTTCCTTAAAGCCATTAAATGATGGGGGAAAATAACTGAGTGAGAGCTTTTGTTTTTACAAGTTACTTTGATACACAGATCTATCAATTTTAATATTTTGCCATGTTTGTTATATCACTCCATCTACCTATCCATCCATCTATTTATCAATCCATTTTCTGAGCACCTGAGTGTAGGCTGTATACATCATGCTCCTTGTACACTTAATACTGTCATGTACACTTCCTAAGAAGGATACTCATTTACGTAACCACCTTAAGTGTAGTTATCAAGTTCAAGAAACTTAACATTCATATAAAGCTTACAGTCTACATTCCAATTTTTCCAATGTCCCCATAATGTCCATCTGAACCTTTTCTCCTCCCTTGCTTGGTCCCCACTCAGGATCAAATATTACATTTAACTGTCATTGTTGGGGAGTGGGTGTGGCTCAGGCCATTGGGCATTTGCCTCCCATGTGGGAGGTCCTGGGTTCGGTTCATGGTGCCTCCTGGAGAAGGCGAGCAAACAATGAACAGACAGACAAGGAGAACTGTCTGGGAGAGGCAGGGATACATTAAAAATAAAATATAAAGTAAAAATAAATAGTCACTGTCTCTTTAGTTGCCTTTTTTTTAAATTGTGGGAACATTCATACGACGTAAGCTTTCCTATCTCAGCCATTCCCAAGCATATCATTCAATGGGATTAATCATATTCAAAATGCTGTGCAACCTTCACCACCTTCCATTAGTAAAACTTTCCCATCTCTCCAAACTGAAACCCATTACGCATTAACTCCCCGCCCTCTGAAACCTATACTCTAATTTCTACCTTTTACAAATTGATCTTTAATTTTTGGCATATTTGCAAAGTTTATTATTAAAAGATAAAACTCACCCACTTTTTATTTCTTTGTATAAAAAATTTCATTTATTAGAACACTTTACAGAAAACCACACACCTCAATTAAACATTACATTCTTTTTATGTCAAGTTTAATTCTTGATTAGAATTACGAGGGTCTAGGGCAATGGGTTAGAGAGAAGTGCAAGAAGCTAGGAGATGAAAGCACTGGTGGTGGAGAGCAGGAGGGCTGCAGGGGGACTGCGACCCCCGCAGGAGGTGAGGGATGCAGAAGCAGTAGGAATGGCCCAGCTGTGAGGAAGGCAGGGTGTGGTGGACAGGCCAGTGAGTGTTAGCTGCCAGACAGACAGTGAGCTGCTTCAACAGTTTTCCCTCACAAAAATTCCAAAGCGGCAGTCAGAGGTAGAGGGTGAGCTGTGCCTGAAGGGTGAGGACGCCGCTGTGCTCCCTGAGGAGCTAACTTGAAGGCTCTGCGTTTTTTCCTCACCAGGACCTTCTGGGCCCTCAAGAAACTTTACAAGTTTCTTCTTCTAAAAAAGAAGACTAAAAGGATCCCAACTGGCTTGTGTTTTTAAACATTATTTTGAAAAATTTCAAATACCGAAGTAGAAAGAGCAGTGTAAAGACTGCCCACGTGCACAGGACCTGGCGGACGGCCAGGCTTGTTCCCCTCAGGCCGCGCGGGCAGCAGCTCCTCAGATCACGCTGAAGTGCCATCCTACCGTGCTATCTGCAACGATTTCACTACGTACAAGTAAAAGAGAAGGACTCTTATCTGCTTTTTTAAAACTATATTTCTCCTCCTAGTAAGATAGTGCTCTTTATGCTTTCATCTATAAAACGAACTGAATTATAGTTATAGAGGGCCATGGAATACTAAGCAACAGAGAGCAGGCTTTGGAGTTTGTGGAAGGAGAAAGAATATTTATCTTGCACGGGTTTTGTATGAGTTAATTTATAAGAAACACCTAGCTTGTTAATTAGGCAAATAATGCTCAAGCAACGGCATATATTACAATCATTGCTCTAAAATCTACCTTGAACATCATTTTCATTCTTTATCATTATATCATTGTTCTCATCATTATTTCAATTCCCCTTGGGGAAGATAAGTGGCAATCACTATTGAACATTCTGCTCTTTATAGATCAAAGCAAAAAAATTTATTAAGCAGAAATGAAAACTGATAAATGCCCTTCCTTGCCATCAGCTTCACAGTCACTGACTATGAAGGGAGCCCACGTGGACACTGGCAAACAAGTCAGAGAACAATCAGAAAGGAAGGAAGCCAGCGCGGGGTCAGTACACTGCTGGATCTAAGAATGCTGGGTTATCACCGGGGGTCTCTGAACTTACCATTTTCTGCTGCCTGCTTGATTCCAGGTTCATCCTCCTGTGAATTGGGCGAAAGCCCAATAATATCAAACCTGGAAAACAAGGCAACATCTTAAAAGAATCATGTGATTCTAAGAAAATTTATTCCTCAGTATGCTTTAATAAACTCAGAGAAGTTTAGATTAAAAGGGCTAGAACATGAAAATCAAATTCAAATATTTAGCAGGACCAAAACCTAAATTTATGAAATCTGACATTCTGTGTGATGTTCCTGTCAGCCCAGCGATAGATTCTAAAGTTAAAAACTCATGGTGTCACATAATTTTAGGGTGAGGACAGCCTAGGAAATTACCTGTTCAGTCTTACACCTAACCGTGAATCCCACCCTACAACCCTTGATATGTTAGCAATAAAGTCTAGCTTTTCATTTTCTTCCTTTATTAAATCAAGTCAATTCAAGGAAGTAAGTTATTTTTATTCATAATGTGACTCATTTTTAAAAATATATATATTTTTATAAGGGAAGTTGAGAGCTTATAAAACAATCCTGCATAATGAGCAGGATTCCCATACACCGCTCTTCCACCAACACCTTCCATTGTTGTGGAACATTTATTACAAATTATGACAGGACATCATCAGGCTATTACCACTAACTATGTTCTAAAGCATACATTTGGTGTATTTTTTCCATACACCCCCTATTATTAACCCGATGTATGGTAGTACACATTTCTTATAGTTCATGAAAGAACATTCTCATGTGTACTGTTAATCACAGTCTATCTTCTTCCACCACATGGTTCAACATGTACTCTTGCATGCACTAAACTTCAAACCTATTTAACAGAAGTATTTATAATGATCTTCATCTACTTTCTAAAAAACTTTTTTATCATGAATTGCAGATACCTCGAAACAGAAATCAAGAGAAGCATTCCATTGGCCCTTTCTACCTGACTATTAGGTTATATGATTTCATTATGGTCTCCCACAACATTAGGTAGTTTGGTTCTGGAATTGAGATTGTGCAAATGGGGAAGATAGAAGACCCCAAAGACTAAATAAAATTAACAAGCATTCTCAAGCGGATAGGAAAGAAAGGGCAGGTGTGGGTTAGAGAAGGGTGGGAAAGCAGAGGGGGCTTAGTCCAGATGAGGTCTAAGAACAAGGAGTGTAGAAACAGGGAAGCAAGGTCAAAGGACGAGCAGTTATGCTTAACAGTCAAGTCTCAAGTGAAGTATTTCTGAGAGGGGGCAGTTCCAGATGACAAGGCCCAAGAAATGACTGTGGAGGACTAAAGGATCAAACGAGGTCAAGAAGTGACAAGCCTGCTGTGATGGTCTGAAGCTGTATGCAACCCAGAAAAACCCAATTCTTCCATTTACCCCATTCCTATGGGTGCAGATCTATTAAGATGTAGCCCACCTCCATCAGGATGGGTCGTCATCCTATTCCTGGAGCCCTTTATAACAAAATGAAGTTCAGACAGAGAGACAGAGAGAAAGCCCGAGGAAGCAAGCGGCTAGACCTCACTGGAAGAGGCCAGGGGAGGCCGCCATGTGCCCTGCCACATGACAGGAGCCGAGGATCAGCAGCAGCCTTGATGACACCATGATTTGGACTTTTTTCCAGCCTCAAACTGTGAGCAAATACATTCCCATTGTTTAAGTTGACCTGTTTCATGGTATTTACAACCTAGGAAATTAAAAGACCTGTCAAGGCCTTGAACAGGTCATTGGCATTGGATCCTGCTGTCACCTAGAAGGTAAAATGATGGCATGAGTTGGAGTAGAAAGGAAAATAGGTGGCAAACTCATCAGTCTGAGAACAGACCTGATGACAGAAGCCTGGCAGGGCAGTGTGGGGAAATTAGCATCTTCCAGTAGCTCAGAGGTGCACAAACTGACCCTGTTTCCTGACCATAAAGAACACAAGGAATGAGAGGGCACCTTCAGAGAGTGGAAGAGGAAGGGCCAATAACCTGGAAGAGGAAGGAGGAAGTAGCGCAATCAGAGTTGCTGCTACATGGCATTCAAGTGTCTGGTTTTAGAAATCAACAAATGTTTTTCAAGCAGTAGATGTTCTTCCACAATGCTTCTATTCACCCATCCTCTCCTCTCTGTGCAGCTCCTTAAAAGTTTAATCCTGAGTCTAAAGTATGGAAACGTTAATTAAAGGTTAAACTTAATTTTAATTAGGAAACTTTGAGATTTAAAAATAGTTACTTGAAAACTGCTGTATGCAAAACTACTTCCCATAAAAGTAATATAAACAAAAAGTTCTTACTGAATAAATTCTTACTTACCAAGAAGGCATACTCATGTTCATATTTAATGTAACAGGCATAACTGGCCTAAATAGGAAAGAAAAAAAAAAAAGGTAAAATAAGACTATCAAAACAAAACAGGAAATCTCATAAACTATTTAAATTATAATTCATTACTTGAGGTAGATAAGAAAACTATATGCTGCCATTTTCACACAGTAGTAGTCCCTTGAGCAGTTTTATCACATCCACACCTGTACAAATCTTTCCCTGTGTCCTCCAAATGTATCCTAAACTCAGAGCAGCAGGTTAGGAAGCACTATACCTGGCAAATAAAGAACTGTTTCCTTTTTCAACATCCTTATTTGATACTTTTAAACTATACACAAGCAATTTATACCACAGATGCTGTAGCATCAATTCTGAAATGCTCAGCTTACATTTTTTATTATTTCCTGGTTATTACCTATACCTGCTTGATTAAGAAACCTCTAAACAAATAAGGGAAATATAAGATTTTCATGGGTGTTCATTAAACCCAAATTTAGTCTGTGATGAAAAATTTCCAGGTCAATCTGCATACAGCTAGGGGCAAAAGGAAAGAAAGATACACAATTAACTACATCCCACCACCATCATCCTGATTCATGAAACGAGCCATCTTGGAGGTTTTGAAATGTTATCACAATTTCTCCGAGAACACAAATTTCCCTTGGTTGGGAAATAACTTTAAACCAAATTCAATCCTGGGGTAAAGAATTATAATAGCAGGAAATTCTAACATAATCAAGAGTTCTTTCTCTTGTTTAAAAAAGCAGGAGGACAGAACAGTCTTGCCATAAGAGTTACTGTTGCCTAAAAAGGTATTTCAGGTTAAAAAGAGGAATGAAAGTATGTTTTCTTATTTAATTTTCTCAGAGATTGTTCCTCTTCCCATTCTAGTGGTTGTAAAATAGTATCTCGTTATAGTTTCGATTTGCATTTCCTTAATGGCTACTGACATTGAGCATCAAAAGAATCTCATTTTATTTGATACCAACTTAACTTCAATAGTATACACATGCTATGTTTCTATATCCCTGTCCCTGATTTTTAAGTTGCTCTTGTCAGAAACTACATATTTATACATTGTATGCCCCAAATCATAGAGTTATCATTTCTTTTTATGTTTTTGCATTTTAGATCCTGTAGGAAATAAAAAGGAGAGTTACAAATCAAAAACACCATAGTACTGGCATTTATATTTACCCTTGTAATATCTAATGCATTGCTTTTCTCTTGAGGCTTTCAAAATTCTGTCTCTGGCATTCAACAGTCTGATTATAGTGTGCCTTGATATCTTTGAATTTATCCTGTTTGGGGTTAGCTGTGCTTTTTGGGTATGTATGTTAATGTCTTCCATAAATTTGGGGAATTTTCAGCCATTATTTCTTCAAATATTTCCTCTGTCCCTTTCTCTCTTTCTCCATCTGGGACTCCCATAATGTTTACTTCTTCATTCTTTTTTTTCTTCCTCATATTGAATATTCAGTAGTCTTATCTTCAAGTTCACTGATTCTTCTGTCAGCTCCAATCTGCTGTTGAACCCTTCTAGACAATTTTTTATTTCAATGATTGTGGTCTTCAGCTCCATCTGGGTCCTTTTTATGATTCCTATCACTATACTGCAACTCTCATTTTATTCATACATCATTTGCCTGATATATTTTAGTTTTTGTCTGCGTTCTGTAGCTGTTTGTGTATATTAAAGATCATTTTAAAAATTCTTTGTCAGGTATTTTCAGACTTATCTTCTTGGTTGATGCTTTCTTTTACTATTAGTATTATTTCCCCAACTCCTGTCCTGAGATGGCCCACATCTGCTTGTTCACTGACTGCCTGTTTTTGTTTTTTTTTCTTTGGGAGGCACTGGAAATAGAACCCAGGACCTCCCAAGTGGAAGGCGGCAACTGCTCCCTGCTTGTTTTTTCTTGCTGTTTTTTTGCTCATTGCCTGCTTGTTGCTTTTTTTCTCATCTGTTTGTTACTCTGCTAATTGTTTTTGCTCATTATCTGGTTGTTGTTTATCTTCTTTAGGAGGCACAGGAACCACGAATACAGGTCCTCCCACATGGAGGTCACAAAAGCGATGTTTTCTGATGTTTTATTGAGTTCCTTTGAATAGGTGATTATTTCCTGTTTCTTTTTATGCCTTGTAATCATTGCACAATGGATGTTTTGAAATTTAATGTTAACCTTGGAATTTAGTGTTTGAAGTGTCTGTCCCTTTGCTTGTATTAAGCTAGCATATAGACAGAGATTCCTTTAAGGTCAGGAATGAGCCATAAAGCTATTTTTCCCATAGGCTTTGTTTGCAGATTGGCCATTTGTTGGCTCCTACAGATCTCTGACAGCCTAACAAGTAACCTGAAGAATAGCCCACGGCAAAAAGGCAGGGTCTCCTTTAGTCTTTCCTAAGCATGTGTCTTGTACTGGGTGTGTACTCAGCCTTAGGAATTCCCCCATTTACATGGATCCAAATGCACCTCTTTTCTTTATGAAATAAGTCTAAGTCTTTCCTTAGGGAGTGCTGTTATACGTTTCAAAGCTGGCAAACCTTTGCCCCAGGCTGTGGCAAATTATTTCTTGCACTGATTTAGCTATCCCAGGAGCCAACTCTGCATTCAAGGCAGGTTCTGGGACACTGAGCCAGAGATGAGTGCCTGGTTCAGTCCTGCAGGCTGCCACCAGGTAGTATGAGACATGCACCTCACTATGCAGAGAGGGTTACTTAGTTAGCTCCCAAAGCAGGAACAGTGATTGGCAACGACAGTGCCATATACTTGCACACCAAACCGTGAATGGAGCCGGGGGAAGGGCCAGCAATGGTGCTGTGAAGATTTGCTACCATTTTTAAGTTGTCTTTGTCTTGATTTGGTGCTCATCCAGTTACTGCAACACTTTAACTGTTTTCTGGAGCTCTGAGAAAGACTTGTCAGTTTTCGCTTAATGTTTAAAAATTCTGTGTACGGGTAACCACAGTGAAATCGCCCCTTGGTGAAATCATTCCTGTTAACATTTTGACCTGATTTTGCTTCAAACTTACTAGTTTCTTTCTTTTTTTTTTTAAAGATTTATTTTTATTTATTTAATTCCCCTCCCCTGGTTGTCTGTTTTCTGTGTCTTTTTGCTGCGTCTTGTTTCTGTGTCCGCTTCTGTTGTCGTCAGAGGCACGGGAAGTGTGGGCGGTGCCATTCCTCGGCAGGCTGCTCCCTCCCTCGCGCTGGGTGGCTCTCCTTACGGGGTGCACGCCTTGCGTGTGGGGCTCCCTTACGCGGGGGACACCCCTGCGTGGCACGGCACTCCTTGCACGCATCAGCACTGCGCATGGCCAGCTCCACATGGGTCAAGGAGGCCCGGGGTTTGAACCGCGGACCTCCCATATGGTAGACGGACGCCCTAACCACTGGGCCAAAGTCCGTTTCCCTTATCAAGTGTTTTTTGATATTTAATTTCCACATATTCTAAATGTCAAAAGATGCATCTCTAACTAACTTTTTCTCCTCGGAATTATTTTGCTATGGACCTTTCTTCTTTAGCCCTTTACATAAAGAAAGTATGTTTAAACAATACCAACTGGTATGTGATTAAAGTAATGCCCCAGAGGTATTTCTACAAATGGATACACTTTAAAGAAGAAGGACATTAATATTTATCATAATGCAGGAACAGAATATTATGAAATGATAAAAAGTAACTTAAGAAAATGGTGGCAATTTTAAAAATCAATGAATATATATTAGTAAAACAAAAAGAAAAAGGTCTAAAATGACAGTAAGGGTGTAACTGTGACTTTTAGCGTAAAGTAGGAGATAACAACTCTACAAATCTCTTTGAATGACTTCGAGGCTTCCAGTGTCCCATAAAAGATACAGCTACCACAGCAGTAATAGTCTGCCTCCAGCTGCATAAGCAGGATTTGAGAATAGCACCTATCTCAGTAACATTTCTACAGAAAAGGCAAGGAGAGAAGAAATACGTGAATAAAATCCAAAGGCTTAATTGTTTAAATCATAAGACTTTACAGTGTGTTTTTTGTTTTTTGAGGTACTGGGGCCAGGGGTTGAAACCAGAACCTCGTATGTGGGAAGGTGGATCTCAACAACTGAGCTACACTGGCCCACTGCAACATACTTAAAAAAGAAAGATATATCTTATTATTTCTGGCTACCCCCTCATTGTTTGCACTTGCTGTGTCTGTTGGTTATGTGCCTGTCTTCTTTTTAGGAGGCACTGGGAACCGAACCCAGGACCTCTCGTGGGAGGGAGGCACCCAATCTTCTGAGCCACCTCCGTTCCCCATTTTGTTGTGTCCCTCATTATGTTGTCCTCCTGTCTCTTGTGTCATCTTGTTATATCAGTTCGCTGCACCAGTCTGTCACACCACCTCGCTGTCTTGCTTGTCTTCTATAGGAGGCACTGGGAACCCAACCCAGGACCTCCCATGTGGCAGGTGGGAACATAATCACTTGAGCCACATCTACTTCTCACAGTGTGCTTTTACCATTTTTTTTTTAAGATTTATTTTTTATTTCTCTCTCCTCCCCCCCACATTTGTCTCATCTCTTGTGTCCATTCGCTGTGTGTTCTGTGTCCACTTCTATTATTGTCAGCGGCACCAGGAATCTGTGTCTCTTTTTGTTGTGTTATTTTGCTGCATCAGCTCTCCATGCGTGCGGCACCACTCCTGGGCATGCTGCACTTTTATCGCACAGGGCGGCTCTCCTTACGGGGTGCACTCCTTGCGTATGGTGATCCTCTACACGAGGGACACCCAAGTGGCACGACACTCCTTGTGCGCATCAGCACTGCACAGGGGCCAGCTCACCACACGGGTCAGGAACCTTGGACCTCCCATGTGGTAGGCAGATGCTCTATCAGTTCAGCCAAATCTGCTTCCCACAATATGCTTTTAAAAACAATGAAACACTTGATCTACACAACAAACATGAAGTGGGATTATCTGGTAAGTTTTATTTTGAAGTATTTCTTGGAGATGAGATTATTGAGAACATACATTTATAATTAAAACATTCTCTATAATATATAAAGAGATTATATAACTTGGTACAAATCTTTATAAAAATCTTAAAAATGCCATTAATTTGGAATAAAAAAACCAATCTGAGTTTTATCTAAATATTAAGCATAAATTAAAATTTGGGTAAATGGTTAGAATTATTAAAATCCTACGATATGCTATTATCATGTGATGAATGGACAATATACACAATAACACAATAGTTCATAAAATATGCCTCTGTATGGCACAAGAAGGGATGACTGGTAAGCCCTGGTGCATGGTATTAACCAGGCTTGGCTGCTTTTGCTTCTGCTTCATCAGAGGCTGTGCTCTCATTTTTAGTTTCTCCATTTCTGCAGGTAACTCTTTTAGTTTCTTGGTTAGCCACTTTGGGCTGTTTTCCCTTTCCTCCCCTTTTTCCTTTTTGGTCAATCAACTTTTTGATTTATCCTCTTCTGTTTTTTTGGCTTCACTTTCCCTTTTTAGCTAAGAACCATACTGATTCCCTCTTGGGCTCCTCCACCACCCCTTTGGCTGAGCTGACCTTCCTCTTGCCTTAGCCCATTTTTAAATTGTGTTTTTTGTGTTTTTGCTGTTGGGTTGTAGGATTTCTTTATATAGACAATCACCTGATTTTAAGTGGCAGACAGAACCAGGACTTGCAATCGAGTTTATCAGACTCCAAAGCTTATGTTCTTACTAGAATACTGCCTCTAATTGAAAAAAATTACAGAGTATTTCTATTAATATGTAATTTTTCTAATAAAATCTGAAAGGCAAATTTCCTTCAGAGATAACTCGCCTATATCCTTAGAACTAAAAGTATCTGTACATCTAAAAGAATTTTTCTGGTGATAAGAGCACATTACGCCTGAGAGCAACATTTTAAATTTCTCAACAAAATAGAAAAGTGAAAAGAAATAAAAATTAACCAAGAGATCATTTAGTTTTAAAGAATCTCTTAATCTTTATTCTTGTGAACATTCTAAAGATAAAAAATTAATTATATTCAAATGCTTTTTCCTGAAAAGCATTTGCTAGCACAAGTATACCTCCTCAGATTCTAAATGAAAAGTCCATAGATTAGAAATACTTACGCATGTGGGCAGATATATTTGATATGTGAACTTCTGATACCTGCAAAGGCTTCTGCCCATCCGTGCCTGATGGAGAAAAAATTGGAATAATGCTCTTAGACATTATTTTAAACTCCAATAGATTAGCAATAAAATAGTACATAAAGAAATCAGAGATAAACGTTAACTTGTTAAAATATTTTAAATTATGTCACATCAATGCTATTAAAGCAACCACCTCGAAACAACAGAACTATTGTTATTCACGCTTTACCTACTATAAAGGTTATCACTCATTACTGCTGAAGGTGATGTGTTGTCTATATATATCCATAGAGCTTTACAATTTCCAAAATAGAAATACATTTTTATCTCTTTTTAAACTCAGAGCAAAATGGCTACCAGTAAGGCAACATGGATAACCTAAGTCACATTTTATATAAGGAAAGAAGCCTTAGAGTACGAGCAAAATAATTTAATTACCTAAGATCTCTACACTATTCAAAATGACATTTCCTGTTATATATGTGCCTATTCAAACCAGAATACCTGAAAAATGGACCAGAAATAAACAGTTCATCATTTGATGTATTTACTTTGAATTTTTATACATATTAATGAATACATATGCATTTTGTACAGGTAGAATCATATAAACACAAAGTTTCCTGCTTGTTTTCACTTAAGACTATACCTGTTAACTTTTTTTAGTATGAAAGAAAGGATTAGAAATGCCAATGTGTCAGTTGGCCATAAAGAGCTGTGGTTGAAAGCCTAGAGGAAGCTCACCCCCACAGCTCTGCACCCATCGCCTTCCCAGAGACAACCCTGGTGCCTGGCAATGAGAAGGAGCGCAGCCGCCAGGATGTGTGAGCTCTACCTCCAGAAACACAACAAGGATTCTACTGCGCAGTCATGTAGGGCCCAGCCTGACAGACCCATGGCTTTCCTCAGGGAATACTTTCAAGAGGTTGGACAAGGAAGCTAAAGACACTGCTGGAGGAAGCAAGAACCTTTTCAGACTCTCCTCCAACCAAGCCAGAGGCGAAGGGCCTAAGGCAAGGAGGTGCCATCAGAGCTGACGTCCACAAGGAGGAAGAGGCTGCATCACACAGTTGGCAAAGACTATGCCAAAAGATTACAAAACACAATGGCTGCTTTAGCCAAAGACAGTGAAAACAATGTGCTGTTTTCACATCTTGATAATAATGAAAGAAGTGGTATTTTTGATGTCATGTTTCTAGTTTTCTTTATTGCTGGAGAGACTGTTACTCTGCAAGGTGATGAAGGGGATAAATTCTATGGAATTGATCAAGGAGAGATGGAGGTCTTGTCAACAATGAACGGGCAACCACTGTTGGGGAAGGAGGGAACGTTGGAGAACTTGCTTTGGTATGTAGAACCCCTTAGAGAAGCCACTGTGAAAGCAAAGACAAAAGTGAAATTGTGGGGCACTGACTGAGACAGTACAGCAATATGGCCTATGTATACATTCAAACTTATTCTATATCCAAGTATGCCTAGTTCCCTGGAAAGCCAATTGAGAGGTATAAACTCTATAGGGTCTGGATATTCAGGGAGAATGCAAACTAAATGTGCTAATTCAAGCTTACCTGGCATGTGGGGGGTACATGTTAATTCAAGCTTACCTGGAAAGCAGGGGATATGTTAATTCAAGCTTACCTTGAGGATATAACCTATCTGATACTCAGATAAAACACTTGAAGAAACTAACAAAAAAGTCCTTTTGTATATAAGTACTGTTTGACTCCTCACTCCTACATCCTCTATATAAAAAGGACCTAAAAATCCTATTCAGGCTTGGTTTTTATTAGGACAGGAGTCCCTTGAGTCTGGCTGGTCATAATAAATCTTCCTTCTCAGCTTCTCGTGTCCTGGCCTTCAATACCACGTCTACCCGGCTTCTCTCTGCTACAACAATAGAAGAATCCTTACAGGAAGCAGGCAGAGAAAGCAGAAGACACGTGAGGTGTTCCTTAGTAAAGTGCCCATTTTAGAATCTCTGGCCAAGTGGGAACATGTCACAGCCGCTGATGAACTGGAACCAGTCCAACTGAAGACAGGGAAAAGGTTTTGGTGCAGGGAGAACAAATAACGTTCTTGGTTATTTTAGAGGGTTTAGCTGCTGCGCAGTAACATCGGTCAGAAAATGAAGAGTCTGTTGAAGTGGAAAGACTGGGGCCTTCTGGTTATTTTGCTGAAATCATGCTACTGATGAATGGTCCTCGTGTTGCCGAGTAATGGCTTGTGGTCTGGTGGAGTGTGTGAAGCTGGACCAACCTAAATTTGAACATGTTCTCAGAGCATGCTTGGATACCCTCATCACAACATCCAGCAGTACAACCGTTTGTGTCACTGTCTGTCTGAAATGTGTCTCCTGCGCCCCCCTTTCCTCCTCTCCCCCATCTGTGCTTCACTCATGCAGACTGCTCTATTTTCCCTCTTTGTAGTGCTAAATGCCAATGGCATTGCAGCTTCTGTCAGTTTATATTAAAAATTGCTTTTATTGCACTGTTCTTAATTTGAAGCATTATCTGAATGCTCATACACAGTTAAATAGAAAGAGTTCGAAGGGGGAAAAAAGAGCTATAGTTGAAGGGAAGGGAAATAACATTTCTGAAGAGGAACAAATACAGGACAAGAAAAACCCAAGTTTTGGGAACAAGATTACACAGAGAAACAGGATAAAGTAAATAAAAAGTAGGTAAAAGAGGAAAAAGCACATACAAGGAAAACCTAATGTTATGTACTAACACATTATATAATTATATACAATTATATAAAATTCTGATCAAGATGGTTAAGTGAGATGCTTCAGGACTCCGTCTCTTCACAGAAGCTTTGAACAACAAGCAACAACTGGCAGAAACAGCTTTCTCAGAGAACCAGAAAATAGTTAAAGGACCGCAGCAGGAGGGCAAGCTCCGAATCTAGAAAAGGGCTACGTAAAGGTGGAAAGGTCACGTGGTGCCCTGGCTGGCCCCTCTCCCAGTGTGGACCCCTGGTCCCGGTCCTGGAGGGAACAGAGTAACCACCCTGCACGTACGGGAAGCACGGATAGGTGGCCCAGTCTGTCCGGCGGTGCCTGAGGGACACCCATCCCACAACGTGCCCTGAGTGTGGAAGGCAGCACATGGTGCTCTGGCGCTCTCCTACAGAATGCTGTGGTGAGCAGTCGCCACGCTGCCTGGGGCAAGGACTGCTGGCGGTGGGACAAAGTGCAGTGCCTGGGACCGTGAGAAACCTGCTTCCTAGGGAAGAGGGGATATTCAGAATGGAGAAGGGAAATTCCTAGGGCTACACATGTGTGTCCAAGACAAGCAGAATCAGCAGAAAGGGTCCCTTTGGCCTGGAGGATACGCTTAATCCATGATACGGACAAGCTCGCTTGTATAGGTCAATCTGCAAAGACTGGGGAAGGGTTTTCTATTTTCCTTCTTTTTTTTGTTAGCTCCTGACATTCAAGGAAAGCTCTACATAACACTAGCTGGACACAAGCTTAAGGAATAGAGGCCTCAGTCTAAATTCCAGCAATAACGCAGCCAAATATCCAAATGTCCAGGTTTCAACAAAAGATTACAAAATATACAAAGAAACAGAAAGCAATGGTGAGGCAGTGGAAAAGACTAAAGGATTACAAACCGTCAGTGAGGAGAACCAGACAGGAGACATTCAGACAAAGATTTTTTAATGGCCCTAAAATTTTTCCAAGAGCTAAAGGAGGGAAGAGTATGTGGTTCAAGTGGTTGAGCACCTGCTTCCCACATGGGGGATCCCGGTTTGGTCCCCCATGCCTCCTAAAAGTAAAAACAAAACAAATGAAAAAACCAACTCAGGGGAGCCAGTGTGGCTCAGTGCTTGAGCACCAGCTTCCCACTTAAGAGGTCCTGGATTCAATTCTCGGCCCCAGCACCTAAAAAAAAAAAATTCACTAGAGGAGTTCAAGGGCAGATTGGAGCTCAGAAGAATTAGAAGAATCAGAGAACTTGGTGTTAAGACCTCTGAAATCAAATGGTCTGTGGAGTCTGAGGAGTAGGAAAAAGAATGAAGAAATGTGAACAGAGTCTGTGTGACACCATCAGGCATTACAAAAAGACTCTCAGAGGACAGAAAGAATATTCAAAGAAATAAGGGCTGAAAACTTACCAAATCTAGAGACATCAATATACACATCCAAGGTCAACAGACTCCAAATATGACACACCTAAACAGAACCACACCATGATAACTGAACTGTCTAAACACCAAAGACTGAGAATTCTGAAGGCTGCAAGAGAGAAGCATAATGTCACATACAATGGAGCCTCAGTAAGACTAAGTGATTTCTCATAGGAAACTAAGCAAGAAGGCAGTGGAATGACATATTTAAAGTACTGAAAGCAGGTAGTGGGTTTGGCTCGGTGGTTGGGCGTCTGCTTCCCATGTACGAGGTCCCACATTCAATCCCTGTTACCGCCTAAAAAAATAAAAAACATAAAGTGCTGAAAGCAAAAACATGCAAACAAAGAATTCTACAGCTAGCAATAGTGTCTTTCAAAAATGAGAGAGATTAAGGTATTTCCAGATAAACCAAAGTTGAGAGAATTTGTCATGACTAGACGAGCTACTACAAAAGATACCAAAGAGAGTTCTGCAGGTTAAAAGACAAGGACAGCAGGAATAGCTCAAACCACATGAAGAAATTAAGTATCTGATGAGGGTAATGACATGGGTAAAAACAAATAAAAGTACTGTTGTATTTTTGCTTTTAAATTCCAAAAGGATCTAAAAGAAATGCTTAAAATGTAATGGCAAACCAATGGTTCTGGACTCATAGTGCATTAAATATGTAAGGTGTAATGAGAGCTCCATAAAGGGGGGGGACTGAGGGGTACAGGAACAATTTATGTACGCTATTGAAGTTAAGGTGGAATTTAAACAAATGAGATTGTTACAGATATAGAAAATATCAGAGAACATACAAACTCCTAAAGGCAGAAAGAGGAATCAGTGAAAAATGAACATCGGGATTTTGGGGAAGAAGGGGAAATTCCAGGAACGGATGGCAGTGAGGGCCCTGTAGCACCCTGAATAGGATCAATGCCATCGAGCGATGTGCTTGAGATGGGGAGATTTATACTGCATATTTCCACAACTGAAAACAGAAAAACCAGAGATAAGGACAAATGTGAGATATGATACTGGATGGGATCTAAGAGTGGAGGAGAAAAGGATCAAATGGGAGATAGGAATAAATTTAGAATATAGAATATAAACTTTATGTCAACATTAAATTTCATGAATTTGCTAACTGTACTTAAGGTGATTACACAATTGAATATCCTTGTTCATAGGAAAAGCACACAAAGGTATTATATATATTTAAGGAGCACGCTGTATGCAACCTGCTATCAAACGATCAGAAATTAGGTAGATAAAATAGATGATATCGCATAGCTGGCAAAATGCTACTATTGGTGGATCTGGGTTATCTGAGGGTCTGGAGTATGTTCGAGTTCTCTGCCTGGGCTTTATATTTTTGCAACTGCCCTGTAAGGTTGAAGTTATTTCAAAATTAAAAATTTAAAAAAAAAAAAAAAAAAGGGAGGGAGAGGTTAAGACATTCCCAGATAAAAGCTGAGGGAGGTCATCACCACTGGACAGGCCCTACAGAAGAGTTCTTCAGATTGAAAGGAAAGGACAATGGACAATACACTAAAACCTCATGAAGAAATAAATTTCTGTGAGAGGATATGGCTCAAGCACTTGAGTGCTCGCCTCCCACATGGGAGGTCACAGGTTCAGTTCCTGGTTCCTCCTTATGAAAAAATGTGGGAAGTGGATGTGTTTCAAGCATTTGGGCACCCGCCTACCACATGGGTGGTCCCAAGTTTGGTTCCCAATGCCTCCTAGAGAAGAAAGCAAGACAGCAAGCTAACCCAACGGGCTGGTGCAATGGGCTGGTGTGGCAAGCTGATGTAACAAGATGGCACAACAAGGAGACACAAAGAGAAAACACAATGAGACACACAACGCAGCAGAAAAGTGGAGGTGGCTCAGGTGACTGAGCACCTCTCTCCTATATGAGAGGTGCCTGGTTCAGTTCCTGGTACCTCCTGAAGAGAGGATGAGCAGACAGAGAGAGCACACAGTGAGTGGACACACAGAGCAGACACTGAGCACAAACGAGGGAGCGGGAGAAATTTTTAAAAAAATCTTTAAAAACAAAGAAACAAAAAAACCAAGTACACAACACATGCCAACAACAAGCAAAAAAAACCAAACAAATCCCGAGCAAACAGACAAGGGAGCCATCTTGCAGGGGAGGGAGTAAAAAGCCTTTGGAAAAAAGGGAAACAGAGATCTTCGATAAGGTTAAGGATTGGGGTAAATATAAACACTACTACTATTGTATTTTTGACCTGTAATTGAACCACTTACTTTCTAAAATATCTAAAAGGCAAATGCATAAAATATAATGATAAATCAATGGTTTGGGCCTCAATGAATAAACATGTAATTTGAGATAAACTTCATACAGGTGGGAGGATGGAGCTGTGTTGGAACATAATCTGTGTATATTATTTAAATTAATTTGGTATCAAAGCAAATGAGATTGTTATAGATTAGGATATAAAATTTAAGCCCCATGGTAACTACAAAGAAAATATCATAAAATACGCAAGCTAGGAAGTGGACTTGGCCCAATGTACAGAGCGTCTGCCTACCAAATGGGAGGTCTGTGGTTCAAACCCCGGGCCTCTTTGACCCGTGTGGAGCTGGCCCACGCGCAGTGCTGATGCGCGCAAGGAGTGCCATGCCACGCAGGGGTGTCCCCCACATAGGGGAGCCCCACATGCAAGGAGAGCGCCCTGTAAGGTGAGCCGCCCAGAACGAAAGAAATCGCAGCCTGCCCAAGAATGGCGCCGCACACACGGAGAGGTGACGCAACAAAAAGAAACACAGATTCCCAGTGTAGAAGCGGTCACAGAAGAACACACAGCGAATGGACACAGAGAGGAAACAACTGGGGGCGGGGGAAAGGGAAAGAAATAAAAAATGAATCTTAAAAAATAAATAAATAAAATAAAATATGCAAGCTCGGAGACAGAAATTAAAGTACAGGATGCCAAGGGTGGGGGCAGGGGAAATGGTGACATAATGCATAATGGCTATAGTGTTTCTACTTGGGGAGATGGGAAAGTTTTACTAATGGAAGGCAGTGAGGGTACCAAATTATTGTAAATGTGATTAATCCCACTGAACACTATGCTCAGGAGTGATTGATGGGAAACTTTACATTATATAAATGTTTCCGCAATAAAATAAAATAAAATAAAAAGAACTAAAGAAAC
Source organism: Dasypus novemcinctus (assembly GCF_030445035.2). Classification (NCBI taxonomy): domain Eukaryota; kingdom Metazoa; phylum Chordata; class Mammalia; order Cingulata; family Dasypodidae; genus Dasypus; species Dasypus novemcinctus. The sequence goes on from NC_080686.1 coordinate 16,895,015, forward strand.
AATGACAATTAAGTGCAATACATGGGAAAACAGACATAGCTCAAGCTGTTGGGTGCCTGCCTACCACATGGGAGGTCCCGGGTTTGGTTCCCAGTGTCTCCTAAAGATGAGCAAGATGGCAAGCTGGTGCAATAAGCTGGCTCAATGAGGTGACACAATGAGGAAACATAATGAAGAGACAAAACAAGAAGGGAGGTCCTAGGTTGGGTTCTTGGTGCCTCTAAAAAGAAGACAAGCAGACAGAGAGAGCACACAATGAAAAGATAGAGAGCAGACAGTGAGCACAAACAATGAGGAGAAGGAGAGAAAAAAATAAATAAAATAAAATGCAATTCATGGTCCTGGATGGATCTACAAGGGGAAAAGGCTCAAATGAACATTATTGGGACATGAAAAAGCTGGCATATAGACTGTAAAGCTTTATATCAATGTTAAATTTCCTGAATTTGATAACTGCACTTAAGTTGGTCACATAGATAAGTATCCTTGTTCTTAGTATACAGAAGTAGTGTATGTTCAAGGAGCATGATGTTTACAACTACGCATTTGTTCAGAAAATGGATTAATAAATAGAAGGAACAATACAACAAATGTGGCAAAATATTCAAATTGGTGGATCTTGCTGGCTGTGGAGGAAGGGAAGGGGGTATGTTAGAGTTCTCTGTATGGAGTCTGTATTATTTTTGCAACTGTCCTTTTAGATTTAAAGCATTTCAAAATAAGAAGTTAAAAACAAAACAAAAACAAACTCTAACATTTGTAGTTAAAACAGGATCTTGTATTGTAATGATAAATTCTCTTTACCTGCCAGACTCAAACACTAAAGCATTCAGCTATAGGTCACTAGAGTTGGCTGAGGTTGGCCTCCTCTGGGCTTCAGTTTCACATTTTAAGGCGAAGGGATTCCTGAAATTAAACGCAGCCCAATGAATGTGGTTCCTGGGCTCACTGAAAGCCTAGACTCAATTTACTGACTTTGGAGCTAGGGTACGAGAGAAAGTTGAAGGAGAAGAAGTAGCTGCTCTGAGTCAGTCTGAAGATTGGAAAATCATTTTAAGATAGGGTAATGGTTACAGATTCTTCAGAAGGTATCCTCTTCTACCAGTTGGTAAGAGAACCTGATGCTCAGGTAAGGACTACACTGATTGACTCAAACATTCATTATAGACTTACGCCAAACAAGTGCTTTAATGGGTTTTTCATTGCTTTTTATACTATACACATCAATTTGTTATAGACTATTCAATATATTTATTTTTTGTTGTTAGAAAATTCTATTTTCAGTATAATTAAGAATGAGAGGGAAGCGGACTTGGCCCAATGGATAGGGCGTCCTCCTACCACATGGGAGGTCCGCGGTTCAAATCCCAGGCCTCCTTGACCCGTGTGGAGCTGGCCCATGTGCAGTGCTGATGCGCGCAAGGAGTGCCCTGCCATGCAGGGGTGTCCCCGCGTAGGGGAGCCCCATGCGCAAGGAGTGCGCCCTGTAAGGGGAGCCGCCCAGCACAAAAGAAAGTGCAATCTCCCCAGGAATGGCACCGCACACATGGAGAGCTGACAAAAACAAGATGACGCAACAAAAAGAAACAGAGATTCCTGTGTCGCTGATAAGGATAGAGCAGGCATAGAAGAACACACAGTGAATGGACACAGAGAGCAGACAACTGGGTGGGGAGGGGAGAGAAATTAAAAAAAAAAAAAATCTTAAAAAAAAAAAGAACAAGCAATGACTACTAAGGGGCGTTGCTAAAAGCCATTGATTATACACTTTGGATAGATTGTGAGGTATGTGAATATATCTCACTAAAACTTCTGTTTTTTTAGAGAATATTTCACGGTAAATGTGTAGTTAGCTTTGTAAATGGCAGACATGCATTTTACTGTGTATGATAAGCAGCATTACCCAGAGTTGATAACTACTTGACATGTGGGTGCCAATCCCAGATCCAGGGACCACTTTGGCTTACTAAGCAATTGAGGCCCTCTGTCACCAAGCCATACCTAGAGACCTTTGCGAAACAATGCTCCAAGCAGCATTTAAGATATAAAACATCTGTTGCAAAAGACAGTAGAGCCATGTAATAAAATGTTTCTTCCCTGGTCACCGCCAATGCTTATTTTACGTATGCTGTTTCAGTTCCTATCTTTTTCAATTCCTTAAGTTTATCATTTTCTATTTCAGAATTTGTCCTAATGACCTCAGGGATAACTAAATAAGCCCTAAACCTCATGATATTATTTCAGCTAATTATAGCTTTGGGAATGCAGAGCCACTGAAAATCACACTTAGGAAACACTCTACCACCTCCTTATTAGAGTCCAAAATAGAAAATGTCCAATTATATTACTCAAAACATTACTACATATAATAAAAGCTTGACTTACCTTGAGGTACTGATGTCAGTATCAACCTTACTCCCTTATAGTCTATAAAGTAAAACCACTTTACAAAGTACATTGAAGGAAAGACTAAAGGCCTTGGTGACTAGAAAAACAGAGAAAAATAAAATTTTACATTTCCGATGTTAATTTTAGACTTGTTCTTAATATAGTAAAACCATGGCTATTTTCTCCATACCAAAAAGGGTTCTATAGTGCTGGCTTTTTGTATTCTTCTGGCCCTCTGTAGTTCTCATAAAAATACATGTGGTTAAGAAAAAAGCTGGAGACGACTGTAGGTAAAGTACAATACCTTAAGTATATACACTCTTTGCAGTTCAAAGGCCTTTTGGCTTACTCACTAGTTTTTGGCCCTATTTTAGATAAGTGAGGAGCTGCCTTTCAATCTATTATTCAACCCAAATACATAGATAGCACAGCAATATTTCACATTAGACCTTGACTATTCATGGTTCTACCTACTATCTAAAATTGTAATCCCACAATTCACTTCTATTTTCTGCTTTTTCCTCAGATAGGCTGCCACTTTTAACTATTTTTGTTGACCACTTTTTATTTTAACCACTTATTTAATCATTTTAGTTCAACAACATTTATTTTAACTACATAAACTTGTTTCCCCACAATATACACACACACAGAGTATTTGGCAAAGAACTCTGGCCTAATGGAAGTCAAAGATAATGTCCTTCTTACGATAGAACACAAGTATTAAAAAACTAGGAAAGAAATGAAAAAGGATAACAACCATTCTACATGTATTCAGAATATTAGGGTGAAGGTATTGACTATGTATTCAGAGGACCTACAATTTAAAAGGAAAAAAGAAGATATAAATTCAACACTGTACAAATCAAAATTAAAGCACAACCAAATCGCTGAGGAATGTTAGAACACAGAAGAGGAGGAGATTAATTTCAGCCATGGGGATCAAAAAGAAGCAACAGAGGAAGAGCCATCAGATATGCAGGCCATTTTACCCCCATGAAACACACACATACACACATATACACATGATGGTGGGATTTATTCTGTAGTACAATTAGGGAACATAAAAAGACAAACAAAAGACAAGAAACACCTGCAGTACCACAATGAAGAAACAATCACTGAAAAGGAAAATCAGTAGCATTCTGGTAAATATGCTTCCATAGAATTATGCTGTTTCTACAGCTATAGAATATACTTTTTTCCATTTAAAAAGCCAAAATATTCTACTGCTGGATATTTTGCTTGTTTCAAAATTTTCATGTACACTATAATAAACAGACGTTTGCAAATTTTTTTCCATTAGGGTAAATTCCTAGAAATGGGTCACAAGGACATAAAAAACGTTTAGGCCTTTGGATTTAAATTGCTAAATAAAGCTTTAAAAATATTTAAAAATCAGACTGAGAGAAGTTGGAGATATCTCAGATAAAAGCAATGTAGGGTATATTTTGGGACCAATGAGCAGTAACAATAACAAACTGCCACAAAGGTATACAGTTCTGACTCTCAAGAAAACTAAAACTTATCATGAAAAGCTCAATTTCTCATAGTATCAATGTATCAAAAATTATTCTATACCAGGGTAAACAATCTTTTGCTATAAAAGGCCAGGAAGTTCTTACTTCAGGCCTTGTGACCCATACAGTTTCTGTGGCAACTACTCAAGGTTATAATGTGTAACCAGCCTGTAGCAGTTTGATATAATTGACGAATTCCAAAAAGAAATACTGGACTATGCCTGTAATCTGATCTGTACCTGGGCATGACTGAGTTATAATTAGGGCGTTGCGTCTCTACCCTTTGGTAGTTGGGGACTCACAGATAAAAAGCATACCAAAGAAAGAGCTGGGGATTTTTGATGTTAGAGTTTGATGCTGAAGACCCGGGAAGTCAGCACCCAGAGGAAAGAGAAGCCAGCCGCAGGAAGGAAGGAACCTTGAAGCCAGAGCACAGCAAGCCCCAGGAACCCAGGAAGCCTGAACCCTTGCAGATGTCGGCAGCCGTCTTGCTCCAAATAGACTTTGGTGAGGGAAGTAACTAATGCTTTACGGCCTGGTATCTGTAAGCTCCTGCCCCAAATAAACACCCTTTATAAAAACCAACCAATTTCTGGTATTTTGCATCAGCACCCCTTTGGCTGACTAATACACAGCCATAGACACTTCATAAACAAATATGACTGTGTTCCCACAAAACTTGATTTATGACACTGAAACTGGTATTTCACAGACTTTGCACATGTCACTATTCAAATTTTTTAACCATTAAAAAAAATGTGAAAACAAGTGGCAGCCAAAACTTATGGGTGGTAGCAAAAGCAATGTTTAGAGGGAAAATTTATAGCTGAAAAAGTTGATATTAAAAAAGATCTCAAATCAGTAACTTAAACTTCCCCCTTAACAAACTTAGAAAAAAAAAGAGCAAACTAAACCCAAAGCAAGAAGAAGGAAATGATAAAATTTAAATGGGATATAATGAAATAGAGAACAGAAAGAAAAAAAAAAGAGAAAAATCAACTAATCCAAAAGTTGGTTCTTTGAAAAGATCAACAAAAGTTACAAAACTTTAGCTGGTCTGAGTGCAGAGAAAAGACTCAAATTACTAAAAATCACTTCTATTCAACATTGTACTAGAAGCTGTAGCCACACTTATGTAAGAAAAAGAAAAGGGATGCAGATTGGAAAAGAAGTAAAACTGTCTCTATTCACAGATGACATGACTTTATATATAGAAAATCCTAAGGAATCCACTAAAAAACTATTAAAGCTAATAAATTTAGGGAAGCTGCAGGAAACAAGATCAAGATATAAAAATCAGCTGCTATAAACAATGAAAATCTGAAAATATAATTAAGATGTATGTGTGTGTATATATATATATGTATACGTATGTAGATGTATTCCTAGCTCTGTGGGCTAGAAGCAACCACTCTAGCAATGAACACACATAGCGACGAAATCCTGGTTTCCCAACTCAGCTAAGGGGAACCACGGCTAGAGTAGAAAAAATACAAGATGATTCTGGAATATTTTATTATGCCAGGAAGTACTGAAGGAATGACAAAGACGTGTCCAAAGACAAAAGAACCAGCCTGAAGAGCCTCCCAGTGGCCCAGTTTTGAACAATTTGAGTATCCAATATTTATAGATTTTAACAACAGATTGTAACCCTCAGAGTAAAACTGGAATCAAAGAATCTGTACTGATTTAAACTTGAAAAATAATAAAATGGAAGAGAGAAAGCACTGTAATACGGTTAATTGCAACTAATAAATCTAAAAGGAATGAATTTTTTAAAATTAGTATTTGGCAGCCACCATAATAATATCTGACTTACAAAATAATCACAAAGATATTAAATCTGTGGAAGAAAATATGGCAAGGAACAGAATATTTTCATAATATCAAAGTATCACCAATGAACTACCTATTAACAAGTACTGAGTATCAATTAATTTTACTGTGGCAGAGATGATCTTAAACCAAGTGATAAAATTTGGGATCACTAGTAATGGGGCAAAATTAACAGTGTGCCTCTTGATATGATGCACCGACATGAGCACAGCATCAGCTGTGGTGCCCAAGTTACAAACGCATAAATGAGGAGGAAATACCAGATAAACCCAAATTGCAGGACATTCTATGAAGTAACCAGCCTGTATTCGTGATAAATGTCAAGGTTATGAAAGATAGCAATATACTGTTCCGGGCAGGCAACATGTGATCCTGGATTTGACCCCAGTAATGTCTGATAAGACCACTGAGTCAAATCAGGAAAAAGAGAATGGGGTTGGTGATAAGACAGTAGTACAGATTCAGTTCCTGATTGACAGTTATACTGTGGTTATGTGGGAGTGTCCTTGAACTCATGATATACGCTGAAGTATTAAAGAGTAGAGAGACCATGTGTCTGCAACCTATTTTCAAATAGTACAGAAATGTTAATAATTGGGCAACCTGAGTGAAGGGTGTTTGGGACATAAAGAGACATGATAACAAAGCAACGCAGTGTGAGATTGGGAAGTAGACTAGGGGACAGGGAATTGCTAGAGAAGACATTATTGGCACAACTGGCAAAGTGTGATTCGTAGTATATTAGATAATAATACTAAATCAGAGTTAAATTTCTTACATTTGACAATTGTTCTATGGTTATACGAGACCATTCTTGTTCTTAGGAGATACATGCTAAACTCTTTGGAAGTAAAGAATCATATCTGTAACTTATCAAATGGTTCGGCAAAAATAACATTCTATAGAGAGAAATTAGTAAATCTGGGTAAGAAGTATTAAGGAATTTGTGTTATTCTTGCAACTCTTCTGCAAGTTTGACATTCTTAGTCAAGATATCATAGAGGCTCTTACTATTTTTAATCTGATCTTGTTCATTTTCTTTGTCATTTCACTTCTGTTTGAACTCTTTAGTCCACAGAATCTAGCCAACCTGAAGAGACCCTTTCTTCACTAAAGCCTTTTCACTTGGACTGATTCTATAAGCCTGGAAACTGTCCTTATTGGGAAAGTTACAGGCCGGCAAGTTTCTCCCTGGTTCTCATCATCAAGGAGTCAGTATAAACCAGAGGTTCTGCTATCCAAGTTCCATTCAGCAAAATAAGCCTGTCATCTTCACAGGCCTTGCCAGCAAGTTCTGCAACCTGTTATTTAACTCCACACAAGGAAAGGTAGGTAGTATGGTACCTTTACTTAGTAGGCAAGTGAGAATATTGAGAATTTCACTTCTAAGAATCAATCTAGCCACGCCTCATTTTAAAGATTTAGTAGTTTTTTGGCTACTTTATCGAACTTTTATTTACCTTCAGTTTTCTTCTAATTCAGCAATTCTGTAATAACATTTACATTTTACCAGGGTTTCATACAGATTATCACTGATTTAAATAGGGGGAAGTGGGGAATTTCACTATGGAGACTCAGTAAAAAATACATTATATACCTAAAGTCAGGGTAATGTAATTTCTTTGATAAGCTTCCAAATAACCCTTTGATTTGACTTCCTAGCCCTTCAAATGATTTTCTCTTGTAAGAGAATATCTAAGCTCTCATTTGGAACACTGCATACCTTCTGTTGCTACTATTATCCTAATCAGAATCAACTAGTTCTCCTCTTCAGCCTGCCCTGATATTTTAACTCCCTTGGCAAACTCTCGATTGCACTCTGCCTCTACAAACATTCCACCGGGTTCTGGTATCCAATATCCAAAGGCAACTCAAGGAGGAGTGTTCAATTTTAATGCTACAGAAACAGGAGCTGAAAAATGACACATTCAAGATGATGAGGGAAACATTCTCAGGGCTTTCCAAAAAGAAATCATTGTATCTTATTACTGGACTGTAAGAAATTATTACTAGCAAACCGGTTTTTATACAGTCCTGGAGCTTTTGCATAGTACACCGTTGACTACACACATGAAAGGCTGCATGCCCCATTTCATTATTTTTACTAAGAACGGCACGTACCCTGTATCTCCCAGTCCGTGAAGAAAAATAACCTAGAAGAGAAGAGGGAGAATTAAGAATAAGCAAAGCCTAAATCCACACTCCACATTGTAGCTTTGGTTAAAGTGGACAACAGAAAAAAAGGCGCTTAAAATCTCCTCCATAATTACGGAGGATTATCTTCAAGTTAATTAGCCTCTGCAGACCTCTTCTAAATGGCAAAAATACTCCCTATCGGCTCTCCCTGTAGTTCCAAGGATGAATTAATTTCGAGTTTTAGCATTTAGAGAGATCCCAGTTACACATTCTAAGTGCAAGATACCAAATTCTAAGAAAAAATGTGACTTTCCCAAAATTTAAACTTTTCTGGCTAGAGAGGCACTGTCGAATTTTCCCATCACAAAAGTAGCTTCGGGGAGGGGTACAAGTCAGTCTGAGAGTCGCATTCACGAGTTTTCTAAAAAGCAGCACCCCTGATGTCGCAGGACACAAATCTTCAAACTTCAGTAACCGAGGACAGGAAGGTCAGGGAGGCGCAGAGCGCGCTTTGGGCGCGGACCTCCCCTCCGCGCGGGGCGCTGACAGCCTCGGAAGCCGCGGGCCCGCCGCGGGGCCGGGTCGCCGGGGGCCGCGCCGCGCAGCGGGCCCGGGGAGCCGCTCCCCCCCGCCCCCCCCCCCGCTGGCTCCCGGGCCGAGCCCCCCCCCCCCCCGCCGCCCCCGCGCGAGGGGCCGGGCCGGGCGCTACGCACCGCTGCGGTGGCCTTGCGGGCGGCGGGCACGACGGCGGGCAGCGGCGCCGACATGCTGTTGCCGCACATGCACGGCTCCGCGGCCGCGCGTCGGAAGCGGAAGGTGAGCGGCGGGCGCCGGTCGCGGCCTCGGCTGGCGAGCGACGAGCGCGAGTCGCGGCCCGCCCCCCGGGCGCGCGCTCGGGCGCGCGGGCACCAACACGGCGGCGCGCCGCCCGCGCCCCCGCTGCGCGTCACAATGGCCCGGCGGCGCCCTTGGCCCCCATTGGCTGCGGCGGAGGCCCGAGCTGACCTTCCACCCCGGCCGGCTGACCCCCACCCCGGCTCGCGCGTGCGCCGTCGGGCGGCCCGGCTTATTCCTACCCGGGCGGGACCCGTAGGCCAGCGGGTCCAGGACCCGGGCCTCGCGCCCCGGGTGAGGAGTGCCGGCCCTCAAGTCCGTGGCACCCAGCCCCACGTGCTCTTCCTTTCCTGCCTCCAGGGTCCACTCATTCCTGAGAGCTCGGCTGGGGAGAGCCCGGCAGGACCTCTCCTCCACAGAATTTTCATTCGGGATCACCACTCATGTAAATGCCAGTGGGAAAGGTGAACGTGGTCAGAAAAAAATACTGTGCACAGGTTTCCCCAACTGGTCGACGGATATTGACATATTCCAGTAGCCATTAAACATTTTCTCTGCAGGTTGCTCAACGACCTAGAATGTACTTTATCCAAAAAGTGTATTGCACATCTGCTACATGGTAGGATATAAATACTTAAAGCCAAATTCCTGACCTTCAGATGTTTCCAACTGAATGGAGACACGTAAAGGATAGATACAGTCGTCAGGGAGCGGTGTGTAAGAAGCTGATAAGACTAAAACATTTCCACTTTAATTCATGTGACAGCTGTGATTTGGGGTGTGGCAAATAGTAGAAAAACCCAGTGCAGCTTAAATATTGAGGCATTGTACTGAACATTTGTAACCGAGTTAAAAATTACATTGATGCCTTTATATTATAAAAAATAGCAAAACGTTATTTTTTGAAATTGTTGAAACTAGATAGTGTTAGCCTAGACCTGCTATTGTGATGGTCATTCTAAACTGGTCTCCACCCTGTTTATGGTTTGCAAATTTTAGCCTCTCCTTTGTGTACACTTAATATTGTGCGGGTAATTTTAGACTGAACTTACCTTCGTTTATGGTTAACCACTCCACCCTCCCGTTGGACATCCATATGGAAAACCCGTGACTGACCTTTGCTCTTAGCTTTCCTATCCCAGAACCTTCATCTCTGATAACGATTAGAACCCATCATTACTTTGGTATCCACCCCCACCGTGTTCTGCCCTTTAATGTTTATTCATGAAGGAAACGTGTCCAGCTCTGCTCCCAGTTATTCATTAGTGTCCTGATCGCATAAAATATTAGAATTTCTGTAGTTAGGGGAAACTGATTGTACACCTCTGGTCTCCTGTCAGCAAATAAACCCTCTTTTCCTTCCTAATCTTTTTTGATGTGTGTGTCTATTCTGCCGCAACAAGCAAACAGACCAGCCAAGGGCCACCCTGACCCTTCCGCAGTATTATTTGTACCGGTTTTTTTATTTTGTTTTTTTTTTAATCATTCATCTGGATTTGAGTGGTGAGAATTTTGTGGACTCACAAAATGTTAATTGATGCTGATTTATAAAAAATATAATAATGTGACTCACATTTTACAATTTAGTGTACATGTTCATCAGTCTTTTAGGTCATTTTGGTTGTGAGAAAAAACTAGCTTTAGTTTTAGTAGGAACATAATCTTTCCAACTCAATATAGTGAGAATTTTTCTATGATGTAATATATAGAGTTTCAGGAGCCACCAATAGGTTCTATCAATTTTTATTAGTCGGGAGTAGGACAGATGTTGACCTTAGTCAGTCAGATGTTGACAGATCAGTCACTCCCCTCCCCTTCTCAATCCAAATCCTGTGATTCCTTCAAGGTTCACCTACATTCTATAATCCCTAAGGTTCTACATTCTACATTCTATAATCCTTGCTATTCTAATTAATTGATCTCTCTCTTCTGCAGACAATGAAATAAAATAAATGTAATTGACAAAAGGCAATTGACAAAAGGCAAAATTATCATTATTTTCAGATTATGATTGTATAAAGGGAGCATCCAAGCAAAGCCTTGCAAAAAAATTACAAGAGAAGTCAGCAATATAGCCAGTTACTAAATAAATGTACAAAAATTATTTTTCTAGACACTTTAGGATATCTAATGAAAGAGAAAAATATTGATAATAGAAATTTAAAAATATACATAGGCAAAACATAACAGGAGTGGATGTGGCTCAAGCAGTTGAGCAACCACCTCCCACATGGGAGGTCCCAGGTTTGGTTCCCAGCGCCTTCTAAAGAAGACAAGCTGGACCAGTGAGTTGGTCCAACGAGGAGATGCAATGAAGAGACACAAAAGGCAAGGATTATATGTGGTTCAAGCCAAGCAGTCGAGTGCCTCTCTCCCACATGGGAGTTATTGGGTTTGGTTACCCATGCCTCCTAAAAGAAGATGAGCAGTCACAGAGAGTACACCACGAATAGACAGTGAGCACAAAACAACGGGGATGGAGGGAGGAATAAATAAATAAACCTTTTGAAAAAAAATGTGCCAACTTGGAGAGTGGGTGTAGCTCAGTGGCTGAGTCCCTGCTTTGCATGTACAAGCTCCCAGGCTCCCAGGTTCAATCCCTGGTACCTCCAAAAAAAGTATGAACTCAGGACAGAAGATGAATAGGAAGACTTAATATTATAAAGTTAACAATTTTCTCAAAATTAACCTCCCAAGAAAATGTAATCACAATTTAAGTCCCAATAAATTATATCTTAATATAAAATGTATTTTAGATTACCCCATTATGGTTAAAGGATAAAGAGTTTCTGTTTTGGGAGATGAAAAGTTTGAGTAATGAAAAGTGGTGATGGTAGCACAACACTGTCAAAATAATTAATACTAAAGAATTGTATACTTAAAAATGGTTAAAATGACAAATTCTATGTTTCATATATATATATGTTACCACAAAAAATACATAAAATAAAAACAGGTTCAATTATTTGCGTATAGAAAGGCCAGGACTCAGGAATAATTTTGGGAAGGAAAAAGGATTCATTTATGGCTGTTCGGGCTTGGAGCTTCTCATTCAAAATTCAAGCCCTGAACAAGATTTTTGAGTTCTTTTTATACAGAGGAAGGGCCAAATGGTCCTTTGTTTCAGTGCTCTATAAGCTTAAATTAACATATATCTTCCACATCCTAGGTGAGCTTTTAGCATGAACTTCATACATTCTAGATAAGCTTTTAGCACATTTGGTTTGCATTTCCCCTGAATATTTAAAGTTTGCATTGCTGAACTGTTTTTCCGGGACTGGAGTTGTTGTCATGGTTACCAAGGGCAGGGCTGCAGCTCTCACTGTCCCAAAGGCACAGCTCAGGACACACACAGCTCAGGTTATCTACGGAGAGACGAACAGCCCCCCACCCACAGCCCACATCCGCACCGGCTTTACCATCTAGAACTACAATAGTCACAACGCAAGTTGCTGAAACAGGAGAGGATGGGTAGATCAGAACATTTACTGAATAACTTTAGGGACTTGGGATTTATTTCTAGAACAGGATAGAAACTCCAGGAAAAACAAACACATGGGAGAAATGGGTACATAATAAGGGAGGCATTCCAAATCAGCAGAGAAAAGAGAGATTTCAAACAGTATAGAAAACAACCGGCTACATTTGCGGGCAAGTAGAGCTGGTTCCTCCTTTATTCGTCCCACCAAACTTTAGGCAATTTACAAAAGGGGAAAAGCCAAACGACGAACACATCTGAAGACATGCCCATCTTCCCTAGTAATTAAAGAAATGCAAATTAAAAACAATTTACCACCTTAGACCCATGGTACTGGAAGCCCGTATAACGAGGTGAAATCTGATACAGAACTAACTCATGGGAGTATAAAATTGAACATCTGTGAAGAGCTACCTGGGAAGTCCTGGTGAGGTTGAAGATGTGCATGCCTTTCACCCAACAGCTCTACTCCGGGGCCACACTTTAGAAACCCCCACACATATATGCACAGGGAAACTCTCTTTGTAAAGTTAAAGACTGGAAACAAATGTACCTCAGCAGGAGACTGTATAAATAAAGGCACCGTGTTATCGTCCTATGATGAAATATTACTCAAAGGTGAAAGTGTATGGAGTTAAACATTTTAACCTGAGCGGATTTCAAGGGCAGTGTTGAATTTTAAAAGAGCAAACTGCAAAACAAAACACCTTGAGAGTGACGCCCTGGTGTAAGCTGCAGCGCAGAAGCACGGACTTGCACATAACTGGGGCCACAAGACGCTGTGCGCCGAGGCTTAATTGCCTGCGACAAGAGGGTCGGACGGTGACCCTGCGCAGGGGGTGTGTGATGATGTAGGCCTCAGCCCTTAAATCCGGGCCGGCATTTCTGGGGAGACGAGAGGGTGTCTGTGGACGTGCCCCTTAAGTTCCTTTGCCCTCCTTGGCTTGCCTGAGGGCGCCCTGTGCTGTCTGTCTCCTTAAGTCATGAGCTGTCATTCCTTCCTACAAAAGCGCAAGAGACAGGCAGGTTCAATTAAATGGCTGGGGAAGATGGCTGGGAGAGGAGGAAACTCGGACTTTGGCCTGGAGCAATTGAAGGGCCAGGGTCTACTGGACAAACTGGCTTAGGTCGTGAGCTGTGTGACGCTCTTAACTGCTGGCAAAGGCGCCACCGCGACCTATTTAGGAAAACTACCGCGCAGGGCACAGTGCTTATTTGGGTACAGTCTGTCAGGCGTGTGACTAAAGCGTTGAGCCTAAAAGGCTCACAGTAACAAGGTGGTTGTGAAGATGAAGTAGATTTTATATGGGGCCGGGCACAAAGTAGGAACATAAATACATGATCAATCACTCCATAGTCCACATTCTACAGCGGGGCTCAAGTGCAATGTGCATCAAGTACATGACTGAGCAGTGTTGAAGGGCAAGGACTACCAGGTGAGCCATTTAATAATTGAAGAGGCCCCAAATTAACAGGATTATGAAATGACTAAAGGTATGAGCTCCAGCTGCAGAGCAGGACTGCCTCCTCAATTCTCAACTCTGAGACTCATCTTTAAATTTGGGCTAAGGATAGGCCTACCTCAGCATAGCCTATAGCACAGAACCACCTTAATGCTCTCTGAACAGGGCTGGTCCAGAGCCCAGTAAGTTAAAGCTATTGGCAGATGAGGGCCTCTCACTGTTTATTCTGTCCCTATTATCTAAGGAGGATTCAGTAGAAATAAATTAAATGCTTACCTAGTATTTGACATGAGATATTTATTTTGTGAAACAACGCAAACAATTGTAAATCCCCACATATTATCTGAATGAGTGCAACAGAGTACAGTCATGCATAATCTCTACAAAGTAGCACATCGAGTCCTTGGCCTTTAGTTATTGCATAAAAATTACATCGGAGTTCAGTGAGCAAGACATGGACTTTTGACAGGCAAATCGGCCTACAAATATGAGAAGTTAGAACAGTGCACAGAAAGGAATGGTCAAATGCATTAAAAGTCAAATGTTTTAATGGTACAATTAAATAATCCAGTAAGAGTTTTTTTAAAAACCACACATTTACAAGAAGTTTAAAAGTACATAGTTTCTTTTAGTAGCTTTATTGAGGCATAACTGAATTATAATGAGACACACATAAAGTGTTCAATTTGATTTTTTATCCATCCATGAGCATTCTCTAGCTCTTTTTTTACTCAGCATTGACAATTTCAGATCCATCCATATTGTGCATGTATCAGTTCTTCATTCCCTTTTTATTGCCAAATAGTATTTAATTATATGGATATATCACAGCTTATCTATTCACCTGTTGATGGACACTTGAGTTTTTTCTAGTTTTGGGCAATTACAAAGAAAATTGCTATATACAATTTTGTACACGTTTTCATGAACACAGCTTTTATTTCTCTAGGAGTGAAGCCACTGGCTCATGTGGTAAGTGTATGATTAAGTCTTTACAAACCTGTCCAAATGGTTTCCAAAGTGATCATATCATGTATTAGGGTTCTCCAGGACAACCGACCAACAGGATATATATTTTAAAAATATATACACATACATATATATACATAAATATATACACATGTAAATATTGTGAGATTCATTTTAGGAATTGGCTCATATGACCATGAGGATTGAAAAGTCCGAATTCTGAAGGTAAGGGCACAAGTTGGCAGCTCCAATGAAGGTGTCAATGAATTCCCCAGGAGAAGCTGGCTAGCTGAAGTAGAGATAAAAATTCTTCTTTTAAGTGTTGAAATCAGTTCTCCCTTAAAGGCCTTCAGCTGATTGGATGAGACTTCTCTCACTGCTGAAGGCAATCTCCTGTATTGATTGCAAATGTAACCAGCCATATGAAATCATTTAATTATTTATTTAAGTCCAAGAACTATCTTCACAGTAACAATCTATCCAGTGCTTGCTTGACCAAGCAACTGGACACCATAACCCAGCCAAGTTAACACATAACCTTATCCATCACATACCATGTTAGATTTCTATCAGCAATATGCAAGAATTCCAATTGTTCAACATCTTTGCCAGTAGTAGATATGATCAGGCTTTGAAATTTATATCCATTCTAATAAGTCTGTAGAGATTTGTGATTGTGGTTTTAATTGGAATTTCCTTAATGGGAAATGATGTTGATGAGCATCTTTTCATGTATTTGTCAGCTGTAGATCTTCTTGGTAAAGTCTCCAATCAAAACTTTTGCCCATGTTTTAATTTAGTTGTCTTCTTATTACTGAGTTTTTAAAAATTAATTAATTAATTTCTCTCCCCCCCACACCCCATTGTCTGTTCTCTGTGTCCATTCACTGTGTGTTCTTCTTTGTCCACTTGTGTTCTCATCAGGTGGCACTGGAGATCTGTGTCTCTTTTTGTTGTGTCATCTTGCTGCATCAGCTCTTCACATGTGTGGCATCACACCTGGGTGGGCTTCAGTTTTGCACGGGGTGGCTCTCCTTGCACAGGGGCCACTCCTTGCGCACGGGGCATGGCACTCCTTGTGCGCAGCAGCACTGTGCGTGGGCCAGCTCACCACATGAGCCAGGAGGCCCTGGGTATTGAACCCTTGCTTCCTATATGGTACGCAGATGCTCTATCTGTTGAGCCACATCTGCGTCCCTTATTACTGGGTTTTAAGAGTTGTATATATATTCTAGATACAAGATCTTTGTCACATACATGTTTTAAAAATATTTCCTCCCTCTTTGTGGCTGACCTTTTCAATAAGCATCTTTTGAAAATCAAAAGTTTTCATTTTAATGGAGCCCAACTTACTGATCTTTCTTTTTCATGCTTTTTGTACTTGATATTTTTGCAAAACCAAACATCACTAAGATTTTTTTCTATGTTTTTAAAATTTTTATTTTATTTATTTCTCCCCTTCCCTTGTTGTGTTTGCTGTCTGCTCATCTTTTTTTTTTAGGAGGCACTGGAAATTGAACCCAGGACCTCCCATGTGAGAAGGAGGTGCACCAATCACTTGAGCCACATCCACTCCCTGCTTATGTCTCCCACTGTGTCTCCTCATTGCATCATCTTGTGTCAGCTCACCATGCCAGCTCGCTGTCTTGCTCGTTCCTTAGGAGGCACTGGGAACTGAACCTGGGACCTCCCCTGTGGTAGGCAGGCACCCAACTGCTTGAGCCACATCCACTTCCCTCCTTTGTTTTTTACTAGAAGATTTACAATTGTTTTTATACTTAGGTCTAGATCTGTTTTGAATTGATATTTGCATATGGTGTAAGATAAGGGTTAAAATTTTTTTTCTTGAATATTGGTAGTCAGTTGTTTCAGCATTATAGAAAAGATGATCATTTCCTTATTGAATTGCCTTGGTATTTATTTGTCTTATTTTACTAGGGCTGCTATGGCAAATGCCACATGCTAGTTTGCTGAAGCAACAGGAATTTATTGACTTACAAAGTTTTGGGGCTGGAAGTTCAACATCAAAGTATTGGCAGATGATGCTTTCTCTCAAAAGTCTGAAGAGTTCTAGTGCTGGCTTTCGGGCAGTGCTTGGGGTTCCTTGGCTTGTAAATGCATCCCTGCAAACTCCTTCTTCTTCTCTGTCTTCTACTTAAGCATCCAATTTCTTTTGCTCAGTAGAACTTCAGTCATATTGAATTAAGTTTGGACACATCTTAACTAGTAACATTAGTTATTTACAAATCGGTTCACAATCATAGGGCTAGAGGTTAGGAACTGAACATGTCTTTTATGGGGGGTATAGCAGTTTGATATTATTGAAGAATTCCAAAAAGATATATTGGATTATGTTTGCAAACTGGTCTTTTCCTCTAGGCATATTAGAGTGTATTGGATTCAGAGGTTTTACTTCTAGTTGATCAAATAATAATTAAGGCTTTGATTGGGCCATATCAGTAGGATGTTGAGTCCCCACCCTTTGGTTGGTGGGGACTCACAGATGAAAGACATGGCAAGAGACAGAGTTGGAGTTTTGATGTTGGAGCTTTTTAAAAAATTTTTTTTCTTTCCCCTTCCCTGCCCCCCCCCCCCCCCCCGTGTCTGCTCTCTGTGTCCATTCACTGTGTGTTCTTCTGTGTCCACTTGTATTCTTGTCAGCAGCACTGGGAATCTGTGTCTCATTTTGTTGCACCATCTTGCCGCATCAGCTCTCCGTGTGTGCGGTGCCATTCCTGGGCAGGCTGCACTTTTTTTGCGCTGGGCAGCTCTGCTTATGGGGCTCACTCCTTGCGCGTGGGGCTCCCTATGCGGGGGACACCCCTGCGTGGCAGGGCACTCCTTGTGCACATCAGCACTGCGCATGGGCCAGCTCATCAAATAGGTCAGGAGGCCCGGGGTTTGAACCTTGGACCTCCCATGTGGTAGGTGGACGCCCTATCTGTTGGGCCAAATCCACTTCCCGATGTTGGAGCTCTGATATTGGAGCTAATTTTTTGCAGGAGCCTGGGAAGTGAACACACACAGGAATAGAGACAGCTCCTTAGACACAGCAGAAGCTCCAAATAGACAGAGCCATTTGTCTGAATGTCTATACCTGGCCTTATAGAGATAACATAGCAAATGAGCCCAGAAAGAGGCAAGCCCTGGGAAGAGAAGGACCCAGGAAACCTGAATCCCAGCTGTTGTCGGCTGGCGAAAGACTTTGGTGAGGGAATAACTTATACTTTATGGCCTGGTAACTACAAGCTTCTACCTTTATAAAAACCAACCGATTTCTAGTATTTTGTATCAGCACCCCTTTCACTAACTAATACAGGGGGCATGATACAATCCCCAACAGGATCTTTGTCAAAAATCAGTTGTTTAGTGGATATCCACATGCAAAAGAATGAAGTGGACTCCTATCTCATACTACACACAAAAATTAAAAATGGACCAAAGACCTAAAAATAAGAGCTAAGTGGGACTGGATATAGCTCAATGGTTGAGTGCCTGATTCTCATGTATGAGGTCCTGGGTTCAATCCCCAGTACCTCCTAAAATAAAAAAAGCTAAAACTATCAAATTTTTAGGAGAAAAAAACTATAAATGTAAATTTTCATGACCCTGGACTAGGTAGTGGTTTCTTAGGTATGACAGCAAAAGAAATAAGCAAAAAAGAATAAATGGATACATTGGGCTTCATCAAAATTTAAAATTTTTGCACTTCAAAGGAAGCCATCAAGAAAGTGAAAGAACAACATGTAGAATTGGAGAAAATATTTGCAAATCTTTTCTGATTTGTATCTAGAATATATAAAGGCCTCCTACAACTTAATAATAAAAAGACAACACAATTTAAAAATGGGTAGAGGATTTGAAAAGGCATTTCTCCAAAGACATGCATATACACATGGCCAAAAAGCACATGAAAAGTTGCTCAATGTCAGTATCCATCAGAAAAATGGAAATTAAAATCCAAATGAGATATCACGTCACACTCACCAGGATGACTACACTGAAAAAAAAAATAACCACAAGTGTTGGCAAGGCTATGAAAAAATTGCAGCCAGCACACAGTGATGGTGAATATGTAAAATGGTGTAGCCACTTTGGAAAACAGTCTGGCAGTTTCTCAAATGTTTACAGAGTTTCCATATCACATAAATTGCACTCAGAGGCATATACCCAAGAGAGTAGAAAAAAAATATGTCCCCAAAGAAACTTGTGCATGAATGTTCATAGCAGCATGATTCCTGATAGCCAAAAAGTGGAACCACCCCGCGTTAGGTTCCTAGGACTGCCATAATAAAGCAAACCCTAGTGGGTGGCTTAAAACAACAAAATTTTATTCTTTTATAGTTTGGGAGGCCAGAAGACCACAATCAAGGTGTCAGTAGGGCTGGTTTCTCCTGCAGTATCTGAGGGAAAACCTATACCTTGCCTCTTGCCTAGCTTGTGGTGGTTGCTGGCAATCCTGGGCATCTTTTGTCTTATAGATGCATCACTCCATTCTCTGCTTCCATGTCACATCACTGTCTTCTCTGGGTGTCTCTCTGTGTCCTCTCCTCTTCTTACAGGACATCACTTATTAGATTTAGGACCCCTCCTAAATCCAGGATGAGTTCCAGGAGAATGACACTATTCAGCCCACTAAAAAACCCAAATGTCCACCAACTAATTAACAAAAAAACAAAATAGGGCATATCCATGCAATGGAATATTACTCAGTAATAAAAAGAAATAAAGTACAGATATCTCCTAAAACATGGATGATTCTTTAAAACATAATGTTAAGCAAAAGAAGCCAGTCACAGAAGATCACATATTATAAGATTCCATTTACATGAAATACCCAGAATAGAGAAACCTATAGAGACAGAACATACATTAATGGTTGCCTAGGGCTGGTTGGGAGGGAGGTTGGAGGAATACGGGGAGTTCTGCTGAGGGTAACATTTCTTTCATAGGTGACCTAAATTTTCTACTGATAGTGGTAATGGTTGCACAATTCTGTGAATATGCTAAAAACTATTGAATAGTACACTTCATTTTAATTTTTTTAAAGATTTATTTTTTATTTATTTCTCTCTCCTCCCCCCTCTCCCCCCAGATGTCTGCTCTCTGGAATAATACACTTTAAATGGGTAAAGTGTATGGTATGTGAATTATATCTCAATAAAGTTATTATAGAAATATCAGTTGTTCATAAATTTGTCTACTTCTGGACTCTATTATATTCCATTGATTTATACATCTACCTTGTATTAGTCATTCAAAGGGATGCTGATGCAAAGTACCAGAAATCTTTTATAAAGGGTGTTTATTTGGGGTAAAAGCTTACAGCTACAAGGCCTGAAAGAATCCAACTCAAGGTACCATAAGAGGTAATTCCTTACAAATGTCTGTTGCTGCGTGTTGAAACAAGATGGTGGACCATGTCTGTGAGGGTTCAGCCTTCCTGTGTCCTCTTAAGGCTCCATGGTCCTAGCTCCTTCCGATCTCAGCTGTAGGCTGGAGGGCTCATTTCTTTCTGGGCTCAGCTGCTCTGGTCTCTTCACAAGGTCAGCTGTAAACTATCAGGCGAATGGCTCAGGATCTTCTTCCATGTCTGTGGAGCTCCATTCCTCTGTCTATCTTCTGTCTCCTTGATTGAGTGTCTGTTACTATAGCCCACCAGTAGGGCGGGGACGCAACTGCCCTAATGATGTGGTCAAATCAAAGCCCTAATCTCAACATAATCAAATAAATGTAAAACCTTTGAATTTAATACAGGCAAGGGGTATCACGCCCAGAGGGACAGACCAGGTTACAAACATAATATCCCTTTTTAGAATTTATAAATAATCTCAAACTGTCACATATGTCAATACCACATTGTCTGGATTACTGTAGCTTTATAATAAGCCTGAAATCAAGTGATTTAACTCCTGTAACTTTGTTCTCTATATCAAAGTTGTTTTGCTATTCTAGATCCTTTGCATTTACATATTCATTTTACAACTGACTTGTCAATTTCTCCAAAAAAGCCTATTGGGATTTTCTTTGGGATTGCTCTGAATTTACAGACCACTTTAGTTTAAATTTACAGACAATTACAGTAGTCCGCAATAGTGAATCTTCTGATCCCTGAACAAGTATCTCTATTTATTTAGGTCTTCTTTGATTTCTGTCATCAATGGTCAGTACTGCTCAGTGCACAGGTCTGGCACATCTTTTGTCAGATTCATCAGGAATATAAAAATTTTCCTGATACTATAAATGTTATATTTTATTTGAATTTCTAATTGTTTATTGGTAGATAAGAAAATACAACTGATTTTTATATATTGACCTTACATCTGTAAAGTTGTTGTTTTAGATCACCTGGCTGCCAAAGCAAATGCCATGCAATGAGTCAGCTTATGCAACAGAAATTTATTGGCATTCAGTTTCAGTTTTGAGGCTAGGAGACATCAAAAATCAAGGTGTCATCAGGTGATACTTTTTTCCGGAAGATTATGGTGTTCTGGGGTTGGCTGCTGGCAATGGTTGGAACTTGGATTTTCCATCACATGGCAATGCATGTGGCGACCTCCCCTGGCTTCTTGGTTACCACTGATTTCCAACTCTGGTTGCTCCCTGTGGCTTTCTATCTATGTGGGGCAACCTTCCCTATAAGGCCTTCAGTAATAGGATTAGGATCCATCCTGATTCAGCTGGGCTATGCCCTAACAGAAGTCACCTCATCAAAAGGTCCTATTTACAAGAGTTCACACCCACAGGAATGGATTAAGTTTAAGAACAGGTTTTTCTGGGCGTTCAAACTACCACACTTGTTTAATGCTCACTTAGAGTTCCAGTAGCCTTTTTTTTTGGTAGATGCCTTAGGATTTTCTTAGATGATCATGTTGCAAATAAAGACAGTTTTTACATCTTTTCCAATCTGTATGTCTTTGCATTTTCTTTTGTTTTATTGCATTGACTAGTCTCCAGTAGCAGTGGTAAGTGGACATTGCTGCCTCATTATGGATATGAGGGGGAAAGCAATCTTTTGACACTGAGTATAACATTAACTATATACTAACATTTAAAAAATGTTCTTTATCAGGTTGAGTTTCCTTCTACTCCAAGTTAGCTGAGAGTTATTTTCATGAATTAATCTTGTATTGTGTGAAATCCTTTTTCTCTATATATTTTTTCTTTAGTCTCTTAAGATGGTCAATTATAGTGATCGATTTTTGAAAACAATAAGCCAATTTTGTATTCAATGTCGGTATATATCACATTTTGTTTATCCATTCATCTGTTGATGGACACTGGGGTTGCTTCCATCTTTTCGCTTCTGTGCATAATGCTGCTATAAACATTAGTGTCAGATATCTGTTTGAGTTCTTGCTTTCAGGTTTTTTTGCATATGTACCAATAAGTGGGATTACTGGATCATATGGCAATTCTATGTTTAATATTCTGGGGAACCACCAAATTGATTCCACAGTGGCTGCACCATTTACGTTGCAACAATGTAGGAGGGTTTCAATTTCTCTACATCCTCGCCAAACACTTATTTATTTATTTTTGTATTAATAGCCATCCTCATGGATGATGTAAAATGGTATCTCAATGAGGTTTTAATTTGTATTTCCCTGATGCCCAGTGATGTTGAGCATCTTTTTAATGCATTTACTGACCATTTGTATATCTTCTTTAAAGAAATGTCTATTCAAGTCCTTTGCCCATTTTTTTAAACTTTATTTTTAAAGAAATTTTAGATTACAGAAAAATTATATAAAAAATATAAGGGATTCACATATACTCCACTCTTCCCCCTCTCACATTTTCTCCTATTAATAACATCTTACTTTAGTGTGGTATATTTATCCAACTGATGAAAAAATATTGAAGCATTGCTACCAACCATGCTCTACAGTTTACATTATGGTGTACAATTTGCACCATACAATATTATAGGTTTTGATAAAATGCATAATGGCCTCTATCTGTCATTGTAATATGCAGAGTAATTCCAGTGCCCTAAAAAATCCTATATTCCACATATTCTTCCCTCTCCCTCCCCTCAGTACCTCTGGTAATCACTAGTTTTACATCAATGTTATAAGTTCTTCCATTACTTCAATAATAAGTCTACTTTAGTCCATGTTTGCATTCTACCCTTACGTTTGTTCATTCCTCAATCTTGAGGATTTGGGGATGCTGCTCTGCTTCAGACTGAGAGGAGGCTTCAGTCTTATGGGGCAGAAGGAAGGAACTGTTTTGCTTGCAGTTGTAGATGTTGTTTGCTTTTTGGGATGGGGGTTGTCCTTCATCATTTTTTCAATTTGTCCTGGGTGAGTCAAATGAACTGGAGAGTAGGTGTTGGCTGCAACTCTGCTGAGATTCAGGGCTCAACTGGCTATGAATAGACGGAACAATTAAGTCTCTGGGATATATATTTAATAGGTATAATGCTAATTATAGGCTTGAATAAAAGGGGCTGAAGAATCATGTAGGGAAATTATAAATGAGTCTAGCTCTCTTACATTGGAGAAATAGGTTATCATATATTCCAAGGTAAGACCCACTGATGGGGTGCTGATTTCAAGGGGTTGTGTGCCTTGCCTATGGTGTCCAGATGTCTCTAGAACCCTCAGGAGCACCTGTTTGAGTCTTTGTTTACTGTGACAGTTAGTGAGATCCACCTGAGATGTGCATAAGTGTAACCTCTAGAATGAACTCTCGACACACTTTGACATCTATCTGTTAAAAATCTTTTGTATTTAATTTTCCCCCCTTTTGGTGAAGGTCTTTTTCCAAATGCATTGCTGATGAGTGCTTAGTAATAATCACTCGGTGCCAGTGAGGCTTATCACCAGGAGTCATGTTGCATGCCTGGGGTTGGGTGGGGGAAGAAGAGAATAAGTTTATTTGCTGAGATTGGCTTAGAATGACCTTTGCCTATTTTTAAATTGGGTTATTTTGTTGTTGTTGTTGAGTTGTATTAGTTCCTTCTTATATTTTGGGTATTAAACCTTCACGAGATATATGATTTCCCCCTATGTTTTCATAGGACAATACTGGCTTTCGTGTAGCTTCCTCTAACAGAGAGCTTTATTTTTTTGTACAGTGCCAAGCTACTGCCTAGTGTCCTTTCCTTTTAACCTTAAGAACTCACTTAGCATTTCTTGTGGGGCAGGCTAAGTGATGGTAAACTTTCTCAACTTTTGTTTATCTGGGGATATTTTACACTCTCCCTCATTTCTGAAGGACAATTTTGCCAGATATGGTATTCTTGGCTGGCAATTTTTCTTTTTCAGTACTTTAAGTATGTTGTACCACTGCTTTCTTGTCTCCATGGCTTCTAATGAGAAACTGGCACTAAATCTTACTGAGGATCCCTTGTGTGTATCTTTCTTGCTGATTTTTGGACCCTCTCCTTATATTTGATCTTCAACAGTTTAATTTGCACTTAAAAAAAATTATTTCCAGTACATTAAATTTACCCATACAAACATTCTAAAACTGTACAATTTTTTCCTTTTAACGAAGTATAACAAAACATAAAAACACAAAAAAACCAGAATACTTGACATTTACAATTCAATGCACTGTGTCTTAGTGTGGGTCTCTTTGAGTTTATCCTATTTGAAGTTCATTGGGCTTCTCAGGTGTTTATATTCATGTCTTTTATAAAACTGGGGACATTTTCAGCCATTATTTCTTCAAATATTCTTTCTGCCACTTTCTCTTCTCATTCTGGGATTCCCATCATGTTTATGTTGATTTGCTTTGTGATTTCCCATAGGCCCCTTTAGGCTCTGCTCACCTTTTTTCATTCTTTTTTCTTTCTGCTCTTCGGACTAAGTAATTTCAATTACCTTGTCTTTAGGTAGACTGATTTTTTCCCTGCCATTTCAAACCTGTTTAACTACTCTAGTGTACTCCTCCCCCCCCCCCCCCCATTATTGTGTTTTTCACACCCCAAATCCATGCCTGCTTGGTTCCTTTAAATTTTTTAAAATTTAAAATTAACAAAACTTTGGCTTTGGTACACATATTGGCTTCATCAGCTGTGGACCAGCTTGGCAACGTACTCTCCGTGGAGCCACTCACTGCATGATAAAGCTTGGTGGCACTGCTGCCACACAATGATCGCTGCTTCCCTGTTCCCTGCAGTTGCCACTACCACCTGTTTTGCTGCTGCCTCAATACCAGCTATATATATTAGGCCACAGTCTTCATGAGTAAACATATTCCTCAGTTCTGTGGCGTTCTTGGTCACACACTGATGGAGTTTCTGAAGAGCAGTGGAGATTACTGCCAGCCATGGCACAGCCTCTTTGCAGACAAGTGAACTATAGAAACTCATTACCACTCCACCAAGAGTGGTTAACCTGGACACAGAAGTGTGGAATTGAAATCCACAGAGTATTTTTACAAGAGTTCTGACCTGGATGGGGTAAACCTCAGTGCACTTATTTATATTGCCCCAGTATTACTGGATTGAAGAATTGCTGTTTCTTGTAGGAGGTTCATTTCATTTCCCATTCCTCCCAACATCATATGCAAAGCACAGACAATTTTAAGTGGAGTATATTGAAATAGACTTCAGTTACTTTACATCATTTCTGTATTCAATTTTTAAAAATTCTTCCATAATCCTAGTTTAGTGTTTTTAAACTAAATCAACATGGCTTGAATGAACTGCCCAACTCCTGTGGAACTAATGCAACCTTAAGCAAATTTATAGAGGAAACTAAGAAGTAAGGAGTTACCACAATTATAAGAGAATGTGAAGCAACCTATGACATAGCTCTTGTGAAGAAGGCATCCATGTTCTTGACTGGTCTTTTGCTGATGGTACACCACTATATAAGTCAGCCAAAGGGGTGCTGATGCAAAATACCAAAAATCAGTTGGTTTTTATAAAGGGTATTTATTTGGGATAGAAGCTTACAATTGCCGGGCCATAAAGCATAAGTTACTTCACTTACCAAAGTCTGTTGCCTCGTGTTGGAGCAAGATGGCTGCCAACATCTGCCAAGAGTTCAGGTTTCCTGGGTTCCTTTCTTCCTGGGCTTGTTTCTCCCTGGGCTCAGCTGCTCTGCTCTCATCACAGGCCAGCTGTAGACTATCAGGCTGCTGGCTCTGTCTCTCTCTGGGGCTTGATTCTCTTCAGGCTCAGCAACTCTGCTCCTCCGTGTGCTTATTTCCCAGGCTCCAGCTCAAATCTCCAACCTCCCTTTTCTGTGGTGTAGTTTCTCTATGAGTCTCCTCCCACTAAGGGAACAGGGACTCAATGGCCTACTGATGTGGCCAATCAAAGCCTCAATCATTATTTAATCAAATAAAAGTGAAAACCCTGAATCCAATATAATCTTATATGCCCAGAAGGACAGACCAGTTTACAAACATAATCCAATATCTATTTTTGGATTTCATAAACAATATCAAACTGCTACAACCACCATCCAACCAGATTGTTGATGATTGGTTATGTCTCTTAAAAATTAAGTTTCGTGAAGAATCTCATCGTTTCATTGCTGTTCATTGTGTTGCAGGTCTTGGGAGAGCTCAGTGCTTGCTGTCCTAGCATTGACTGAAGGTGGAATGAAATATGAAGATGCAGTACAGTTCATAAGACAAAAGTCGTGTGCAGCTTTTTAACAGTTAGCAACTTTTGTATTTGGAGAAGTATCATCCTAAAATGCAGCTGTGCTTCAAAGACTCCCATGGTCAAAGAAACAACTGTTGTAGTCAGTAAAATTGGGGTGCCTGTTGCTATTGCCTTGGAAGTGGAATTGAGAGAGGACCTAATTTGTCATCTATATTAGCCAGCATGTTGGTGAATAAGTCTTAGGGAGCTTCCATGGGAGGCTTGGAAAGCAGTTTACCACGCTACAAGTTTGACAGAATTGCAACCTCTGTGGGTTAAAATCAGCCTATTTGGACATTTAGCAAAAGTTTCTTGCTGGTCAGCATTTAAAATGGGCTTATCATTTGTAAAAATTGGCCTTTCCTGAAATCATGCAGTATTGAGTAATAAGTCTTCTTTAAATCGATTCCCATGACAGAATCTTATCAATATGTAAGAAATTTTGAGAGATTAGGTACCAAAAATACCCAGTACAATACTCCTATATTTTTAGTATCCTATAGAATTTAAAATCCTAGGAACTATACACATGTTAGACCTTATGTGATTTATTCCTTCAGTCATTTCAAACATTGAAAGTAGGGCCTTTATGGTTATTTGCCTGCTCACTTTATGTTCACATATCCCACATTTGTACCAGTAGACATCAGGTTTGTGCAATGACTGAATTTTGTTGGGATTTTTTACCAAGTCTACAGTGATTATTTAATGTCTATTTATAAATCTCATTTTTTGTCTTTAGAGAAAACCTCCATTTTGAAAAGTTGCATTATCTAGAAGCAAATGTCTTTAATGTCTCCAGAAAAAAAGCCTTAATTTTTAAAAAAGATTAATTTTATTAATTATTTCTCCCCCTGTCCCCATTGTTTGTGCCTGCTGTCAGCTCTCTGTGTTTGTTGTGTGGTCATCTTCTTTTTTAGGGGGCACTGGGACATGAACCTGAGACCTCCCTTTGGGAGGGAGGAGCCCAGTGGCTTGAGCAACCTCTTTTCCCTACAGTTAATTTAATATTTGCACTTTGGGGTGCAACTTAACCAGGAGGGTCTGATGAATGGAAGGTGGTTATTAAATATTTTTAGTAAAATGTTGCTTTTGTCCTGTTCAGAACATGTAGAATATGCTCTTTAATTTAGTAAACATTTTTTAAAAGGTAGAGATGCTTTGTTATGGTAGCTACAGTAATTCTTAATCATAAAATTTCTGAAATTCTTGTAATTTTTTCCATATCTATCAGAAGTGTTTACCAGCTATTTTTTTGTTTGAAGTGTAATTTTTTCTCTTCTCAACCTCTTGCAAAAAAAGAAGTAGGCTTCTGCTAATGAATTCAGCAGATATCTAATATTTTATATGCCTTTTGAGCTGTGTAACTCAATATATGGATACGTGATCATTTATTATGCAACTAATAAAATGGTGATGTGTATTAATGTTAGTTCAATCATATTCATACTGTCTGAGGATATGTGATTTTAGCTCTGTGGTAGAAATAATTTTGTCAGTGTTCAGCAGCTTGTAAAAATCTAGAGGAGCACTTAAACATCTAAATAATGAAACGAAAAAAATTTTTTAAAAATTCCCAGCTCATCCCTGTGTTCATGCATCACCTTCCTGGTTCCCTTTAGATCTGCGTCTGTGCTGCAGTCTGGATATGTGAATATTTTTATGTACTGATTTTGGAAGTCAGGTTCTCCCTCTTACCCAGAGTTCTAGTGTAGATTGGATCTGTGTGGAGGCTCTCCTTCAGTGATTAGCCCTGTTTACACTAAACCTGTAGCACAGTTCTTGTTTTTCTCAGGTCTCTCTCAGACTGTCTTGCCCTGGACCTCCACAGTAGCATCCAAGAATTTCCCAGTATGTTCAATTATTTCCCTCCATAAAAGGAGTTTCTTTCCCTGAGTTCTCCTCCCAGGGTCCTGTGCTATGCTCTTTGTCTCAACTACAGTCTTTCTTCCCAGAAAGTTGTGGTCAGCTCAGCTCTGCTCCAGCTCTCTGGTGTATCTTTCTGCTCTAGCTTTCAGCACTGGTTCCACTCCACTTTCCACGCCACTTTTTTGCCCTGGGAAAATTCTGAGTCTAGGGAACCCAGACACCTGCTCTGATGATTCATGGTTTTCATGGAGCTAGTTGGGGTTGGTGAACAAAGGCACCCAATATTTTTATTTAGGTACCCCTGTGATCAGGGCCCAGGGACCCACACTTGAATGCACCTGGGCTGCCAAGCCACCACCATGGGTCACACAACTGCCCTGCAGAGCTGAGGCAGAGGGAGGGACCTGGACAAGTAAACTTGTCCTGTGGCTCTTGCATCATTTTTAGCTCTTGGGTTCTTTTTGTTTGTTTTTCGTTTTTCCCAGTTCAGTGTTAATTGAATTGTCCAGTCTCAATTGATTATCTTCCAGAATTTGGGGAAAGTTGATTCTGACAGATTCTACCTGATATTCACTGTTGCTAAGGGGAGACATTCACTAGGGGCATCTTGCCCTATCATCTTGATGTCATCTTCTCTCCTCTCTTTCTGATACTTCTGTTACACATATGTTGATGCACTTAATAGTGTCCCAAAACTCTCTGAGACTCTGTTCATTTGTCTCTATTCTATTTTCTCTGTTATTTATATTGTACAATCTCTCTCCACATTCTCCTATTTTTCCATCTGTCATCTCGAACTTACCTTTGAACCCTTTTAGAGAATCTTTTATTTCAGTTATTATACTTTTCAACTCCAGGATATGAATTTGGTTCTTTATAAATAATTATATCTATTTCTATTCTCTGCTTGATGAGACGGTGATCAGACCTTCATTTACTTCTTTAAGCATGGTTTCCTTTAGTTCTTCTAACACATTTATAATAGTTGAATTCCATGTCTGCTCAGTCCAACATCTGGGCCTCTCAAACATAATTTCTATTGCCTGCTTTATTTCCTGTGTATAGGTTGCACTTGTCCCTTTTTTTGTTGAAAATAGAACAAAGTATTAATTATTTTCAAAGAGACAGAAAGCATAAAAACACCAGAAGAAAAAAATATGCATGTCTTAGTGTTATCTAATAACTTTGACTGAAACTTTTGCTCCCTCCAGCAGGTATGTTTATAATATATAGGGAATCATTTTAACCACTCATAAAAACCAGCTGCTTGTAAAATTATCAAGCCAGTCCTGTGTCCATTTCTTAGATTTTTTCTTGAGAAGTTAATATAGAACATTCATATCCCCAGAGTAGTCTTTACTTTTTAAAAAGTTTTAGGAACGCTTGATTCAACCTGGGAAAACAGGAATCCTGAGTAGGGAGAATGAGATAACATTCGAAGGCCTCATTCTTCCACCGCTGCAAAATAGTAGGAAAAGATTCCCTCAGTCTTAGAAGCTTGTGATAGCAGTAAGGCTTGGAGAGACTAATCGTCATCTTCAGTTTCTATTGTATGCCTCCTGAGGGCAAGACCTACCAATACTAATGACCTTGGCACAGTTGTAAGAGAACTCTTGCCACAACCATGCAAATCTATGCCTTTCCTTCCTCATTACTTTCCCTTGTAAATATGAAGGATTGTGGTAGTCAATAAGTTTTCCAATTATTTTTGATTCTCCATCTTCTAGGACATGGCAGGATTGCATTTTCTACAACTCTTTGGTTTGGATGAGGCCATGTGAGTAGTTCTGGCCAATGATTAATAAGCAAAAGCGACCAAGAACCACTTCTGAGGTACAGCTAACCATTGCTGGTGTGAAACCTTCCAGAATCCTCTTTCCATATGTCACAGTGACTGACAAGTTTCAGGATAGTAGCTGCTTTATCACCTTGGGTCCTAAAAATAGGACATAGATAAGAAGCTGAGCCCCAAGATGCTCCATGATGGACATATAGTGTGAGAAATAAAGCTCTGCTTAGAAAGCATTAAAGTTCCTTTGATCATCTAGCTCAAATGACTCTTTAGAGGGGGAGTCTTTGACTGCTTGGTCCCTTGTTTAATTATCTTCATGGTACTTAGTACTCTTTGAAATTATTTTAACTTTTCCTTTACCGTGTCTTTCTGTAAAACAGAGAACTCCATGAGAACAGAAAATTTGCTTATTTCTTTCACTGTAGTCTCCCTAGACCTTTGAGAATAAACAGACAAGCAAGAATCAGATCAAACTGATTATTATAGGTCATGGTAAGAAGTTTGAACTTTACTCTAAGTGAAGCCACTGAATGGTAAGTAGATTCTAACTACTTTTGAAGAATGGACCAGAAGGAGGCAATAGGGGAATAAAAGAAGAGAGATCAGTCAGCAGACTTTTGGAATATTCTAGGTAATATGAGTTGAACTAGTGTGGTGTTTGTGAATTAAAGAGATAGGTCTTGTTGATGTGGAATATAAGAAAGTTGAGGAATCCAGAATGGCTCTCAGGTTTCTGGGTTTAATTATTAGGTAAATGGAGGTGCTATATATTGAGATGGGGAAATTGTTTAATTGTGGGTCACACTGAAGAAGGCAGGCTACCAACCCATACCACAATTTGCAGAGGTGAAGAGGCACTGACAGCCCATTGCACGATATGGCAATGAAGATACACAAAATATTACCATTGGATGTGCCTAATCATATACTTACAAAGGCAAGGAGAGCCAATCTGGCTCAGTGGTTGAGCACCAGCTTCCCACACACAAGTTCTCAAGTTCAATCCCCAGCTCTGGTACCTAAAAAAAAAAAAAAAAAAGCAAGGTTCTCGGTGACCATGTATTTGGTACATTTAGTCAATCTAATGATTATAATGAAATTGGCTGTGCTGGAGAAAAGTGGGAAAGAAAAGTATGAGTTCAGGGCTTCAAATTCCCAGTTTAATCTCTGAATAAATGACTGAAAGCATATATGTCTGCCCTGAAAGAAACCCTTATCTCTTGAAGCAACAAGGCTGAGATTTCTGAAATCCAAATCCAAACCTTGTGATAGAATTACAATACAAACTGAATTCTCAACCTTTCAGGTTGTCTTCTGTTAGCGTGAGAGCATTGATGGGGAAAGAAGGGGATCTCCATTGCAAGGGAGAAATATGGGCAACTACTGATAAAGCTGGGGACACTGAACTCTGAAGTTCTGCTTAGTCTTCATTGCAGGTACAAGTAGCCCTTCCACCCATGTGCGGAGGTTAGCCCTTCCTTATCAGAAGAACATGTAATGGTCTCCTTTGAGTAGTTAACTTGCAAGACACTGTTCAATTGTCTCAGGACCTGCCCCTGCCACCTTTCTTTGTTTCTAGACCTGTACTTAGACTCAATCCCAGCAGATCCCAAAAGCTGAGAGTGACCCACAAGCAGGTGTAATACATTCCAAAAGAACTCCATTATTTTTCCAATTTATACAGACAGAAATAAGGGGAATATGTGTGGGAATAGATATTAAGGTTGCAGAATAATGGTGGAAGGAACGTAAAGTTGGATCAGGCTGAATTTATTGCTGTAGGCCCACTTAGTAGAGATTCTAGATTCAATGATATAGTTCAAGGAGTTAGAAATGGCTCGAACAGTATGGCTGGTTGGTTGAAACATGGAAGAAAGGGTGGCCTATGTTAAAAGAAGTAGAGATACCAGAACTGCCTTGGTGTAATGTAGAAGGTATCAAAGGCTTAGGGAGACTGGAATGTTAGAGTGGCTCTATCATGTAAGACAGGCTCACCTACCCCAGAAATGTCCAAAGGATACTCCTTTCACCTGGATTGCAAGGTATATATTAGAGCAGCACTATTTACTCCAAAAGCTCTGTGGTTGCTCTTTTCTATAGGTCATACATTACTGTGGAAACTCCTGCCACTGAACTGGGATCCCTAAATGCAATGTGGATAATTGGATCATGGGGGAGCAGGGCCCAAGTAGGAGGATTTAATCACCAAAGACAAGGTGAGCATGGCTACCATAATGAATAGCAGAGTCAAAGCAGTAATCAGAGTAGTCTGCTTACAGAGACCTATGGCTTTGGCTAATTGACCTTGGTATTCCTAGAAGAGAAATAGGTGGGCAGTCTAATAAATTCTTACTTGACATGTATGAATGGAAGAATTCTAGGTTGAATGAACAGCAGTCTAATTTCAGTCACCAACACAGAAAGTCACAGCCCCTCAATCAATTCCCAGACTTTAGACAATTTACAGACCCAGAACCCTCAATAAAGTGGGCCACAACATTTGAATGATGGTGTCACAACATTTTGAATGTAATTATTACCATCAAATTGTACTCTTGCAAGTGGTTTAAAGGGGAACTTTTGTGTTGTATATATGTTATCACAATTTTAACACAAATTGATAGGAAAAAAAAGTCACTGTAGTCCACCAGTCAGAGTAGGGGCTTATGGAGGTTAGGTGATCAATGAGTTTTAGCTCAGGCCTGTCTCGCAGGGGGCCCAGTGGGTCTCCAAACCCATTTTGTGGTTATTTCCTCAGTTCTGGAATAAACAGTTGGAATAGACAACTAAACTAGCAGAATCCTCATATTGACTCCCTGACTTGGGGAATGAGGGAAAATATGGCAGGAAAGGCCAAGTGGAAGCCACTAGAACTGCCTCTACCTAGCAAAATAGCAAATCAAAAGCAACACTGCATTCCTGGGGGGATTGCAGAGATTAGTGCCACCACTGGACTTGAGCATGGGGGGAGGGTGGTTCCTTCCACACCCCCATTCAACTCTCCTATTTGTCCAGTGCAGGAAACAGGCAGGCCTTGGAGGGTAACCGTGGATTACTGTAAAGTTAGCCAGGAGTTGATTCCAATTACAACTTCTGTACCAGCAACTCCTGGCACCTAAGATACAACTATTGATCTGGTAAATGTTTGAAAACAAAAAAAATTCTACGTTTTTTAGTATATTCATAGATTTACGCAACCATCAACATAGTCAATTTTAGAACATTTTCATCATCCAAAGTAGAAACTCTATCCTTTAGCTCTCACTACCCTCTTACCCTTGTCCCCCTCCTCTAAGCAACCATTAATCTACTCCCCATCTCTACTGATTTTCCTATTCTGGAACTTCATATGAGAAGAATCATAAGAGTATGCTGTTTTTTTGTGACTGGCTTCTTTCACTTAGCATGATTTCAAGGTTCATTCATGTTGTAGCATGTATCATCAGTACTCCATCCCTTTTTATGACTGAATAATACCCCATTGTATTGATGAGCCACTTTTGTTTATCCATCCATTGATGGACATTATGGTTGTTTCCATGTTTTGACTATTCTGAATATTCGCTATAAACATTTGTGTACAAGTTGATGTGTGGGCATATGTTTTTATTTCTCTTGGATACACACATAGGAGAAGAATTAGTGGATCACAGAATTTAAACATTAAGCTCCATGTTTAATTGTTTGAGTGACCGCCCAACTGTTTTCCTTCTCATCAGCAGTGTATGATGTTTCCTATTTTTCAACATGTTCACTAATACTTTATATTCATCTTGGTGTGTATGACTGATACCTTGTGGCTTAGATTTGTATTTCCCTGGTGACTACTGATATTGAGCACTCTTTTATGTGCTTACTTGTAGGGAGCCACCCGCTGTGAGACCTATCTACAGCCTCCCACAACATGGCGGAGTTCACGAATCTGCCCTGTCATTTCCTTATTCTTCTCCTCCCTGCTTCTTTGTTCTCCCCCTCCCGCCACTACTCAGGTGACCACAGCAATACACATGTGCAAGGCGCGAAACTCTGCAGACCCGGTGTGAACTGTCGGCCAATCCCCTCCTTGGACGTCTGCCACCCACAAGACCAGCCTATCACCTATGTACACGTTCCCTTCCCTCTCTCTATATTCCCATGTTCTACCCCCAATAAACGAGGCTTGATCAGAACCTTGTCTTGCCTCCATTCTTCTCTTGACTCCTGCCCCACCCCGCTTCTTCCCACACGTCCCTGGACTCGCCCCCGCAGGCTCAGGCACTTACTGGCCATTTGTATATCTTCCTTGTATATCTAGTCGGGTCCTTTGCCCATTTAAAATTGTGTTGTCTTTTTATTATTGAGTTTTAAAAGTTTACATATCCTAAATACAAGTCCTTTGTTAGATATATTACTTCTGAATATTGTCGCCCCTTTGTGGATTGTCTTTTTGCTTTCTTGATAATGCCCTTTGAAGAAAAATGCTTGAAATTTTAAAAAAAGATTTATTTATTTTTATTTATTTCTCTCCCCCTCCCCATTGTCTGCTCTGTGTCCATTTGCTGTGTGTTCTTCTGTGTCCGCTTGCATTGTCAGGCGGCACTGGGAAACTGCGTCTCTTTATGTTGTGTCACCTTGCTGCGTCAGCTTTCTGTGTGTGTGGCGCCATTCCTGGGCAGGCTGAGCTTTTTTTCACGTGGGGCGGCTCTCCTTGCACATGGGGCACTCCTACGTGGGGGCGCCTCTGCGTGGCATGGCACTCCTTGTGCGCAGCACTGCATGTGGGCCAGCTTACCACGCATGTCAGGAGGCCCTGGGTATCAAACCCTGGACCCTCCATATGGTAAGCAGCTGCTCTATCAGTTGAGCCATGTCCGCTTCCCTTGAAATTTTGATGTAGCCCGGTTTATCTAGTTTTTCTTTGGTTGCTCATGTTTTGGGTATCATATCTAAAAATACTTTCCCAAAACTAGGTCATGAAGAATTACCCCTATGATTTCTTCTAAGAGTTTTATAATTTTGCTCTTATGTTTAGGTCTTTGATCCATTTTGAGTTACTTTTCACTTATCATGTGAGGTAAGGGTCCAAATTTATTCTTCTGCATGTGCCTATCCAGTTTTCCCAGCACAATTTGTTGAAGAATTTTCCCATTGGTCTTAGCAGGCTTGGTGAATTCAGTGGGCAATGGATGTATGAGTTTATTTCTAGACTCTCAATTCTATCCCATTGTTCTATATACCTATCCTTCTGTCAGTACCATATTGTCTTAGTTACTGCTGTTTTACCGTAAGCTTGAAATTGAGGAAGTGTGAGTCTTCCTACTTTATTCTTTTTCAAGATTGTTTTGGCAATTCTGGATCCCTTCCAATTCCATATGAATTATAGGGTCACCCTGTCAATTTCTACAAAGAAATCAGCTGAGATTTTCATTGGGATTGCATTGAATCCATAAATCAGCGTGCGGAGTATCGCTATCTTAACATTTAGTTATCTGATCTATGAATCTTTAATTTCTTTCAATGTTTTTAGATTTTAGAGTATAAGTTTTGTATTTCTTTTGTTAAATTTATTCATAAATATTTCATTCTTTATGATACTAATTTTTTTTTAAAGATTTATTTACTTTTTCCCCTTCCCCTCCTCCCACCCTGTTGTTTTTGCTGTCTGTGTTGTCTTCTCTTCTCATTTTCTCTCCTCTAGGATTCACCGGGATTCCTGGGGACCTGATGTGGAGAGAGGTTCCCTGTCAATTGCACCACCTCAGTTGCTGGTTTCTGCTGTGTTTCACCTTGACTCTCCCCTTGTCTCTCTTTTGATGCATCATCATCTTGTTGTGTGACTCACTTGTGTGGGCACTGGCTCACCCTGCGGGCACTAGTGTGGGCCCTGGCTCATCACGTGGGTACTTGCACTCACCACACGGGCACTCACATGGGCACTGGCTCACCACACGGGCACTCGCATGGGCACTGGCTCACCACACAGGCACTCGCATGGGCACTGGCTCACCACACAGGCACTCGCATGGGCACTGGCTCACTGTGTGGGCACGCTTTCTCATTTTCTTTTTCACCAGGAGGCCCCAGGGATCCAACCCGGGTCTTCCCATTTGGTAGGTGGAAGCTCTATCACTTGAGCCACATCTGTTTCCCTATGATACTAATTTGAATGCTATTGTTTGCTTATTACATTTTTTAATCATTCGTTACAAGTGTATAGGAATACAATTGACTTTTTTTTTTTAAAGATTTATTTATTTCTCTCCCCTTCCCCCCCGCCCCCAGTTGTCTGTTCTCTATGTCTATTTGCTGCGTCTTCTTTGTCCGCTTCTGTTGTTGTCAGTGGCACGGGAATCTGTGTTTCTTTTTGTTGCATCATCTTGTTGTGTCAGCTCTCCGTGTGTGCGGCACCATTCCTGGGCAGGCTGCACTTTCTTTCACGCTGGGCAGCTCTTCTTATGGGTCACACTCCTTGCACGTGGGGCTCCCCTATGCGGGAGACACCCCTGCGTGGCAGGGCACTCCTTGTGCGCATCAGCACTGTGCATGGGCCAGCTCCACACGGGTCAAGGAGGCCCGGGGTTTGAACCATGGACCTCCCATGTGGTAGACGGACGCCCTAACCACTGGGCCAAGTCTACTGCCTACAATTGACTTTTATATATTGATCTTGTATCCTGAAACCTTGCTTCTCATTATTCGTTCTAATAATTTTTTAGTGGATTTTTAGGATTCTCTCTATACAAGGTCATATCATTTGTGAATAGAGATGTTTTTACTTCCTCCCTTCCAATTTGTATGCCTTTTATTTCTTTTTCTTGCCTAATTTTACTGGATAGAACCTCCAATACAACATTAAAAGGAGCTGGTAAGAGGCAATGTCCTTATCTGCTCTTAGGGGAGAGAATCCAGTTTTTCACCATCAAGTATGATATTAGCTGTGAATTTTTCATAAATGCTCTTTTTCAGTGTCTTAGTTTTCTGTGGCTGCCATAACAAAGTTCCATAAACTGTGCAGCTTAAAACATCAGAAGTTTATTGTCTCATAGTTCTGGAGGCTAGAAGCCCCAGATCAAGGTGTTAGGGCCATCCGTTCCATGAAGTCCATAGGAAGAATCTGTTCATGCTTCTTGTGGTGGCTTGGCAGCAATCCATGGCATTCTCTGACTCAGCTGTCACATATGTTCTCCTCTCTGATTGCGTTCAAACATTTTTTTAGGTTTGATAATGATTATGTCATAGTTGTGCATATTTCCCATGAGGAGCTACCCTTCCCATGAAGAGATGTTCTGCTGGGATCTTCTTTACTGATGTGATTCCATCATGATTTCTTTCAGCTCTTCAAATTTCCTTTTCTTATAAGGGCACAAATCTTACTGGATTAAAGGCCCATCCTAAAGGGAGTATGATCCCATTTTAACTTGCCTAATTCCATCTGTAATTACTATTTCCACATGAAGTCACATTCTGAGGTACTAGGATTAGAGCTTCAACATATCATTTTGGGAACACAATTCAAACCATAACAATCAGTGCAGGAATCTCCCTTCTAATCCTAGTTTGTTGAGTACTTTTATCCCAAGATATTATTTAATGTGCATAGGGATATTTGGGGTTTCTTTCATGTGTGTGTGTGTTTTGTTGTTGTTTTTCACTCTCAAACCATGAGGGTTAAGTTGATCAGACTCTTCATCGTGTATTATCATCATGGTTCATGCAAAGGACTTTTTGTGATTTATTTATTCCCTTTTATTTTCATTCCACACTTCCTCTCCCTGCTTGCCCTAATTTTTTTTTTTTAATAATCACCTCGAAGGATTTAATCTTTATTAACAGACTGTAAGGCACTGGTATGGGAAGAAGGAGATTATTTGGGAGTGTGAGAGAAGGAGACCTTTTGAAAGCAATTCAAATTGTATCATCTTTACAGGGTTCATTTAATTATTTTTATGTAATGATTCAGTACTAACTACTAACTGGAACCGGAATTGGGTGGACCTAAAATATTCTTTGCGATGAATGTTTTCTTTATTACATATAGGGCTCCTTGATTTAAATAGGATTTTGCACAATCCCCCAAGCATGTGGGTGCTTAATAAACATTATTGTGCGATGATGATGATGATGTAAAACTTCTATAGACTTAAGGAAAGGGACTGCTCACTTATTCACCACACACCCTTAATTTACATTCTTACTACAGAGATGAAACTCATCAAACTATTTTGACAATTTTATATGATTAATCAACATGTTGGATATGGGATAAACAAACACAAAGCCTGTAATTAACTGTAAACAATTATGATTTTCACTATTATTAACTGATGACCAGTGATATTATATAACTTACACAAGTATAGTGTATACTTCCAATAAGCACAGCATATCATTTTATACTTCCTGTTTACTTATGCAATAAAAATCTTTCCCGTGATAGAAATTATTGTGATTAACCCTCAAGCAGACGTTGATGATTAAATGCAAATAATTATTTTTTAAGTAGAGGGGGAAAAGTTGTGCATCTTTGTGTAAGTTAGGGCAAATTTTCCCATTATTCTTTCAATTCTCTTTCTAAGGGTATGACAATTCCAACAAAAAGTATGAAAACTATTGAAAATCCTTAAGGGTAGAAACCAATTTCTATTTTTTTCCTTTCTATATTCTACTTCTTTTGTACTTCTAGTGTCTGGAACTTACCTCCGTATCATTTTATAGAATTCACATATGTATTTTTTTCTTGTACTTGTGTTTTTATGTCTAAAGGAGGCCTATGATTTTTTTTTTAACTTTTAAAAAATACTCAATTTTGGAAACTCTTCCCTACAAGATTTCAAAAAACTTGGAAGAAAGAATCTGTTTGAATCTCTATGTGTATTTCTCAGTTCAGTGTCTTTCTCATAAATATTGCTTAAAGAAATGAATGAATGCAACTTTTTTTTTTCTGTAGTTACTTTACCCTGGTCTTAAAATAACTCTGAAATGTTTGATTAAACATAGAAACAGTTGCCCTCCAAAAATTTAATATTTCCACCTTCACTATTTGTAATCACTAATCAGAATCAGCAGGAGCAACTCTTTGGCAAGAGAGTGAATTACCAAAAGAGCAATAAAAGAAAAAAGGAAAAGTAAAAAAAGGAATACAGTCTTTTCTATCTTAAGCTCACTTAAGACAAAAATAGGGAAGCTAATATTTTTGGAGGGAAAATAACACGTGTTCTGTATTTTTGTGATGCAGATATCCAATTCATATAATTAAAATATCACCATTATAATAGACCATGCAAGTTTTTTTTTAAATAAAGAAATTGTAGGTTTCCAGAAAAATCATGCAGGAAACAGTTTCCTTACATCCTCCCTCCTATTATCAACACCTTGAGTTGGTGTGACACATTTGTCACAATTGATGAAGAAATATTATTCATAATTATACAATTAAATGTTTTGTAAAACTTTTTATTCTAGTAACATACATGCAACCTTATTTTCCCCTTTTGTCTACATTCACATATATGATCCAGGGATGTTAATTACATTCACGGTGTTGTGCTACCATCACCACCGTTCATTACCAAAACTTCCATCACCCCAAACAGAAACTCTGTACAATTTAAGCATTAACTCCCCATTCCCTAGCCCCTTACTGGCCCCTGGTAAACTATATTCTAGTTTTTGACTCTACAAATTTGCTTATTCTAATTATTTCATATCAATGAGACCACATAATATTTTTCCTTTTGTGTCTGGCTTATTTCACTCACCATGATGTTTTTAAGGATCATCCAAGTTGCATATATCGAACTTCATTCCTTTTTACAGTTAAATTATATTCTATTGTATGCGTGGTGACAGAAAGTAAATTTCAGGTTACCAGGGGCTGCAGGAAAAGGGAATGTGTGATACTGCTCAGTGGATACAAAGATTCTATTTAGGGTGATGTTAGATGTCGGGGTGAGACAATTGGGATGCAGAGACAGTGATTGCAGGCAGGGATTTACTGAGAAAATACAACACGAAGGGGACTGAAGATAGAAACTTCAGCCTGCCTGGGGCAGAGGCGGTCATGAATTGATATAGTACATCTACAGGCGGGAACATGCTTAGTGGGAGTAGTTTGGGCTTGGGTGAGATTCGAGGGCATATAGGGATGGCTAGGGGGTGGTGGGCTAGGGGCAGTGAACTTTTGGGGTACAGGAGGGGTTGGTGGGGCCATGTGGCCTCTGTGTCTATTCTTGTGAGGACATGAACTGCATCTGGACACATAGGCCCAGGGTGGGGGCTGTTTGTGTTACGCGATGTGGTTTCTTCTGAGTAAACGGTTGGTTGCCCTTTCACAATGGGGTAGGTTTAATAATAAACTTGCAGGGAAGAAGATTTGGCTCAACTGATGGAGCATCTGCCTACCATATGGGAGGTCCAGGGTTCAAACCCAGGGCCTCCTGACCCATGTGATGAACTGGTCCATGCGCAGTGCTGATGCGCGTAAGGAGTGCCATGCCATGCAGGGGTGTCCCCCATGTAGGGGAGCCCCACGCGCAAGGAGTGTGCCCTGCATGGAGAGCCGCCCAGCGCAAAAAAGTGCAGGCTACCCAGGAGTGGTGCTGCACATGGAGAGCTGACGCAGCAAGATGACACAACAAAAAAGAGACACAGATTCCCAGTGCTGCTGACAAGAATGCAAGTGGACACAGAAGAATACACAGTGGATGGAAACAGAGGGCAGACAATGGGGGACAGGGGGAAGGGGAGAGAAATAAATTAAAAAAAAATTTTTTTTAATAATAAAAAATTAAGAAAAATAATAAACGTGCAGCTTTGCAAGCTGTGGCTGTTAAGGGGGCTAGGGATGGGGCCTAGTCCCGTCATCCCCAGGTTTTGATTATAATAAAAAATAAAGTAGGTCTGGGAGTGGACAGCCAGGCTCGCAGGTGAAGGGTGGAGGAAGGGGGGCGTGGATCATTCTGGCTGCTTCCTGCTGTCAGGGGGCGATGGGGGTTTCCTTCTCGTGCTGCCCAGCTGGTGGGCTTTTGCATTCTGAGGTGGTTATTGATTGTTGTTCTCGTAAGAGGAAGGCCCCATTTACATATTCTTGGGTGGTGGTTTGGACAACTCAGTGGATGAATTGGGAGAGGAGTTGTAGGAGACCAGGGCCACACATGAGAAGGAGAAAAATATTTATTAGTGGGGTTATTTGTAAAAGCAAAGATGTTTTGAGAGTTTTCATCCTGGAGAATTGTGAAAAAGGCATCTTTGAGGTCTATCACTGTAATGAGTGGTTTGGGGGGGATACGTGGTAAGAGGCTGTAGGGGTTGGGGACTGAGGGGACTACAGGCTGGGTTGCCTGGTTGACAGCTCTCAGGTCTTGTACTAGACGATAACCGCCATCAGGTTTCTAATAGCCAGGACAGGTGTGTTGAGTGGAGAGTTGGGGGGCGTAACAGCCCTGTGGCCCAGAGTTTGTGGATGGTGGGTTTAAGTCCACACTCGGCACTGCAGGAGAGAGGACCCTGGGGAATGTTGATGAAAGAAGAGCTGTCTTCTAGGGTGATTCTTACAGGGGAAGTGTGAGGCTATTGAGGGAGAGTCAGTGCTCCAGACTGGGGGGTTCACTCCCTGTTGTAAGGTGGGAGGGATGTCGGCAGGAGGGGAAGTAGGAGTTTAGGCTGGGGCTGGGGACAAAAGGAGAAGGAAGCTAGCTTGGGGGAGGGCAGTGAAAAGGAGAGAGGGGAGTGCAGTTTGGATAGAGTGTCTCCTCCTAAGAGTGGGGAGGGGCACGAGGGGCACCAGGAACTGGTGTGAGAATGTGAGATTTTCCATAGTGCAGGGGAGGGGGTGTGTAATCAAGGGAGAGGAAAAAATACCGTCAACCCCCACAATAGAGACTGAGGAAGAGGTTAAAGGTCCTGAATGTTCTGAAAGGACCAAATACGTGGCCCCTGTGTCAGTTAAAAAGGAGCCCGGCTTACGTCCAGCCTTGGTGATAACCCTGGTTCGGACTTGCTGATGGAGAAGCGGGGCCTCTCCGAACCCGGGACCCGTCAGTCTTCTACTGTTATTCTGAGTAGGTCAGGAAGGGAAGGTGATTTAGGTTCTAGGCTGGTAAGGCATGTTGGAGGGATTTTCCTGTAAACTGGGTTTTTGGGACAATCCGACTTCCAATGGCCCTTATGTTGGCACACCGGACAAGGCCCGGATGGGGGTTCTGGGTTGGAGCATGCAGGAGCCCACACTTCCCACACTTAAAGCAGGGTCTGGGTGGCGGTTGCAGGGACGAAAAGGGATGGGGTTTTCAGGAATCAACTCTGAGGGCAGCAGCAAGGAGGGAGGCTTTAACTTTATCTTGTTTGTGTTTTTCTAATTTGGCTTCCTCCTCTCTATTGTTAAAGACCTTGAAAGCTGCTTTAATTAGGTCTTTCTGAGGGGTCTTTCTGCAATTTTTTTCCTGGTATCTGGGTACACCTGAGTGATAAAGTCGGTAGGTAAGCATAGTCATCCAGATTCAGAATCTGGGTCTAAATTAGTATATTTGAGGAGTGATTCAGTTAATCTATTCATAAAGACAGCAGATTTT
Organism: Dasypus novemcinctus; assembly: GCF_030445035.2. Classification (NCBI taxonomy): domain Eukaryota; kingdom Metazoa; phylum Chordata; class Mammalia; order Cingulata; family Dasypodidae; genus Dasypus; species Dasypus novemcinctus. Next base: position 16,937,462 of record NC_080686.1, read on the forward strand.
TCATCTGATTTTTGGGAAATTTCTTTGATTTTGTCATAGTTCACTGCTTTGAGGGCTGCCCTTTTCATGCCTTCTATTACGCAGGCTAGAAAGTGTGCCGTATGACCTAAATCTCCAGAGCCTGCCTGGTATTCCCAGGGAGGGGAGGCTGCGGGAACCACATCAGCGCCAGGGGCGTGTCGGGGAGGGTCCTGTGTGTGTAGGGAATCAGCAAAGGCAGTGGCTGCAGCCCAAATGCGGCTTCTTTCCCTGGGGGTGGTAGAAGAAGTGATTATGACATAGACATCCTGATGTGTGAGATCGTAGGAGCAAGTGAGGGGTTGCAATTCTTCGATATAGGTAGCAGGGTTTTCTGAGAAGGATCCTAGTCACTCTTCTATCTGACTAAGATCTGAGAGTGAGAAGGGAACATTTACTCAGATGGTTCCTTCAGCTCCTGCCACTTCCCGGGGGGCTGAGAGTGGTTCAGTTTGTGGGATGCAGGGAGGCATTCCGTGGGAATAAGTATGAGGGGGAGAAAAGGGGGTAGAAGCAAAGGGAGGGGATGGAGGTGGAGAGCCTGAGTTGGGTGAGGTCGGAAACTCAGAAGGGGATGCTGATGGATGATATGGAGGAGGGGGAGCGTGTTCAGATGGATCAAAACTGGAAGAGTCTTTAGATGGGGGAGTCTTAGGAGGTTTCTGATTGAGCAATAGGATTTGGTAAGAGGAACACGATTGACAGAGGGAAGGATGATTTCGGAGAAATAGGGAAGCCTGAACATAAGGGACCTCTAGCCACTTGCCACTGCATTGGGTGAGGTTTTCCAGATCTCTAAGGATCTGTATGACAAAGGTACCATGTTCTGGTCATTGGTTTTCATGGTCCAATTTGGACAAATTGCAGTGGAGTAATAGGTAAGTTTTTTGGGTCTGACATTTCCTTCAGGATATAAGGCTTTAAGGTTCTGAAGGAGGAACCCCAGTGGTGTAGTTTTCGGAGGAGATGAAGAAATGTTTCCCATTTTCAGAAGCTGATGTGAGGTCAGGGACTCTCAAAGGTGAACTGAGCAAGCAGGGCGTCCCTGAGTTAGAGAACCTTATCAGCAGGAAGTCCACACCCAGGACCACAGCAGATGTCTCGGATTCCAAGGGGCTTCTGGGGATGTGGATTGGGCACCTGCCATGGTCCCCAAAAATGGAGAGGATCATTGATCTAGCTAGGACTTGTGGAGTTGTCTGAAACGGGAGAAAGAACAGGATCCTCCAGAGAATTCCCTTAACTCGCCCAGCTGGTAATCGGAGTGTGGTGTTGGAGTTACAGCAGGGCAAGGGTAGACTGGCAATCTGCCAGTCTCAATGCTACTCCAAGTGTCTCCAGGGTTCACTCTGGGGAGTTCCAGGAGAGGGTGAAAAGGACCCAGAGTTACATGATCAGGATCAAGGAGTAAGCCCGGGCAAGCTGCCGCAGCTCACTGCTTCCCAGGTGGTGGCGGGGGTCTCCTCCTCTTCCCAGATCCCGGATTTCTGGCACCATAGATGTTGGGGTGAGACAACTGGGACGATGAGACCAGCAATTGCAGGCAAAGATTTATTGGGAAGCTTGCCCAATGGAGGGGTCTGAAGAATAAACTTCAGCCCGCCTGCCAGCATGGCAGGGATCTGAAGAGAAACTTCAGCCAGACCCTGGCACAGGCAGTTGTGAATTTATACAGTATATCTATAGGCGGGAACAAGCTTAGTGAGCGGGAGTGGGTTCGGGCTTAGGTAAGACTGGAGGGCCTATGGGAATGGCTGGGACGTGGTGGGCCAGGGCAATGAATTCTAGGGGTGCGGGTGGGATTATGTGGCTTCTTTGTTTATTCTTGTGAGGAAATGAACTGTATCTGGACACAAAGGCACAGGGTGGGGGCTGTCCCATGTTTTGAGATGCGGTTTCTTCTGTGTAAACGCTTGGTGACCCTTTCACAATGGGGTAGGTTTTGCAAGCTGTGGCCGTTACAGGGGCTAGGGATGGGGCCTAGTCCCGTCAGGTGATGAAAGAGTTTTGGTAATAAACGGTGGTGATCGTAGCACAGCACTGAAAATGTAACCCAGTGAACACCACACTTAGAATTGGTTAAAATGTTTAACATCTATGTTATCACAAAAAAAGAAATTAGGACATATTCAAGGCAAAATATTTACCTAAAAAGGAATCTGTCTGCTCTCTATACATACCTTCATTGCGGAGGAAAAGAAAGAACTGAAAGGTAGTGAGGACCCGAAACTCAAATTCTGAAAACCCTAGCCCAGTCCAGAAGAACGGAAAGCCACGTCCGGAGTTCAAGGTGCGGGCGCGGCGCGCCACAGTGCGACAGGGGCGGGGCCAGGCCGTAAAGCGGCGCGGCGGAGACCACGTGGCTCCCGCGGGCTCCGGTCGCCCGTGGACCTTGTGGGTCCAGCGCATCATGGCGGGCCCCTTCCGGGGCGGTGGGCCTGGGGCGCTGGACCTGCTCAGGGCCCTGCCCCGGGTCAGCCTCGCCAACCTAAAGCCGAATCCCGGCTCCAGGAAACCGGTAAAGGGCTGTGGGTGGCGCTTGGCGGGCGGGGAATCGGGCCGAGCGGGGCGGCCTCTCCACTCTCCATCGACAAGACCCCTCTCTGCAAGGGGTTGGGGATGAACTTAGGGTTGCTGAACCCCCTTACCGAGGGACGTCTTTCTTCGTGGTCCTACTACTTACTAAGGGTTGTATTTTAAAGCGCGAACATATTAATTGGGGTCGAGGAGCAAACTGTCCATACTACAAAGTGATTGTCACTTTCAAAACTGAATTTAAAGTGACTGCATTTTCAGTATATCCTTTTCTTTGTGGGAAAGATCTGAATTGATTTATCACCTTAGATGTCTCTTGCGACTCATTGAACACAGCTAGAAAAGCTGCGAGTTAACCTACTGTCATTTTAACAAGCAGTTCTTTGCTTTCCTGAAGTGACAGGAAGTAAATTACAAAAATGCTTTTTTTTATAAATTAGTACTTAAATAAAATAGTATGTATGGATAGCAGTTACATGTCTGCAATTACAAAATAAATAAAAATATTTTTGAATATCGTGGAAACCTTGATGTGGATATTTAATTCCACTTTTCCAATTCTAGCCTACCCTAAAATCATTATCCCCAGGCCAACTTTGCTGTTAAAACACGATTTAGACTTTGGTTACAAGAATTAGCTACATCTTCAAAGGGAAAGCTAATTTAGGTGTGGGTGTGTGAGCTTCTGGAATAGTGTTTCCACAGAGGAAGCATCTTAGTACTGGTTGGTTGGAGAAATGAATGGCATCACAAAAAATACATATAGCGAAGAAGCAAAGTACAGCTTTCAAAAATGCATATGTTCATAAAATTTTATTCTTCCCTTTTAGGAGAGAAGACCAAGGGGTCGGAGAAGAGGTAGGAAATGTGGCAGAGGCCATAAAGGAGAAAGGCAGAGAGGTACCCGGCCTCGATTGGGCTTTGAGGGAGGTCAGACTCCATTTTACATCCGAATCCCAAAATATGGGTTTAATGAAGGGCACAGGTAAGGTTGCTTTGCTTCTTAAGATTTGAAATTTTTCACTGGGAATTGCCTGAAAAATGGCTTTGTAGAATTTTTTAGTTAACTTTGGACCACAATTTTGCCCCTATTCCTCTGAATCACTTTTGGTAATGAAACTTAGCCTGAATGAGTAGGGAAAAAAATCTAGACTCTGCATTCAGATTTGTGAAATGGACATGATAAATACCTACTCTTATGGTTAATTAGAGGGTTAGCAATAATATATATAAAACATATGGCCCATTGTAGTCAGCCGGTACATGGTAACTACCCTTATTACTTTGAGCTTCATTAATGTATAATTCAGTTAGAGAGTGGGTTTAGTTTTCCACAAATTTATTTGTGTAAGTGAAGTAAATGCTGAAAGAGGCAAATTGTTTTTAGTGAAATAAAGGAAGTACTGGTTTTGTTTCATTACCAAAAGTTGTCAAGCAATATTACATGTTTGAGTACTCAGAAGAATTTATTTTGTTTAACTATCTAAAGTGGTGGAGGAAGACACGGGACAAAGCTTTGTGTTTGATTTTGAGAAGTTATGGGAAGATGAGTGTGATCGAGTTTTCCAATTGCTATCTTGTTTTGTAGCTTCAGGCGCCAGTATCAGCCTTTGAGTCTCAATAGACTGCAGTATCTTATCGATTTGGGTCGAGTTGATCCTACTCAACCGATCGACTTAACCCAGCTTGTCAATGGGAGAGGTGTGACCATCCAGCCGCTTAAAAGGGATTATGGTGTCCAGCTTGTAGAGGAGGTGAGTCTGAATTAGATCTTTTGAGGTGGCGTTAAAGGATTTGTTTTCCATATAGTCAACCCCCATGCCCTTTGTTTTCCTCCCTTTTAAGTTGTCATAACACATTACTCAGTAAATATTACATTATGCTCAGTTACGGTTTTGGAAAGCCAGGCTCTGCCGTCCTCTTGGGCCTCTGGCCTGGCTGTTCCCTCTGCCTGGAATGTTCTCTGTATCCATATTTCTTGCTCTCTCACTGGTTGGTTTTCTGCTCAAATATCATATCAAGAAGGTATTTTTTTTTTAAGGTTTATTTTATTTATTTATCCCTTTCCCTCGTTGTTTGTGCTCGCTGTCAGCTCTCTGTGTGCATTTGCTGTGTACTGTCTGCGTCTGCGCATCTTCTCTTTAGGAGGCACCTGGGACTGAACCTGGGACCTCCCATGTGGGAGAGAGGCACTCAATCGCTTGACACACCTCAGCTCCCTTCTTTGTTTTGTCTCTCTTTGTCTTTCTTCTTTGTGTCTTCTTATTGCATCATCTTGTTGGCATCAGCTCACTGTGCCTGCGCATTGCACCAGCTTACTGTTTTGCTCACTTTCTCCAGGAGGCATTGGCAACTGAGCACAGGACCTCCTGTGAGGTAGGTGGGAGCTCAATCACCTGAGCAACATCCGCTTCCCAAGAAGGTCTTTTTTGACATCCTTTTATAAAAGCACCCACTGCCCGCCACAGGCAAACTCTGCTTATCCTATCCAAAGTATTTTTCTTTCAATATGTATGAACCCTGATATATTAAATAAATAATTTATTTCTTACCAAATTAACTTATTTTTCATTGTCTCCCTCTGTAGAAATAAGCTTTTTGAGGGTAGGTACTTTGTTTGACTTGTTGCTTTATTTTCAGTATTGGAAATATTGGCACATGATGATCACTTAATACATCTTTGCAGAGGAAAGTAATGAATCAAATCTGATTTTAATTGCAGTAAAAAAAAGTTTATAGGAATTACTATTTATAGGACTTGACCAAATGTTTCATTAGCAAATAAAACTTTTTTGCATTATTAATCATCTATTTCTGTATTTCTAAATATAAATAGCTATGAAGGTGACTTAATTTCCACTAGAGGGAAACATGTTTATAGGAAAACCTTTTAGATTCCTCTGAAAAAGTGAACTTATAGATAAAAAGCTGTCCACATAAGACAGTTTAGAAAGAGAATACCAAATTCGTGAGTACACCCATGTTCTGTTCTGGGTGGCCAGTGGAAGTAGTTCATTCATATAAGGAAATATACAAATAGTTTAACTCATGGAAAAATCCATGACTTCATGTTAACTTCATTTAAATTGCACATTCAAAAGCCTTAAGTTTATTTCTATTATAATTCTTAAAACTCTAAACCAGGGCAGTGGTTGAATAAATATAATTACACGTTAGTAGTCCTAAAATTGTTCTACTCTTCGTAGATTTCAGATTTTAAGTAGTGGATAGTAAGACTGTTTCAATCCTTCACAAAATTACCAATTTGGAAATATATGTTCTCAAGGAAAAACAAAATTAAAAGAAATCTAACTTATATAAAGATGTTCCAAAAAATGTTGTTTATGATACTGAAAACATTGGAACTTACCCCAGTGCCCAGAAACAGGGAGACATTTCAGCAACTTATGGAATAGTCATTACAAATTCACAATGAATGGAAGTTCATAATTAATAAAGAAAAGAAACTTCATTTGGAACCAGTTTGTTTCTACTGCAGCAAAATTGTGAGAAGTTTCTGTCACCATCTCTTTGTCCTCTGCCTTTTTCCCCAGAGGGGCTGACCCCTTCCAAGCTCAGATACTGTTCCTCTGCCCGTTCCAGCTTTACACATGCAGTTCTTTAACCTACTAGGTAAGCCAGTTGCTTCGGGAGAAGTGAGATCAGTTTTTATCTATGTTGTATAGCCTAGTTATGGTTAAGAACAGAGACCCTCGAGTTTTTTCAGCCTCTGGTGAGAGTCACCTTCCTCTCCGTTTTCTCTTTCTTGCCCCCCTCTACTACCTGGTCAGCTCTTGCACTGAGGACTCATCCCCGAGATTGTCTAAAGCCACACAGAAAAGGGTGGAAAATTCACTGTGCCATTGCCAGAAAAAGTGATTTATGGCATTGTTCTTTTCATAAACTCTATTCAGCTTCATTCTTTATCTCATATATATGCTTTTTTCCTTGAATTTTGGCTAGCCGCCCCAGCACTAGAGATTGTCCTGTTAGTGAAGGAAAACAAATGTTCTTTTTTGCAGCCTAAGAACTTTACATCAAAAACTGAATTTATATAGCTTTATATTAGCAGCAAGCATTTTTTTCTAAGTTTCTGACATCATAATTGACCATTATTATCTTGATTGTTTCTCTTAATAACTGGTATGGAGAAGTTTAAAAAATGTAAGTTGAACTTTGGTTAAATTAAATACCATGAATATTACAAATTTATAAATGTCCAGTAATAGAATAAATAAAAGACTACATTACCATATACCAGACTTTTAAAAACATATCAGTTTAACAAGGAAACAAAAGAACACAGACCCATGACTAGGTTCTCTACACTGGAATCCTCGCTTTGTAATCTTGAGTGAGTTACTCAGCCTTTCTGTGCTTCAGGGTCCCCATCTATGAAGTTGGTACAGCAATGAAACCCATCACAGGATTGTTACAAGGATTAAACAGTTTACTTTATATTATAGAATAGGTGCTTATAGACGTGTCCAGTCAATAAACACAAAGAGAATATAGTCATCCCGACTTAACAGGGAAAGAAAATTGGGGAAACAGGATGGCTTAAATAAAATGTTAAAAATTTGATAAGCCCTTGAATCAGAGGTATTTTTTTTAAAGTAGGAGAGACTGTTACATTATAGGCAGTTTGGAGGAAAAAACTGTTCCAAACAGGAGGCTTGCTGTGATTTACTTTGAGCCACGGCCGTCTGCTAAAGACTTTGTTTTGACCTTTTACAGGGGGCTGACACCTTTAAGGCTAAAGTGAATATTGAAGTCCAGCTGGCTTCAGAACTAGCCATTGCTGCAATTGAAAAAAATGGTGGCGTCGTTACGACCGCCTTCTATGATCCAAGAAGTCTGGGTAAGCTTGCGTGGTGGTCATTTGCTTCTCTCCTACTTTGTCTCCTACTGGCTGCTGCTTTCTAATTAATTAGTGAGTAGCAAAAGTTAGCAGTTATTGTTCAATCCACATTTATCAGATGGATCGTGACGATACAAAGAATAAAGCATGTGACTGATATATATAGCAAAGGGTAAAAAAGACTTCTGTCTTTCTGAACAGCAGATGCATGTCTGCCTGACTGCTTTACATTTCCACTTGAGCCTCTGGTGGGTGTGTCCAAGTTACCATGCCAGCCACTTCTGTTGTTGTTTTTTTCACCTCAGCCTGCTCTTATAATCTTTCCCATCTAAGAAGACTTCCATCCCTGGTTTTTCAGTCCAAAATTTGGAGTCATCTTGACTCTTCTCTTTCATTCCCTAATAAATTCTCTTGAGCTCTGCCTTCAAAATATGTCCAGAATCCAGCTGTTGACCGCCAAATGCTGCCAGTGTGGTCCACGCCCGCTCCCCACTCGCTGGATTCCTGGGGGCCTCCTAGCAGGCCTCCAGGCTGCTGCACGTGCCTCGCTGCAATGAGGACACAACAGGGTTCTTTTAAAGCATGTGCTTTCTCTCCTCGGTACAAAGCCTCCCAACGGTGCTGGTCCTGCTCCTCGAGGCCACGTGTAATCTGCATCTCCTCTTACCTCCCCTCCTGCTCATTTCATCGTGCCAACTGCCCTCGTCCGTCTTCCTCTCCCCCCACGCCGGGTGCCTTCCACCGTAGGCCCTTGCCCAGGCTGTTCCCCTTCAGGGAGGAAACTTCCCCCTAGAATATTCCCAGCTGTGGGCCTCATATTCTAGGTGTGCCTAAATGTCCCCTGATTAGTGAGCTCTTTCTGACCTAAGTAAAAGGTCTGTGCATGCATGTGGACACACAAGAGCACTGCGTGCACACACACACTCAAGCATTACATGGACACCGTGACACGCCATACATGTGCATGCGCACACATGATCACACATGCACACCCACGAACTCAAAAACACCTGTGTGCACACACAAACCCGTGCGTGCAGGTGCACTTCCGCAGTTGCTTCCTGTCCCCATGCCCTGCCTTAATGTCGCCCTTGGCACTCTCACTAGTGGACAAACGACAGTTTTCTCTCTCTCTCTGTCTCCTGTCTCTCTGATGATGGAACTTTTCTGTTCTGTTCACTGCTTTATCTCCAGCAGCTAGAGCAGGGCGTGATGTCTGTTAGAGGCTCACTTTAAATTTGTTGAGTGAATGAACTGGATTTTTTTTTTAAATAAATACATAAAAGGGAATTATGAGGAGTATTTGTATCCTTGGTAAGGAATAAGTTTGAAACAAATAACTACTATTTCAGTTTCCCCGTAATTGAAAGCTTTATGAGAATACTCACCAGCCTAACTCTCTTGTCCCTCTTGACCTGAGAGTTGAGCTGCTTTTCTTGTTTTGGTTCATCGCTCAGATGTTTTAGACTGATCTTGCTCAAGTGGGAGAACAAGTATTTTTCTTTAGAACAATCACAACCATTTCAGAAGCTGGTTTGGTATTAGTAGAATTCCTTTGGAGTTGCTGTTGCCACACACCGTGGCAGTAGCGGGGAGCAGCCAGGCGCCATCCGCTGTCGCGAGCAGCGGTTCTGGGAGCCGTCCTCCGCTGGCAGCGCCTGAGCAGTCCTGCCCTCCCCCCGGACGCCTCTCAGTGCCTCGGCAGCCAGAGAAGCCGAATGCGGCTGGAGCGTTCAGTAATTATTTTGTCCCTGAATAACTTACTTGGGTGTTTTTTAGTTTCCCGAAGTTATAATTTCTTTTTTTTTTAGGAGGTACCGAGGATTGAACCTGGAGCTTCATATATGCAAAGCAGGTGCTCAAAACCATTGAGCTACACCCACTCTGCTAAAGAAAAGTTTAACTCACATTTTTTCCTAATTCCCTACTAGTGCTATTGTAACAGTAAGAAGAAAATTATCTCTTTCTGTGAGCCTTGTGGAAGAAAGTCCCTACAGTCAAATTGTTTAAAGTTTAAGATAAAGTGTGTTTTCTTGTGGAGAAGGGTTGCTACATATTCTTTTAATGAGGAGATCCTCATCATGGCAAGTAATACTGTATTTATTTTTCATTCTCATATGATGTGGTGGCCTGAAGTGTATTTTCCCACTTAATTTTTCTATAGGCAGTGTATTTTAGACCTTTGAAGATTTTGGTGGGCAACAGGGGATATCTAGTTCATTTGGTGGCCCTGGACTAATACAAAGTCACGTAGCTCTTTGGAAGCAGAACCAGGAGTCTCTTCATATGAGGCTCTTCCACCCTCTGTACCTCCCTTGTATACTGCTTAAAATTTCTTTAAAAAATTTTTTTGGAGAAGGGGAATCTCATTCAAAATGTTTTACAAACTTTTTTCTTAAGCATAATATTTTGAAGGTAATTTTTTCTTTTTTAAATTGCAAAACTATTTATTATACAAAAAAACTATTGACTGAAAATAAATAAATGTTGCACAGTATTACACCATGCTTGTAAACAAGTCAGAATCTGTTACAAGATGAACATTCCAGAGCAAACTGTTTTTTTACTTGGATGAATAAACATGCAGGCAACCTGTCATAACTTAACTGCAGACATAAAAATCATGAGTCCCAGCAATCTAAAAATATAAAATAGGAAATTTATGGCAACAATGAGCTATTAACATTTTTAAAACGTTTTAACCCCACCATTAGAAAAACATGCTTTGAACCATTTTCAAGTAGTGATGATATTTATGTATTAAGTAATTTAGGTTTGCTCGTTACAAACTTAAATTTCTCTCTCTCTCTCTCTGTTATCAGGGATTGAACCCAGGACCTTGTGCAGTAGAACAGGGGCTCAGCCACTGAGCTACATCTGCTCCCTTCCTAATGCTTTTTATATATTGGACCAATAGCACACATTTCAGTCAGTTGGGGTTAGAAGCATGGTTTGTGGCATGAAAGTCATTTTTTCCCTCTGTAATACCAAGGCCCACACAAACAGGCAATCTATTAACTTTGGCTTTTTTAGCACCATCTATTCGAACAAGCTGATTAGCCAAGCCATTACTAGAACTTCTGCAGAAAGGCTGAAACTCGATGGATAATGCCAGATTGTGTTTAAATCTTAAGAAGTGAACATGAATAGGAATAGATACTTAAAATTAGTTTTGCATTCTGAGGCAAGAAGTATACAGAATAGAGGGTCTGCTGTGCCTTCTTTACTGCACTAAAGCACCAGTGGATGTTCACATGGCCAGGTGTGATTATAAGCATGAATTATGTCCTGAGTAAGATAAATGCAAGAGCAAGACTGTAACTGCTTGTAGATTTTTGTGGTCTGTTTTTGAAACAGATGAGCAGGGAATAAAAATTCTAGGTATTACATATTTGAAAAAATGATAACCATCATTTTATTTCACACTTTTAGTGAAATAGCACTAAACTTTTTTTTTTAATCAAAATTAAAAGTTTCCATAGCTACACTGAACAGTTTACTCCAAGAGTGTAGGGACTACAGATTCCATGAAATTTCCTGAGGGAAAATGTAAGATTACATGATTATAGTCTTTACTGTGATTAGGGCTAAAACATGCAAATATATTTAATCAAGATCAACTGATTTGATCATTTGCTATCTCACCAATACTAATGGAAATATATTCATGGTGTAAGGTAATCAGTCAAACTTTAGAAATTTCCCTTTCCTTAACATGATTTAATAAAAATAATTAAATATATGGTATGCATGATTTTTTTAACTCACAACTTCTCAAATTGAAAAAAAATTACATATTGCCTGACCACACTCTTTGCTTTCATAACGACCATAGGTGAATATCATAGACCACGTTAGCTTTGCTGGTGGCAGACAAGTAAATTTTTAAGGAAATTATCCCTTAGTTGTGAATTTTGAATATTTCAAATAGTTTGGGTGAAGATGGCATTTATGTGACTGTATGACATCGCACAAACCTTATGGACTTAAAAATGACGTTATTTTTAGCTTAAATTTTAATAAGTTCGTACGTAAGAACATTTTCATTCTTTTAGAACAGGGGTTCTTAACCTTTTCTGTTCCACGGATACCTTTGCCAATCAGATGAAAACCATAGACCCCTTACTAAGTCCACACTATACTGTGTATTATTTAATAAATCTATCACACCTACACCAACACGTCCCCATCAGAATGTTTTTTTGTTTTTAAGGACTCCCCCGGAGATGGCTCCCTCATTTGCCTGCTCGTTGTCTTTTTGCATTGTTTGCTCATTGTGTCTGCCAGTTGTGTCCGCTCGTCTTCTTTGCTCGTTGTGTCTGCCAGTTGTGTCCGCTCGTCTTCTTTAGGAGGCATCGGGAACTGAAATGGGGACCTCCCATGTGGGAGGTGGGCGCCCAACTGCTTGAGCCAATCTCCCCCAGAGTAATGTTCTTTTTAAATTTAAATTCAAGCTCATAGACCCCTTGTTAAGAAGAACCCGTTTTAGAACTTTATTTTGTATTTCAAAAGATATGCAAAGAACATTTTATTATTTCCTTGTTCCAGAAAAATGTAGCTTTCTGTTTAAAAAAAAAAAGATGCATGAAGGTAATTTTTTGGTGAGTCAAGAACATCAGATCACGTCTGCGCTAGGTGATGGGTTATCTGGAGCATTCCTTGGCTTTATGTGGCTCTGCTTTTGTCATTCCTGACCTCGACTCTGACTTAGTGTGCAGCTTCCAGTCCTCCTTTGTTTAGTGGCCTGCCCTGAGCACTTTCCCCCTTCTTTTTTTTTTTTTTTTTAAAAAGATTTATTTATTTAATTTCCCCCCTTCCCCTGGTTGTCTGTTCTTGGTGTCTATTTGCTGCGTCTTGTTTCTTTGTCCGCTTCTGTTGTCGTCAGCGGCACAGGAAGTGTGGGCGGCACCATTCCTGGGCAGGCTGCTCTTTCTTTTCACGCTGGGCGGCTTTCCTCACTGGCGCACTCCTTGCGCGCATCAGCACTGCGCATGGCCAGCTCCACACGGGTCAAGGAGTCCCGGGGTTTGAACCGCGGACCTCCCATGTGGTAGACGGACGCCCTAACCACTGGGCCAAAGTCCGTTTCCCTCCCCCTTCTAATTGCATTCTCATTTGCCCTTTGTTGGGTGCTACTAGCTAACCAAATGATAACAACTGTCAGCTTCTTGCATTCCATAAGTATCTATTCACTGGCTGGAGATTATTTGCCAACCTGTTCTAGATAATGGAGAGACAGTAGTATAGGAAAATCAAAAACCCCTTCTGTCAGGGAGCTGCCTTTTGGTGGGTGGTAGTAAATGTATCGCCCTTGTCGTGTCCCAGTTTCTGTACATATGGAATGCACATAGGTGACTTTAGGCAAACTTCCTAACTGCCCTATGAAGTAGGGACTATTATTTTAAGGTTCTCAGGAAGTACTTTACACCTGTTTTGATTTACTTGACTTCTTATATGTTTCCAGCTAGGTGAAGGTCTCATTGCTAAAGTGCAAGAAGTAGGGTGTCATTTGTACAATTATGTTGTATGTTTGTGTAATCATTTTCTGCGATACCGTGATTCTTTATGGGTAGACCTCCTTCCCCTACTTCCTGAACATCCCTGTATCTTTACTTCAGAACATTTTTCAGGTCCTTCTTAAGGTTTTACAAACAAAACAAAACTAGAATTATGTAGAGTCCCTTTCAGGACAGTGTGTGTTTAGTTCTTGTTTGGTTTCACTTAAGGTTTCTTTGCCTACCCTTACAAAAATTCATTGCAGTAACACTGGTATTCTGGAAATCTTTTTTTTAAAGGAGGTACTGGGACCACCTCGTATATGTGAAGCAGGTGCTCAACCACTGAGCTACAGCCACTCGTTTTTAAAAAAGCTGTTTTCTTGAGATATATTGAGATGTATTCATATACTATACACTAATCCATCTAAAGTGTATAATCAGTGGCTTTTAATATAATCATAGTGTTGTGTATTCATTACCACAAGAAGTGACTCCAAAAAGAAAAACTGCACCCCCCTTAGCAGTCACCTCTCAATCCCTCTATCCTTCCCACACCCTACATAACCACTAATCTTTTTTTATACTTTATTTTATTATCTTTTTTAAAAAGATACATAAATCACATAAAATGTTACATTAAAAAATGTAAGAGATTCCCATATACCCCACTTCCCCAACCACCGAACTCCTCCCACATTGACAACTTCTTTCCTGAGTGTGGTACATTCATTGCACTTGAGTACATTTTGGAGCACTGCTACACAGCTTGGATTATCATACCACTAATCGAATTCCATCTTTATAAATTGATTTATATTACATTTTATATAAATGGGTTCATAAAATATGTTGTACTTTGTGTCTGGTTTCTTTCACTTAGCATAATGGTTTTGTTTTGATTTTTTTGCCAGATATTAACATTTTGTAAAATTAACATACATAATATTTGTTTAGTTTCAAAGAATAGTCTTTTATATGCAATAATACCCATATTCATATTTCACGTGCGGTTTTACTATGCTGTATGCTTCTCCTGGCTTTCTAAACAATTAAGACCCATACTAGGATTTTAAGTCTTCATGGAATTTTGAAAACCTGTTTTTCTGTTTTAGGATTTCCTATTAGTGGGTAGTCAGCGGAGTCCTGTGGAGTCCTAACCTATTCTCAATACACAGCCTGTAGACATAAAAATGATCTGATTTTGTGAATTTAACATGGAGCCAACTACAGTGTTGCTTACTTTTAAAAATTCACCAACCCAGGAGTAACTAACTTTTAAGATGCAAACTGTTGAAAATAAAGCTTACTTAAGACAGGCCTATTTAATAAGACAGTTTTTGGAATTAAGTTCTCATCCTGGTAATAATATGCAAACATTAATAATTAAAACCTGTAACCAATTAGTATGTTTCTTTTTAATTATATTAGACTTTTTTTTTCCTTTAGATATTCTGTGCAAGCCTGTTCTGTTCTTTTTGCGTGGACAACCCATTCCAAAACGCATGCTTCCACCTGAATGCCTGGTGCCCTATTATACTGACGCAAAGAACCGTGGTTACCTGGCAGATCCTGGCAAATTTCCTGAAGCAAGACTTGAGCTCGCCAAGAAGTATGGTTATGTCTTACCTGATATCACCAAAGATGAGCTCTTCAAAATGCTCAGCACCCGAAAGGACCCAAGGCAGATTTTCTTTGGTCTTGCTCCAGGGTGGGTGGTGAATATGGCTGATAAGAAAATCTTAAAGCCTACAGATGAGAATCTCCTCAAGTACTACAGCTCATGAATTCCCTTCCAAGAAAGCAGAGTTGTTAAAGAATACTGGATGAGAGCCTAAAGTATAGGTATTTCTCATTGTATCTTCCTAATGTGTAATTCTCCAGATATTGATGTTACTTGGCAGTGTCACTGTAGCTCTTTTTCATTTTTGTCTGAAATCAAAATAAAAATGCTAAGCAAGCAAGGACTATGTAGAGAAACTGAATCTGTGTGGGTTCCATCTTAATTAAGTGGTATACAAACTCCCTGGTGATCTGCCAAAGGACGATTATAATGGTTTTGAAGTATTTCCAGTTAGGTCTTTTCATCCTGTCTTGTCTTGTTCCATCAAAAGGAACATGGAAGTTCTGCTGGGGTTGACTTGCCGCCCGGCCCAGCCGAGCGTAGGGCTGGGGACCCCTCTTGGTCCGAAGCCTCAGGGAAGCTCTGCCCGCCAGTGTCAGCTCCAGAGAATGAGACCGGGAATGGGAGTTTAAGGCTTTAGGGCTGGTGAGTAGCTTCTCAGGAGGAGGATGCTCGGCAGCAAAATTGAAGATCAAAGAAACAAAAAACCCAAGTGTCATTTACCCAATTTTGTGACAACAATGGTTATGCCATTAGCATTTTTTCATGAAGAAGGTTAAGTTTTAATTCTATCTGATATAGTTTTACATTGATGTATTTTGGAGACCTTTGTCTTTCAGTCATCTGAAATGATTTTTTAAAATGTTCAGTGATTATAGGAACCAATTGGTTACAAGGAAAAATAAGTTAATGTAAAAGATTCAGCAGCAAGTAAGCTTATGTAGCTTTTGAAAGATTTATTATAAACAAACTATGAAAGCTTAACTATTACCTTTGATGGAATTGAGGTTTGATTTTGAATAATTCATGATAATTCTATAGTAGAAATAAAATATGCCTGGCTGTTTTCTTAAAATAAAAATTTTAAAATGTAGTGTTTTGTTAACATATCTACCTCATATTATTGACATGAGATTCAACTTATAAAATGGTTTATATACCAAGAGCATATTTTAATTTTTATCCAGGATTATATAGCTTGGCTTGTTATTAAACCACTCCCTAGGACCCAGAACTTACAAGAATCATGACTAGGACCATCTTCTGTCAGAGCCACCTATGAATTTCAGAGTAAAAGCAAAATATTAAAAAATATATTTCTTTTTCAGAGGTCCCGAGTGACAAAGAGTTAGTGTGTTAGGATTGGTTTTGGCTTCATTGCTAGGAAACCCCAAATCACCATAGTTTAAATGGGGTAAACACTTACTGTTTTTTCACAGATGAAGTACAGAGCTCAGTTTCGGGTTCATTGCTGGCTCTGCCCCACAAGGTCTCAGAGACAGGCTTCCTCCTGCTCAGCTCTGCCCCCCTCTAGGGGAGGAGCTCTTGGCCATGATCAGATGGGGAGGGGCAAGGAGCCAGCCGGCTGCGCTTAAGGAAGATTCCTAGACGCTGCCACACAAAACATAGCCTTATATCCCATTGGCCAAAATTTGGATACATGCCTACTTTTCTGCCAGAGAGCCTGAGAAATGTCTACTTCGGCAGCTTATGTTCTCAGCTAAAAAATTCTATTACAATGGATGCCAAGAGGGTGGGTATACACATATTTACACCTCTTCTGATCTTGACCAAAGTTCAACCCTGAGGTTCATTGACTTACATGAGACAAATAATAGAAAAACTACAGAATTCCTTAATTGTGTGTTTAATATAGCAAAATCCACCATTTGAAATGCTGGATTCATTAAGTTATTTATTTTTTAAAGATTTATTTTTTATTTCTCTCCTTGCCAGTCCACCCCTCCACCCCCCGCCCCCCCAGGTGTCTGCTCTCTGTGTCAATTTGCTGTGTGTTCTTCTGTGTCTGCTTGTGTTCTTGTCAGTGGCACGGGAATCTGTGTCTCTCTTTGTTGCATCATCTTGCTGCATCAGCTCTCCGTGTGTGTGGCGCCACTCCCGGGCAGGCTGCACTTTTTTCGCACTAGGCAGCTCCTTACGGGGCGCACTCCTTGCGTGTGGGGCTCCCCTACGCGGGGGACACCCCTACATGGCATGGCACTCCTTGTGCGCATCAGCACTGCATGTGGGCCAGCTCCACACAGGTCAGGAGCCCTGGGTTTGAACCTTGGACCTCCCATGTGGTAGGTGGACATTCTATCCATTGAGCCAAATCTGCTTCCCTCGTTAAAGTTATTTACAGGCAATAAGTTGGTTAATCTTAAAAGCAAAATATTTCTGAAGGAAAATGATATCAAAGCACTGGATGGAAACCACCTGAAAAGAGTCTTTTACTTTTTGTTTTGTTTTTCTGCAACATTTTGACAATAAAGCCAGTTTACACACCTGTTAGAAATAGAAAAAGTTATACTTCAGTGTAAGTAGGGAGGAAGAAAGATGATAGGTTGCAAAGAAAAAAGCCACAGTACAAAGGAAATGTGTTTTGATTGATGTGAATCCCTGGGTGAGTTGGGAGTAAAATCCATTTCCTTTTTTTTTTTTTTTAATCATTCTGGGAAAAAACCCAAAAAACTTTCTACCATTATGAAAGTTGTCCATACTTGTTTTGAAAATTATGTAATAAAGTGTAAAAAGTGAAAGGCCAAGTCCATAGTCTCTTACCATTGCCCCTCCCTGGCCGCGTTCCCCGAGGTAAGCACAGCATTGTTTGGAATATTCTCTGCACACTGTTCTGAACTTGCTTTTTAAATCAAATTATTTCAAAAACAGTTTCTCTGCGTACTTTCTATTAGGGTATTTAGACTCCGTTCTCTTATTCTAAAGCCATTTGAATGGGATTCATTAGATAATTTCACTTCACCTTTCTTACCCCTTTCGGGATGTGGAAAGGGTCTTTGTAAAGCGGAAGGGTTGGGTGAAACGGGCTCTGCAGCCTCCAGCTTTAATACCAGGGATGTGAGGACGTCGCCTCGGGCAGTGGAAGCGAGCTCCTGAGGGAGGCACGTCCCCGCTCTAGCCTGGCCGTCGTGTAGAAGCAAGCCTGAGACCCCGCTTTTCGCTTAACAGATGGACGGGCCTCCCTCTAGGTAAGCCGTTGCCTTATTTGTGCTGCAGAAGGGCTTTCTTTTGTGACTCGCTTCACAATTGTCCTTCTGGAGGAGCTGGGATGGCTTCAACAGGAAACCTTCTTAACAGGAAGCTAGGCAAAGGGGACTGCAGGGCCAGCGGCCGGTGGCCCTTCCCTGCACAGGATGTACTCCTGAGGCTCCGGTTCCCCCTCCCGCTCCGCGCAGTGACTAAACCACCCTGAGCCAGCAGTAAGAGGAAAAACGAGAGGACGGGCCAGCTCAAGACTGACCGATGGACCTGCTTGTCTGAGGAGACCTACAGGTGAAAGGAAGTCAGGATAGAATGACAAAGGGAAGGATGGAAACAGGAAGCAGATGCGGGGTGACGTATGCTCAGATAGGGCTTAATTCAGTGCGCGGGCTTAGTCACAAACAGCTGTATCCTGGACTTAATATCATAATCGTGCGGATAATTCTCAGCCCAAACAGGCACGCTCCACGACATCCGGCCATTCTGTCGCACAAAGGAGCTCCTTAAATCACTGTATAACAGGGAGCCGAGTTTATTTTCATTATCCAGTGCTGGGCTCTAAGGAGCTGTTTTGTAGCCTCGCTGACCTGCTATTTACAGGGTAGGTGACGGGAGAGAGGGCCTTTTTTGATGGTGGTTTTGTCTTATTAATTCACAAGGATGGTTGAGTAAAAAAGGCAAAAGGGGTTAAATCTGGATCTTAGTCCTTTCCTGGTGTGCTTGGTCTGTTTATGTCCAAGGCCAGAAAAAACTCGAGTTAATCTAATGAAAAAAGACTGTTGAACTCCTTAGAGAAATGGTTATGGATTTCCTGTTTACTGAGTTTTGGGATTTGTTTCCTTTTCTAAAAAAAAATTCCACTCTCCCCTGAAATGGAATAACTGCAGGAATAGGAAAAATGTCAAATAACAATATAACCCAACTTAATTTGCTTCAGAAAATAAAGTATGGTCTCTAATATTAGTCATTTAAAAGCCCAGACAAGCTATTTTTCTAGAAGGTTTACTGGAGGGACAGTATAGTGAAAATAGCTCAGCCTTCTGCTTCACCAGATTTGGATCTGAATTCAGGTAGGGAGAGTACCTGTGCGCCCTTTAGCAATCGTTTAACCACTGTGCCTTCAGTTGTCCCATGTGAATTGGGGTAATATTGCCTTCCTTATTAATTTGTGGGGGGGCCCCAAGCCTGGACAGTCAGGGTGGAGCAATGAATGGGCTCCAACCCCAGTACCAGGTGTTTGACCTTGGCAATTCTTTAACCTCTCTGTGCTTCAGCTTCTTCATCTGATAAATGGGCGACAATAATAGATCCTACAGCATAGGGTTATGAGGCTCAAATGAAGTCAACGCTGGTAAAGCACTTACCAGCGCTGGTAAAGCCTGGTACCTAACCAGAGCTTCTATAAGAGTTTGTGAATTAAACATCATTTATGGTGCTATTTACATGGTAGGAGTCCTGGAAATGTTATTTCCTTTTCTCCTTACGATGTTCATATACCCTGTGGTCAGCCTTTTTCAGATTGTACTAGGATCTCATTAATGAAATGTATGCTAAACTTTATGTTTTACCAGCACCTGCAGTGCAGGGACCTCTGGCAGGGATGGCATGGGAGGCCTTAGAGTTTAGACCAAGAACCAGGGAGGATTACATTAAATTTCTTTTTTTTTTTCTTAAATCAATTTTATTGATACTTTTTTTTAATAAATCAATTTTATTGATACATATTAATAAAGCATACAATTTAGCCAAAGTGTACAATCAGTGGTATTTGATATAATCACATAGTTGTGCATTCATCACTTCAATCAATAATAATAATAAAAAACAGACAAAAACTCATCACCTCTCAATCTCTCTTTTCTTCCCCTACTGAACATAGCTGCTACTCTGTTTCTCTCTAGTTTATTTGTATTTGTATTCTGTATAGACAGAATCAAGCAATATGTAGTACCTTGTGTCTACTTTCTTTCCCTTTTTACTTATTTTTTCCCCTTCCCCTCCCCCTGCCCTGCTGTTTTTGCTGTCTGTCCATTCACTGTGTGATCTTCTGTATCTATTTTTCTTTTTGTCTTCTCACTTTTTCTCCTCTAAGATTCACGGGGATTTGATCCTGGGGAACTGATGTGGAGAGAGGTTCCCTGTCAATTGCACCACCTCAGTTCCTGGTCTCTGCTGCACCTCGCCTTGACTCTCCACTTCGTCTCTCTTTTGTTGTGTCATCATCTTGCTGCGTGACTCACTTGCGTGGGCACGGGCTACTGCGCGAGCACTCAGCCTGCTGTGTGGGCACTCCTGCGGGTGCTGGCTCACCACGCGAGCACTCAGCCTGCTGTGTGGGCACTCCTGTGGGCACTGGCTCACCACGCGGGCACTCGGCCTGCTGCGTGGGCACTCCTGCGGGCACTGGCTCACCACACGGGTACTCAGCCTGCTGCATGGGCATTCCTGCAGGCACTGGCTCGCCATGCGGGCACTGGCTCACCACACGGGTACTTGGCCTGCTGCGTGGGCACTCCTGTGGGCACTGGCTCACCACGCGGGCACTCGGCCTGCTGCGTGGGCACTCCTGTGGGCACTGGCTCACCACACGGGTACTCAGCCTGCTGCATGGGCACTCCTGCAGGCACTGGCTCGCCATGCGGGCACTGGCTCACCACGTGGGCACTCGGCCTGCTGTGTGGGCACTCCTGTGGGCACTGGCTCACCACATGGGTACTCGGCCTGCTGCGTGGGCACTCCTGCGGGCACTGGCTCACCACGTGGGCACTCGGCCTGCTGCGTGGGCACTCCTGCGGGCACTGGCTCACCACATGGGTACTCGGCCTGCTGCGTGGGCACTCCTGCGGGCACTGGCTCACCACGTGGGCACTCGGCCTGCTGCGTGGGCACTCCTGCGGGCACTGGCTCGCCATGCGGGCACTGGCTCACCGCACGGGCACTTGGCCTGCTGCGTGGGCACTCCTGCGGGCACTGGCTCACCACACGGGTACTCGGCCTGCTGCATGGGCACTCCTGCGGGCACTGGCTCACCGCGCGGGCACTTGGCCTGCTGCGTGGGCACTCCTGCGGGCACTGGCTCACCCATGCGGGTGCTGGCTCACCACGTGGGCACTTGGCCTGCTGCGTGGGCACTCCTGCGGGCACTGGCTCACCCATGCGGGTGCTGGCTCACCACGCGGGCACTCGGCCTGCTGCGTGGGCACTCCTGCGGGCACTGGCTCACCACGCGGGCACTCGGCCTGCTGCGTGGGCACTCCTGCGGGCACTGGCTCACCACGTGGGCACTCGGCCTGCTGCATGGGCACTCCTGCGGGCACTGGCTCACCACGCGGGCACTCGGCCTGCTGCATGGGCACTCCTGCGGGCACTGGCTCACCGCGCGGGCACTTGGCCTGCTGCATGGGCACTCCTGCGGGCACTGGCTCACCACGTGGGCACTTGGCCTGCTGCGTGGGCACTCCTGCGGGCACTGGCTCACCCATGCGGGTGCTGGCTCACCACGTGGGCACTCGGCCTGCTGCGTGGGCACTCCTGCGGGCACTGGCTCACCGCACGGGCACTCGGCCTGCTGCGTGGGCACTCCTGCGGGCACTGGCTCACCACGTGGGCACTCGGCCTGCTGCATGGGCACTCCTGCGGGCACTGGCTCACCACGCGGGCACTGGCACACCACACGGACATACTTTCTCTTCTTTTTCTCCAGGAGGCATGAGGAATGGAACCCGGGTCCTCCCATATGGTAGGTGGAAGCCCTATCACTTGAGCCATATCCACTTCCCATAAATTAAATTTCTGACTTAGTCGATGACTTGCTTTGCAAAATCATCAGACCCTGTTTGTTTATAAATTGAGCCCACGTACTTGCAAAAGGTATTGAAATTGAGAGTGAAAAAATTTTAAATAGCAAATGTTAATCTGATTCTAAAAGTTCTACATATTAAAGAAAAATTGGAAACTCCAAAAAGAGAAGAAAAGAAAACTGATAATCACTTAAGATTTTGGATATGTAATGTGCTGGTCTTTTTTATTTTCCTGTATAGATATACATGATATTTTTTCATTTTCATGAATTAAGACTGTTGTGTACATCTTTTTATAAAATAGATTAAAAATTTTTTTAAAGATATGTAGATCATAGAAAATGTTACATAAAAAATATAAGAGGATCCCATATACCCCATTCCCCACCCCACCCCCACTCCTCCCACATCACCAAATTCATCAGTGTGGCACATTCATTGCATTTGATGAATACATTTTGAAGCACTGCTACACAGCGTGGATTATAGTTTACACTGTAGTTTACACTCTCCCAGTCCATTCAGTGGGTTATGGCAGGATGTATGATGTCCTGCATCTGTCCCAATATACAGGACAACTCCAAGTCCTGAAAATGCCCCCATATCACACCTCTTTCTTCCCTCTTTCTGCCTTCAGCAACTCCTGTGGCCACTGTCTACAAATATAGTTTCTTCCATTGCTAGAGTCACAATAGTTCTATACTGGAACACCAGCAAGTCCACTCTAGTTCATATTTTATTCCTCCATCCTGAGGACCCTGGGATGGTGATGCCCACTCCACCTCTTAACTCAAGAGGAGGCTTCGATCCCACAAGGCAGATGGATGCGATTCTCCTGCTTGCAGCTGTAGACTCTCTTGGTTCCCTGGTGTGGTGGTTGACCATCCCCACCTCCCTGTTAGCTGACATGGGCAAGTCCAATGAACCAGAGAGTAGGTGTTGCAACTCTACTGAGGCTCAGGGCCCAGCTGGCACATAGACAGTCCAGAGATTCAAGTCTCCTGAGCAAACACCAACCCCAGTGCCAACCACAGGTTCAGTAAAAGTGACAGAGAGGCATGTGCAGAGAGGTCACATCTGAGTCCAACCTCATAACACTCAGGAGCACAAATTTCAAAGTAGGGCCCTCTGGCAAGGCACTGAACTCCAGAGCCATCTGTCATGACTTATGTACATCTTTTGAAGTACATTTTTAAATAACCAAAACCATTTACACGTCTGATATACTATAGCTAATATATGTTCAAGTATGTATTTATTTTTTAAAGATTTTATTTATTTCTCTCCCCTTCCCCCCCCACTTGTCTGTTCTCTGTGTCCATTTTGCTGCGTGTTCTTCTTTGTCCACTTCTGTTGTCAGCGGCACAGGAATCTGTGTCTCTTTTTGCTGCGTCATCTTGCTGTGTCAGCTCTCTGTGTGGGTGGCGCCATTCCTGGGCAGGCTGCACTTTCTTTCATGCTGGGCGGCTCTCCTTACGGGGCTCACTCCTTGCACATGGGGCTCCCCTATGTGGGGGGCACCCCTGCATGGCAGGGCACTCCTTGCATGCATCAGAAACTGCGTGTGGGCCAGCTCCACACGGGTCAAGGAGGCTGGGGGTTTGAACCGCGGACCTCCCATGTGGTAGGTGGACGCCCTAACCACTGGGCCAAGTCCGCTTCCCTGTTCAAGTATTTATTGTTTGAAAGATATTTAATGGAAGCATTAGGTGTAGGACACTCCCCAATATGAATAGAAAGACTGTTTTTCCTAGTAAAAAATCTAATTTTACTTTTCAGTAATGGAAGTTTATTTTTTAAGTAACAATATAAAAGTTGGACTAGTAGCATTAACATATATTTATAAGATATAAGAAACCAAAGGTAAAACCTAATATTTCTTTTTTTTTTTAAAGATAAAGACCTTTTTTTTCCCCAAAGATTTTATTTATTTTTCTCCCCTCCCCCCCCCACCCCGGTTGTCTGTTCTCTGTGTCTGTTTGCTGCGTCGTCTTTGTCCGCTTCTGTTGTTGTCAGTGGCACGGGAATCTGTGTTTCTTTTTGTTGCATCATCTTGTGTCAGCTCTCCATGTGTGCGGCACCATTCCTGGGCAGGCTGCACTTTCTGTCGCGCTGGATGGCTCTCCTTATGGGACGCATCCTTGCGCGTGGGGCTCCCCTACGTGGGGGACACCCTGCATGGCATGGCACTCCTTGCACACATCAGCACTGCGCATGGGCCAGCTCCACACGGAAACCTAATATTTCTTGATTCCTTCTAATCTTGCACAAAGATTTTTCTGATACTTAATTAAAAGTGAACATAGATCCTGAGCCAGAAATTCTCACAACCTTTCTGGGAAAATGTCATCACTGATTGATATTAATTGACATTCTAATATGTATGGAAGGTTAAAAAGTCTAATTTGCACACTTTCCCCAGATAATAAAAGTAGAGGGGAGCGGATGTGACTCAAGTGGTTGGGCACCTGCTTCCCAGGTGGGAGGTCCCAGGTTTGGTCCCTGGTACCTCCTAAGAAACCAAAAACAAACAAATGGAAAAACCAACTCCAGGGAACTGATGTGGCTCTGGTTGAGTGCTGGTTCCCACATATGAGGTCCAGGGTAAATCCCTGGCCCTGGTACCTCAAAAAACAGAAAAGAAAAAAAGAATAGAAGAGGTTATCACCCTCAGGTTAACCTTTTAGTCTGTGCTTTAGGTGAAGAAACTGCCAGCATGCACTGTTCTAGGTTGACAAGGAGCCGTGATCTTGGTGGTTCTTGTAGGGCCAGAGTTAAGTATAGTCACTTTGCAAGAAAGGAATTTTTAATTCCCAGCTGGAGAAGTCAGTCAGGAGGTGTTACGTGTGTTGTATCATAAGCTGCAGGTTTCCTTGTATCCTCACTTTGTAGGCTCTGCTGGCCTCTCCCCTCTCCTTCCGCCCTCCTTTTCCTCTGGTTTGTTGACCTCTAGCAGACGCTTTCCACGGGAGCCCATTCCATTGTGAAGCGAAGTCCGTTGTTGTCCTAAAGGGACTGCATCCTTGGCCTGGGTAAGGCCTGTCTCTCTCCAGTAAACACTAATATTCCTTTTTTTGCCCCCAAAAGTTAGGTTTATTGAGGTGTGATTCACATTCAGTGAAGATGTAAAGGTGTTTAGGTATAGAGCTGAATTTTGACAAACATGCAGTCATGTAACTGAAGCCGGCTAGTCAGATGGGGAATCAGTAGATGGATCTGGAACCTGGCAGAGTCCACGTGGACACCAACACCCCCAAGACGGCTGCTGGAAGACCCTCCCCAAGATTCTGCCACTCAGAAGAAGACTTCCTCCCGAAGCCAGGAGAAGCCCTGGGTATTCCCTAAGGACTCCCACCACCGTAACTACCACCACAATAAAGACATACAATATTTCTGTCACCCCGAAAGTTGCTTCTTGTCCCTCAATTGTCAATCTCTTCCCCAAATCCCAGCTTCTGGCAACCACTGATCTAATTTCTGTCCCTGTAGTTTTGTATTTTCCAGAATTTCATTTACAGTATATGGAATCATTCGGCATGGAACATTTGAGTCTGGGTGTCTTCACATAATGTATTTGAAATTTATCCATACTGTTGCCTTTACTGTTAGTTTGTTCCTTTTTATTGCTGAGTAGTATTCCACTGTATAGATGTACCACAATTTGTTCATCTATTTACATTTGGGTTGTTTCCAGTTGTTGGAGATTATTATAAAACCACATAAGTATAAAGAGTGTAAGTTTTATTGCTGAGTATGTATTCCATTAAGCAATTTGTTTATTCATTCACCTGTTGATAGACAGTTGTGTTGTTTACAATTTTTGTCTTTTGCAAGGAAAGTTGCTGTGAACAGCAGGTTGTCTAAGTCTTTGGACATAATCTCATTTCTCCTGGATACATTTGTAGAAGTAAAATGACTGGATCATATGCCAAATTGTTTTCCAAAGTGGTTGTACCATTTTACATGACCACCAACAATATATGAGCGATCTGGCTCATTCACATTCTTGCCAACGTTTGGTGGACCCTTTTCAATTTTAGCTGTTGTAATAGGTCTGCAGTGTCATCTCATTTTAGTTTTAATTTTCATCTCCCTAATAATTATTGGCATTGACTTCATTTGAACCTCATAACCCTATGGTTTAGGATCTATTATTGTTGCCCATTTTTCAGATGAAGAAACTGAGCCATAGAGAGGTTAAAGAATTGCCAAGGTCAAACACCTGGTCCTGGGGTTGGAGCCGCAGTTCATTGCTGCACCCTGACTTTCCAGGCTTGGGGTCTCCTCACAGATGAACAAGGAAGGCAGTGTTACCCCCAACTCACAGTCCCCATGGAATGGACTTGCACCTGTGTCTAAAATGAATTGGTCCTAGATGTGTGGGTTTATTTCTGTGCTCTCAGTTCTACTCCATTGGTTTATTTGCCTTTCCTTATACCACACAGTTTTTATTATTATTGTAGCTTTGTGATAAGTTTTGAAAATGGGAAGCATGCATTCTCCAACTTTGTTCTTCTTTTTCAAGATGGTTTTGATTATTTGGGACCCTTCCCTTCCTTTGTGAATTTGATGATTAGCTTTTCCATTTCTGCAAAGAAAGCTGTTCACATTTTGATTGGGATTCTGTTAAATATCTGTAAATGACTTTGGGTAGCATTGATATCCTTATGAGATCAAGTCTTCCAATCGGGGAGCATGGAATATCTTTCCATTTATTTTGGTCTTTAATTTCTTTCCATTATGATTTTTAGTTTTCCTTTACATCTTTGGTTAAATTTATTGATGGGGATTTTATTATTTCAGTTGCTATTGTAAATGGAATTGCTTTCTTGATTTTCTTTTCAGATTGTTCCTTGCTTTTGTATAGAAACATTACTGATTTTTATGTATAGATCTTGAACCCCACAACTTGGCTGAATTCATTTATTAGATCTTGTTAATAAATCTTGCAGATTCTTCTGGATTTTTTCTATATAGGATTATGACATCTTCAAATGGGGGATTTTTACTTCTTTCTTTCCAGTTTGGGTGCCTTTTATTTCTTTTGCTTACCCACTTGCTCTGGCTAACACTTCCGGCACAGTGTTGAATAGGCGTAGTGAAAGTCGGCATCTTTGTCTTGTTCCTGAACTTGGTGGGAAAGCTTTTAGTCTTTCAGCATTGAATATGATGTTAGCTGTGGGCTTTTTCAATGCTCTCTCTCTTCCTCATGTCGAGGAAGTTCCCTT
Source organism: Dasypus novemcinctus (assembly GCF_030445035.2). Lineage (NCBI taxonomy): Eukaryota > Metazoa > Chordata > Mammalia > Cingulata > Dasypodidae > Dasypus > Dasypus novemcinctus. The sequence continues at coordinate 16,964,242 of NC_080686.1, forward strand.
CTTTTCCCAAATTTTTGGTGTTTTTGTCATGAATGGGTACTGGATTTTGTCAAATAGCTTTTCAGCATATTGAGGTGATAACGTAGTGTTTATTTATCTTTTAATCTGTTAATGTGGTATATTAACATTGATTTTTGAATGTTAAAGAAATTCTGCATGCCTAGGATAAATCCCACTTGGTCATTGCGTGTCATCCATTTCATACGTCGCTGGGTTTGGCTTGCTGGAATTTTGTTGAGGATTTTTGCATGTATATTCATAATGATACTGGTCTGTAGAGTTTTTTTCTTGTATTTATTTGTGTGGCTTTGGTGTCAAGGTCATCCTGGGCAACTAGAACAAGTTGGGGAGTGTTCCCTCCTTTTCTATTTCCTTGAAGAGGTATAAATGACTGGTCACAATTCTTCTTTAAAGCTTTAGTAGAACTCACCATTGAGGCCATCTAGAACTGGGCTTTTCTTTTTGGGAATTTTCTTGATAACTAGTGCAATTTCTTATTATGCATTTATTCAGATTTTCTATTCTTCTTGAGCCTGTTTTCGTAGTTTGTGTGTTTTTAGGGACTTGTTGCCATCTAGGTTATTTAATTTATTGGTATACAATTTATTTGTATTCTCTTATAATCTTTTTCACTTCTATATTATTGTTAGTAATACCCCTTATTCAATCTTTGGTGATGAGCCAGGGTCCATTCCAGGGTCACTTTGACTAGAAGAAAACTACATCCTTGGCACAGGAAGGGAATCCTCCTAATGTGCATTTTCTTATTTTTTCTCATGTGTAAATGTCATAGGTAGCATCATCTCTGCAATTTCAATGTATCGACTGGATAGTGAAAAGGAGAAATCCCAGTGAAAATACTGGATACTGCTAGATGTGTCTGCGTTGGAGAAACTGCTGTTCTAAACTCTTCCTGAACTCAGCGTTGAGCTGGCAGTGACGCTTCATACTTGGCTTCAGTTTTAGGGTACAGGTCACCAGGTATTGTCCGTGATGCACCCCCACACGAAGCTTCTGTGAGCAGAAACTCGGCTGTATTCTGTATTTCATGCAGAACCTGATGCAGTGGCCTGTACAGGTCAGTTCTCAAGTATTTGTTGCGTTGAATTGGCTGCCCCTGGCTTTTTCCTCGTTAAATAGTAGACTCTAGGCTACCTGTATTCAGTTGCTATTGGGAGTGAAATGTGGGCGCTCTGCTTTGACAAACTAGAGTGGGGGGCCTACAAAAATAATGAGCAATGGCCTCTCACACTCTCTCCAGCTCTAATGGGCTCTGTTTTAGTTAGCTAGGTTGCTGAACGCTGATACCATGAAATGGCTTGGCATAACATGGAAATATATCAGTTTAGTTTTGAGGCTGAGAAAAATGACAAAATCAAAGCATCATCATGCCACTGCTTCCCTCCTGAAGACCAGCTGCCAGCGATCCTTGGGTCCTCTGCCAGGCGGCAAGGCATGGGCAGCATCTGCCGGTCTTTCTTCTCTGTATGAATGGAACCATGGTTTGCATGTAGTACGCAGGGGCCCAAACTGTCAGGCAAAGTAACTTTCTACAAATCCTTTCTGGATAACTGCATTTCCAGTACTGCCTTGCATTGAAATGGCTGGCTGATTCCATATTCACTTAAACCCTCCCATGGGGCACTGTTCTCTGGGGACTTGTTTCCCAGATGCTCATAATTTTCCAAACCATCAATTTCTGGTTTCTTTGTGCCCAGGAGTTCAGTCCTCAGCTTATCCCTTTCTTCTCTCATTTTTTATAAGCTACGAGGAGAAACCATGCTGCACTTTCCACATTTACTTTGGAAATCTCAGCCAAATATCCAAGCTCATCACTTTTGAATTCTGCCTTCCCTCTGACATCTGGACTCAGTGTTGCCAAGTTCTCTGCCGTTTTAAAGCGAGGGTCGCCTTTCTTCCAGTTTCCAGGAGCATGTTTATCATTTCTGTCTAAGCCTTCATCTGAAGTACCTTGAGCATCCGTATTTCTACTGACAGCCTCTTCACAGCAATCTAGGCCTTTTCTATGAAGCACCTCACAGTTCTTCCAGTCTCTACTCATTATCCAATTCCAAAGTCCTTTCTCTATTTTTTTTTTTAAAGATTTTATTTTTTTAATTTACTTCTCTCCCCTTCCCCACCCCAGTTGTCTGTTCTCTATGTTCATTCACTATGTGTTCTTCTGTGTCTGCTTCTATTCTTTTTTTTTTAAGATTTCTTTCTTTCTTTCTTTCTCTCCCCTTACGCCCCCCCCCCCACCTCCCCACCACAGTTGTCTGTTCTCTGTGTCCATTTGCTGTGTGTTCTTCTTTGTCCGCTTCTGTTGTTGTCAGCAGCACTGGAATCTGTGTTTCTTTTTGTTGCGTCATCTTGTTGTGTCAGCTGTCCGTGTGTGCGGCACCATTCCTGGGCAGGCTGCACTTTCTTTCGTGGTGGGCGGCTCTCCTTACAGGGCGCACTCCTTGTTCGTGGGGCTCCCCTACACGGGGGACACCCCTGCGTGGCATGGCACTCTTTGCGTGCATCAGCACTGCGCGTGAGCCAGCTCCACACGGATCAAGGAGGACCTCCCATGTGGTAGGCAAATGCTCTATCTGTTGAGCCAAGTCCGCTTCCCCCTTTCTCTACTTTTGGTATTTGTAATTGCAGCACCCCACTCTCCTAGTACCAAATCTGTTTTATTAATAGTTACCTAGGCTGCTCAAAGCAAATACCATAAAATGAGTTGGCTTAACAATGGAATTTATTAGCTTACGAGCTTCTAGTTTTGAAGCCCTGAGAATGTCCAAGTCAGGGCATCCCCGAGGTAATGCTTCCTTTCTGAACACTGGCTGCCGGTGATCCTGGGGTCCTCCACCTTGCAGCAAGGCACATGGGAACGTCTTCTGCTCTCTACTTTCTCTTCCCAGTTCCTTTGATTTCACCTTCTCGCTCCTGGTTCTGTTGGTTTCACCTTCTTGATCCAAGGCTCTCCCTCTCTGAATTTCTCTTACAAAGGACTCCAGTAAGAGGATTAAGACCCACCCCTTCCCACAGCTCAACAGAAGCAACCGCCCCAAAAGGTCCTACTCCCGGCAGGCTTACAGCCGCAGGAATGAATTAGCTTTAAGAACATGACTTTCTGGAGTACATACCTGCAGTTCCAAGCCACTGGCTCCAAATGATTCCCCCAAATTTCTTCCTTCAGTGGAAAAGGAGAAAAGTTTCATTATTTAGCAAAATGTATGTAGCCATCTCAAAATAGGCAAGACTGACACCTAGTGAGCAAATGGGAACATTCCTCGGGGAATTTCCAGCTTTACCCTTGGGTCTACTTAATTAGGATAATCAGTATGGTCAACAGATATTAAGTGCTCACACTCCCCACCGCTGGGTGCTGGAGACTCTGAAATGAGAACAGTGGGGCTCTTGCTTCTCAGGTGCACCTAGACTGGTAGAAGGGAACAGATGAACTAAGTGAGCCAACAAGTAAATTACAGTGTGGGAAATGCTGTAGGTACCCTACTCCCAATAGTCTGCACCACCCTTCACTTCAGAGGGGCTCAAACCTTTGATAAACCAAAAGTTCTACATTGGTGGTAGCTGGCAGCCAAAAGTAAATAAAATAAAACCAAATCCAAAGTAGCAGCGATTGCTTTTACACTGATTTTGACTTCGCCCCCGAAGAAACACTGTCAAGTTGGGTCCTATTATTTCTATTTTTAGGTAGCCATTTCCCCAAGTTTCCTAAACTTTCAGTTATGGTAACTCCCAGCATTTAAGGATTCAGAGAAGACAAACTCTTCTAGAGACTCTATATTCTACAGCCACATTTCAAAGCTAGCTGCAAATGTTGTTTTTTTTCTCTTTAAAGGAGGTACTGGAGACTGAATCCAGGACCTTGTGCATGGAAAGCGGGCACTCAGCCACTGAGCTACATCCACTTCCCAGTAGGAGTTGTTTTTTCCATTTGTTTTTTTTTTTTGCTTTTAGGAGGTACCGGGGATCGAACCTGAGACCTCGTACATAGGAAGCGGGTGCTTAAACCACATGAGCTACATCCGCTTCTGACCTGCAAACTATTTAAGAACGAGAAGCCCCAGAAGGCGTGGGCCCACAGCTAATGTCCAGTGTGGTAGCAAGGTGGTTTAAAGCAAGAGTGTTTGAGTGAGACTGTCCTGGAGCGGTGTCTTGAGTCCGGGGCTGGGAAAGCCCTGAGCCTCAGCAGCTTCACCTGCAGGACGGCGAGACCAGCGAAACCTCTTTCACATGGCGTTTTCATGATTATAGCAGAGAAGGCATGTGCACTGTTTAGAAGCGTGCTGGCCAGAGAGAATGTCCAGTAAACACAGGCACGCCTTATTCTTGTGAGAAATGCAATGGGCTGCTTTAGAGAAGAATGGTCTCTAAGAACGTAAGTCTTCCCTTTTGCAGCAGAAATGCTAGAGGCGCTGTAAATGCTATGACCAGAGGTGAGCCAGTCACATCCATCTGCTTTTCATCCTCTCACCTAGAAAATTCAGTTCATTTCCATAATCCCTCACTCTATGCCACCTGCTAGAGAGACACAAGAGACCATGGACATATTGCTCGTGGGACTGTAGGTGTAAGTGGGCATGTTTTCAGATGTGATCACAAGAGTTGAGCCTTAAAGGAAATTGATTTAGGGCAATTGACTTTTCTGTAACAGTTAATTGACATTGCCAGTTCATTTCAACTAATATTAATACATTATAACTTGTAGAAAAGGAAGGAAAAATGAGTTTTTGACATTTAAAATGGTATTTACATGCAATTAAAAATTTCAGGTTCGATCTATTAGGAAACTAGCGTTATAGTTAAACGCATTGAAATTCACTATATACAGTCTATGCCCTTGTAATTCACATTGGTCCACAAACACGCAGCACTGACCTCCCCTGTGAGCTTGATGCAAGGGAGACACTCAGGCCCCACCTTTGACCTTTTGAAAGAGAATCTGCATTTTAAGACCCCCCGCTGATTTCTATGCACTCGAAAATTTTGAGCAGCTCTGTGGTCGCTTGCGTTATTGCAGTACAACACCTAAAACACTAGGGGGAGCTATTTCCTCAAATTTCATATCCCCCGAGGCGCACTTGGAGTCACTATTTCTTGCAATCAATTTTTTTTCCATTGAAATAACATTTTGCCCTTTTAAAGGACAAGAAAAAAAGATAATACAAAAAATGTTATGATATGCAAGTTGTCAGATGAATGACTGTAGAGGGAAAAGTGTTTAGAAATTTCTTTCCAGGTTAAAAACATTTTAGAAAGACAAAAACAATTCTTCTAAAATTTCAGGTAGGGAGCAGGTGTAGCTCAGTGGTTTGAGTGCCTGTTTCCCAGGTACAAGATCCTGGGTTCAATTGCTGGAACCTTCAAAAAAAAAAATCAGTTGACCATATGGGAAGTAGATGTAGTTCAGTGGTTGAGAGCCTGCTTCTCATGTACAAAGTCCTGGGTTCAATCCCCAGTACCTCCTAAAAATAAAATTAAAAAAAATAAAAAAATAAAAATTCAGGTAATTAGTTGAAAAGATATGAAATTATTTGTGTTATAGGTTGAGATGGAGCTACAATAAATATAAGTAAATTAAATTTGAAACATATTCTTGCTTTAAACTATGGATATACATATGTAATTTATTTCAGGAAGTTCTCCCAAAGAAGTGTGAATGAAAATATAAAAACAAGGATGGCGTCATTTTATAATGACATAAATAAACTATATTGAATCTTTAACTTATTAAACATCACTGTCAAAGACGTCTGGTCAAGGTCGCTGGTAAAAATGAATTTCCTGCTTCTTTCCTTTGAGATAAACAAAGAAATCTATAAACTGAAACTTCAAGCTTACCAGTCACCAGGAACTCTAAGCCTATAAGTGAGAAAGGAGGTAACTTGCAACAGTTGTCTTCTCTGCATTCCTAGTCCTGTGGCAAAATGCCACAGCTAACATTCCCATGGTGTGTGTCTGCACACAGTGTGACAGGATACTGAATCTTCTTTACGGAGGGAAAATATTTTAGTCGGTCCTTGCAGCACTGCTGTCTTCTCTGTCTCCAGTTTTAGGAGCAGGCTTTTGGAGAGTGGCTCCCAACTCATGCTGGGCCTAAAAGCACATTGGTGAGGGAACGGGCGTGCTCAGTGGTTTGAGCGCCTGCTTCCCATGTAGAAGGTCCAGGGTTCAATCCCCGGTACCTCCTAAAAAAAAGGGTGAAAAAAGCATGTTGGAGAATTAGGGGAATCTTTTTTGTAGCACCACCTTATGAACTCTTAGGGCAGGCATGATTTAAGCCTTATTTTTCTGTTCCATTGATGTTTTAGGATGCAAATGACTGTGGATGAATGAAACAACCCAGTAGAGAACTGAGAAATGTGGAGAAGAATCAGCAGTCTTTAAGTACAGGAAACCTGTAGAGCCTTCCTGATAATCAGAGATTCCAGGGCTGGGGAGCATACATGGAACCGGGTTCTCTCATACACCATTGTTGGGACTGCATCTTGGCGCAGCCTTTTAGAGTTCAGCCTGCCAGCATTTGCCAAGATACAAAAGCCTCATACTTTCGGCCCACAGCCATATTTCAAGCTAGACACGGTGTTCTAGCACTGAGCTGGCCTGCAAAAGCAGAGAGAAGGTGAGCTCACCAAATTGCCCTCAGGTTCCCGTGGGCCGCCACCTGGGTCTACACTGTTTATCCTCATTTTAGACCTAAAACCAAAGAGAGCAGAACTTTAGTGCCTATAGCCAATGAGTTGCCAAATCAAGATTGCTGATGGCAAAATACATGTCTGATAGTTCCCTTTGCTTTTCTACAGCAAATTGCACCAAAAGCAAATGCAAGGAAAAGGGACTGGTGATAAAAGTTCTCATGTGATTCCACAAGGCTGGTGAAAGGCAGCCTTTTCGAGCTGGGCGGAAGAAGATGATCAAGCCAGCTGCAGCACACTTTGCCTGCTTTCAGATTACTCATGCAGCAGGAACAGGAGAGGGTGTCCTGGACTTTGTTCTACTCCCTACTCTGACAGCTCCTCTGGGCCAGAAACTTTTCCGTCTCCCGCTGAGCTCTCACAGGGCGAAAGGTGTATTAGGTATCGTGCTGTGAAACAGAGTTCAGTGTTCCAAATCCCGTCATGGCACAAAAGAAAAGCCATAATGGGGCCACTTTATGTTCCTGAATACACTGCATAATAACTGAGCTTCGTTTACATGATTAGAGGTGGAAAAATGGAAGAGGGGAGAAGAAAGGTATTTAGACACTTGCACTGAACCCAAAAAGGAATGTTCTCCGGTGGGCTGGGGCCTCTCTGAGCTGACCTGACTCTGGTTACTTGGTTTTGTACATTTAATCGTTATCAGAGGAGGGATGATCTCACTGCTGTCTGGCAGAACAACGCTTTGCTTATCTATCCCTCCCCACTCCCACCCCACCCCCAAAATTACAAATTGCTTATGGTAGAGCAGTTTAGCTCATTTTACCTTGTCTGCTAGGTATGTGTAAGCCCTGCTCAATCCACAAAAGATAAAAGGGCGCACCTTTCTAAAACACTTAAATAATTGACCTCAGATTTCTTAAACACAAATTATTGAGTGCTTACAATGTGCCAGGTGTAGGTCTAAGTTCTGTATGATATTGACTTGGTTTCCCCACACCACTATCTTATGGGGTCGATTCTGACACCCTGTTCTCTCCCTTGTAACGCCTCTGAAATCAGCGGGAGTTAAAGTCACGGCTGGCATCTGGGTATTTGTCTGTGGTGCATCAACTCAGTGGACTTTCTGTTGGGGAAGGAAGATAGCCACCGGTCCTTGACGTTTCAGGTAAACAACCACGAAAGGTTCATGAAAAAGGACTACAGCTGTAATCTGTCTCGACAACTTCTGGGTAAGTCAAAAAAGTCAGAGCTGCAAAACTTGGAGAAAAGCTATCCAAGGCTTGACGATAGTCCCAGAGAAAATGGTGGCGCCATCTTGGAAGAAATGCGGCCCATGGCCTCGACGACCCGGAGAACAATATGGCTCACGGAAACGTGGATGACGGTGGCCAAGTGATCGGCAGGTAACCGTGGAACATGGGACTCTGAATTGAGAAAGCTTAAAAAATATTCTGGCTTTGATTGTATTTTCCTTCTCATGTGTGCCTAAGGGTGACATGATAAAAATTGGTATCTAATCCTAATAAGGATTTTTTAATGAAATAAAATAAAAATTTAAAGTGACAGGAAAACATCAAGTAACCGTTTAATTGGCAATATTTTTTCTTTTTTAGCAGTTCATAAAATACAAGAACATGTTGGGAAGCAGATGTGGCTCAAATGATTGAGCTCCCGTCTACCACATGGGAGGTCCCTGGTTCGGTTCCTGGTGCCTCCTAAAGAAGATAATGAGCTGGTGTGATGGGCAGGCATGGCAAGCTGATGCTACAAGGTGATGCAACAAGACATATAAGAAAAACATAACGAGAGACACAACAAAGCAGGGAATGGAGGTGGTTCAAGCAATTAAGTGTCTCCTTCCCACATTGAAGGTCCTGGGTTCAATTCCCAGTACCTCCCAAAGAAACAAGGAAGATGAACAGACATAGCAAGTGCAAAACAAAGAGGGGGTGGGGAGAAATAAATAAAATAAATATTTTTAAAAAGCACATGTTATCGTCAGTGACATTTAGATTTGCGGAACTATGGTGTTTTTGCTTAATTTCACAAATGCGATAACTGAGGCACACGGAGGTTCAGCCACTTGCACAAGTTCACACAGCTAAGATGTGAACCATAGGCTGACTCCAGACCTGGCTTTTGACAGCCCCTGGTAGGCACGGAGATCGCCCCCACCCCGCCCCATGGGTCCTGCGCTGTGATTTTGCCTGCAGTTCCCCCGCTCGGTCTGCCTTTAGTCCTGCCCGGTTTCAGAGCCCGGTGCTCCAGCCTTCCTGGATATTCTGAGAAATTCAGCGCGCACCTTCTCTGCTTAAATTGCCAGCGTCCATTTCTGTCGCCAGCAATGACACCCGGTACATGATCAATACCCAAGAGGATGTCTAGGTTTTGCCGGAAGGAGCTACGTCCACAACGGGGTTTTCAGAAGGGAAGAATGAACAAGCACCTGGGCACTGGAGCAAGAACTGAGTGGCCCGTTGGTCTCTTGGTGTCTTCTTTCCTCCAGCTCTGCCGTCGGGGGGACACCATCGAGCTCTCCGTGTGTCCCCCTGAAGGCCACACATTCCCTTTCTCCTGCCACTGACCAGGGAAGTGCTATCGGGAAGCTGCAGAAGTTTGTGCTGAGACAATGCCCAAAGGGTTTTCCTTTGTACTCCTTTAGACAGTGTTAAGTTGACTGTACATAGTTACATGCGTAGTATCTGCCTTCCCCATTATATTACGTTCCATGAGAGCAGGCATCTGGGCAAAAGTGAACGTGCAGAAATGAACTTACTGACATGAACTTTCAGAACCTGAGGCCTCCGAGGCCCTGCAATTATACCCTGTTATTTTACCAGTGAAGAGGCAGGGGCCTCCAGGGAGACGAGCGTGGGGTCTCTTACAGGATGGAGTGGGTGTCAGCTCTGGGGCCCCATCCCTTCCGTACCATTCCCGGTTTTATCCTCCCAGGCAGGGGAGGGGGCTGTCTGGGTCTTCTTGAATATATCCTTCCTGAATACTCTTTTTCTTCTCTTTCCTTTTTTTTTTTCAGGTCCTGGGGCCAGGAATTGAATCTGGAACTTGATATGTGGAAAGCGGGCACTCACCCATGGCACCACATCGACTCCCCTGAATTGGTGTTTTTGTTTATTTGCTTTCTTGTTTTCCTGTTTTTTAAGATGCACCAGGAAACGAACTCGGGACCTCCCATGCGGGAAGCAGGTGCTCAACTGCTTACCCCGCATCTGCTCCCCTGGATATTCTGTGGAGAAGATGTCAGTGTCGTTTAGTATACCCACACGAATATGTTCATAAATGTTAATTTGCAATGGTTCGGCCATGGGTTAGGAGACTGCCTAAGAAAAAGCCGAACAACGGGGAAAGTAAAAGTTGAGCCCAGGCGTCCTGGGAAATCGTGAGAAATAAGCAAAAGGGCAGCAGCGTGGGGTGGGAGAACCCCAGCAGAGTGGGAAGGTGAGCCCCCTTCTCAGACCAAGCTGCTACCGAGAACCTGCTCTCGAGCTGCTGCTGATGGCAGGGAGCTGGGGTGCCTCTTTGCCTGTTCCCAAAACAAACACAGAACACTGTTTTTCCACCTCATTGGAGACAGAGCTTTACCTGGCCTGGGAAGGTGCTGGCTGGGCCGGGGTCACTGAATGGATGGAAACGGAGAAAACGAAGAATCTTTTAAGATTTACTTCTCGCCTTAGATGAGGATGGACCGGGAGATTATGCCACGTGTCCTGCCTGATCTTTTCCTTTTCGGGAGGATGTCACCACTGTGATGGGGGCGAGTGGGGGGGTGGGGCGAGTCCCCATGTGTACGCCTGGGAAGGAGCCCCTGCCAAGTCCTCAGAGAGAGACGCAGAAGTGACAGAAGTGTTTCATCTTAGCAGAGGTGTCCCAGGCGCTGGCATTTCGCCGCGGTGGCCTGCCTGTCGCCAAGTCACGCAGAGGCAGGTAGAGTGCGATGGAGATGGGAAGCCTTCGGGAGAAGCACAACTGATCCAAACTCCGGAAGAGGGGGGCCTGCCGCGAGGAGGCAGGTGACCTCGGGGAGAATTCGTGGGACAGGCACGCCCCGCGAGGACAGCTGCGACCTGCCCCGCTGCTCTGGCTTTCTGCAAAGAAAGTCTGGGAAGAAGGGCTCCAAGTCCCTGCAGCGCCACGCTCACGTCCACACATGGCCCGTCCTTCTGGTCTAGGAAGACATGTGCCTCCTCGTGCCATTAGGTACTATTTCACACCCAGGCGAAGGCGCTGGGCGAGACTCAGGCAAGTGGAAACATCAGCGAATGGGAACGAGTGAGAAGTCTTGAGGTCAGAACCACAAGCGGGGGGAAGGGGACAGCCGGGGACAGGAGTCCTTGCTAAGGACAGAACTTGTCTGAAAGGATGCCCCAAAGGCTTGAAGCTCCACAGCCCCCGATGGATCCATCCTCTAGAATGCTAGGGACCCTGTTAAACCACCTAGTTCTGCTTCTTTGCCGGTGACAACACTTGCTGCCTCTGAGGATGGGATCTTGCCGGCGAGTCCTCGTGACACAACGAAGACACCCGAGAAAGTAAGGCAAGGACGGAGATGTGTTAAAGACAGACCAGGGCACCGCATGGCGGTGTGCGGGCCCCGTTGCCTTCCCGTGGGCGGCAGAGGGCTGTGCAAGTTCAAGAAGCATGGGCGAGGGGGCGTTTCGGTGCTGCCCTTCCTGGAGGGACTCGTCCTTCTGATACCATCGCTGAACTGCTGATCTCCTAGCAGTCTGGCTTCTCTCTTTAGGAAAAGTCAGAGGGGTAAAGGCTCACGGAATATGGTGATGGCCTAGCCTCCTGGGACCCCACGGCCGAGAAGCACACCCGCAGCCGTGCGCCAGACAGCAAAGCGGGCTCCACGCCTGGGCCACCGGGAGGCTTGCTCCAGGCGCCTCAAGACACCCTGCCATCATTTGACACCCTCCAGCCCTCCCTCGGGAACTGCCACTTGGCTTGCCTGTTGGCTTTATAAAAACCCACGTGTTGTCTTGTAAAATCATGTCGAAGTCAGCGTTTTCTTCATGTATATGTTTTTTCCCATGATGACACGATCAGATCCAGCTCCCATAGGCGAGTTCACTTTAAAAAGGGTTGATCTCGTACCAAGGTTTCTCTTGCTTCCTCTGGCCACTTGGTGTCAAGATGACAAGTGGCTTGTGGGTGTGGGGAGGGTCGGAAGTCTCCTACATGGCAACGCTGAGAATGTTTATTGTAGAAAGAGAACTTTTGCCCTGTGAAGTCACCTCCTCCGAGTCACCAGCAGCTTTCTGATATTCTATCACAGGAAATTCCTGGTGGTCCACAAAAGCCGTCTTCTGAGCGCAGCTGCAGCGTGCGCGAGAGAACATAATCGCCGAATAATACAGCACGACCTGGGGATCCACGTTCGGGGGGCGGCCCAGAGCCTGTGCCACGCGAAATGCAAACTGGGAGGCTCTGTGAACAATGCCAAGATAATAGGAGGAGGAAAGACCAAGTGACCTCTCATTGTAATGCATCTAATGCAAAGAAAAAAAAAGGTACTAGAGGATGTCTTTTGTATCCCAACAAGCTATAGGAACTGACCCCCCTTTACCTAACACTTGAGGTTAATGATCAAAACCAAAGCATGAAAGTGTGGGGAAGACAATGGCAGGTTTTGAATGAAAACCCGCCTTAGGTCAGTGATTTTGACTCAAATCATGTCCCCCGAACACCTAACAGATTTTTTTCTACCTGTCTTGACCCAGTGTATGTACAGGTCAGTCCCTTAATTCTCTGAGTCCCCGTTCCCTCAGCTGTAAATAAGGGCGATGCACCCAAGTTCAAGGGCTCTTCCAGATCTCAGAGTCGGTGACTTTGAGCTGTGCACGCCCCATGAGGGTGGTGCGAGCCCACCGTCAGGACGCCTGCACAGCTGTTGTGTGTTGAACTATTAATGATCGTGAACCCCCCCAAACACTGTAAACACATTGACCACAATTAGAACGTACACAAGCTTGGAAAACATGTTTTCGTAATGTGAAACATATCATGCGAGGAGCTGAAATGGGCTGGCTTAATGCTTGCCAGGGGCTCATTCCCTGGAGAAACAAGTCCCCTGAGGCATAAAAACCCAGTGCAGACACCACTCTGGGAGTGTCAGGTCCAGCGGGGCTGACACAGGCTGCTCTGACCCCCGGCTCCGAAGCCTGCGGGTGCCCTCGCTGTCCACTGTACTCTGACTAGCGCCTTCTGCTGGCGGCTTTGGGTCCTCCACTCACGCCAAGCCGGGCCTCTTGTTAGTGCTACCTGCCTGCCTCGTGTCGGCTCTCGGGCCAGTGGACCTTAGAGCGTCTGGGATTCTCCACCTTTAGATGTGTTGTATGCGCATTCGCTTCGGCAGCACATATGCTAAACGTGTTGCGTGCCCTTGACCTGGCTGTTGCACATTGGTTGTGTTGGTGGCTTGTGATGAAGCAGGCGAATGAATGACATTGAGCATCCAGACTATTGTGCTGAATATGCTTTAAAGGCATGCTGGAGAAAGCGGATGTGGCTCAAGTGACAGAGCTTCCGCCTACCATATGGGAGGATCTGGGTTCCATCCCTGAGGCCTCCTGGTGGAAAAAAGGAAGAGAAAACGTGCCCGCGCAACAAGCCAGTGCCCACATGAGTGCCCCTGCGAGTGCCCGCGTGGTGAGCCAGTGCCCGGGCAAGTGCCCGCTCAAGTGCCCACATGGAGAGCCAGTGCCCGGGCGAGTGCCCGCTCAAGTGCCCGCGTGGAGAGCCAGTGCCCGGGCGAGTGCCCGCTCAAGTGCCCGCGTGGTGAGCCAGTGCCCGCACAAGCGAGTCATGCAGCAAGATGATGATGCATCAAAAGAGAGACAAGGGGAGAGTCAAGGTGAAACACAGCAGAAACCAGGAACTGAGGTGGCACAGTTGACAGGGAACCTCTCTCCCCATCAGAGATCCCCAGGATCGAATCCTAGAGGAGAGAAAATGAGAAGAGAAGACAACACAGACAGCAAAAACAGCAGGGCGGGAGGAGGGGAAGGGGAAAAATAAAGAAATCTATTTTTTAAAAAAAGGCATGCTGAATTTACTTTCCATTTGGACTGAATTTGCTTTTGGTTTGTTGCCACCATTGCATTTACAGGACAACGGTCTGCTGTTGTACCGTGTTCGTCTAGACAGCAGCCAGGACTCGAGTGACACAGTGCAAGTGGCCTTTTCCTGGAACACCCACAGCTCTAACCCGGTGGTAAGGAATTAGAATGCCAGCCTGAAAGAACTGTACTGGTTGAGTCAGAGCTTCTCATCTCTGAAATAATTGCAACCCTTCATTTTGAGGTGCTCTTTGTAGGCTCTTTGCAGGTTACTTCCATAGCTTTTTTTTTTTTTCCTGGAGTTCTACATCACAGGTCCAGGTTTTACATGAAATTTTCAATGTTTTTTTACAGACTTTTTTTTTTTAATTGCCTTCAATGGGCCAAGTAGTTTTCTTGAGTTTGTCCAACTTGGTGTCAAAATTCTTGTTTGATGTTTTTGAACTGCTGCAACGGAATGGGCCTGTTAACACTCAAAAGGCCCTCTTCTATCTGCAGTAAGATAGAAGGCCAAGGGGTAGCCCAAGTTTACAGGCCAAGGCAGTGATGAAGCTGGGGAGGAGTGATACAATACTCTTTGTGGCCTTCCGTTGGCAGCTTGCGTTTTCTAGCCATACAACTGGCGGCAGCTACACACCTCCCACCAGCCACAACAATTCATGGAAATTAATAAATGTATTTATTGGGAGAGGTCATGGGTACAACAGGAAAATCAGTTCCCCAGCTTCCCAGACAAATACCCCGGGATCAAGCTTCAATAGAAACCAGCAGCCTCCTCTCAGCACTGAGTATTTATAGCAAACAGAAGTGGTTCAAGTTTTTAGGTAGTTCAGCAAGGTTAAGTAGAGTTCTTCTATTTGTTTAGTTAATAAGTGTATTTGGAGGAGGTCTGCTCATAAAATACGAAGTACTACCAATTCTGGAATGTGAGATAATTAAATTAATGAGCCCACTACCTGCTTTGCTCAGACTGTGGTCACAGAGAAACATACTGACTTAAAAAGCTACATGTGGGGGGTTGGGGGTATATGGGGACCTCATATTTTTTGAATGTAACATTAAAAAAATAAAGACGAAAAAAAGCTACATGTAATTCCATGGAGGAAAGATTAATCTTTTTAACAAATGGTGCTAGAACACTGGATATCCACAGGCAGGAAGAATGATGCTGAATCCCTTCCTCATACCAGACACACAAGTTAACTTAATGTAGACTGTAGACCTAGATGTAAGAGCTGGAACTATTAGATTCTTAGAAGAAAATATAAATCTCGATGACCTTGGATTAGTCCATGGATTTTTAGATATGACACCAAAAGCACAAGCAACCAAAGAAAATAAAAGATAAATTAGACTATATTAAACTTCAAAATTTTGTCCTACAAATGATTCAGAACGTTTTCATGGCTAATGATACAGTGAGAAAGTGAAAAGACAACCCAAAGAATGGGAAAAAATATTTGCAAATCACATTTGAAAAGAGACTGGTATCCAGAAAATATAAAGTCCTCTAACAACTTGACAATGAAAGACAACTAACCTGATTTAATATGGGCAAATCTTTTTCAAAGAAGATATACAAGTGGACCACAAGCACATGGAAAGATGCTCAACATCATCTGTCATTAGGGAAGTGCAAATCAAAACTATAAAACACCACATCACACTCACTGAGAAAGCTATAATCAAAAAGACAGTGCTGGCAAGGATGTAGAGAAATAGGAATTCTGAAAATGGGTGGTGGGAAAGTAAAATGGTGCAGCTACTTTGAAAAACACTTTGGCAGTTCTCTAAAAGGTTGCAGTTCCACTCTTAGGTAGGTACCCGAAAGAACTGAAAAAATGTGTCCAGGGAAGCAGATGTGGCTCAAGTGATTGGGCTCCTACCTACCACATGGGAGGTCCCAGGTTCAGTTCCTGGGATCTCCTGGAGAAGAGGCACTGGCATGATGGGCAGGCATGGTGAGCTGATGCAACAAGATGACTCAACAAAGAGACACAAAGAGAAAAGACAATGAGAGACACAATAAACTCAGGTGATTAGGCACCTCTTTCCCACATGGGAGTTTTTGGGTTTGGTTCCTGGTGCCTCCTGGGGAGATGAGCAGGCAGCAGGCACAAACAGCATGGGGGGAGGGATAGATTTATAAAATAAATCTTAAAAAAAAAAAAATATATATATATATATATATATATGTCCACAGAAAAATTTGCACATAGCAATGTGCTATGTTCATAGCAGTGTTCTTCATAATGGCCAAAAAGTTAGAAAAACCCAAATGCCCATCAACTGATAAATGGATAAACCAAATGTGGTATATGGCATGATTGCATTTATAGGAAATGTCTGCAATAGCCAAATGATGGAGATAGAAAGTAGATTAATGGTGGACTGGGGATTTTGGGGGCCGGAGAACAACTAATGAAATGGAATTTCTATTTGGAGTGATATGAATATCCTCAACATAGATTGTGGCAATGGTTGCAGAACTCTGTGAATATCCTAAAAGCAGTGAATTGTGCATATTAAATGGGAACGTTTTATGAAATGTGGATTCTTTCCCAATAAATCTTTTAAAATAATTGACATGCAGTACATAGGTCGGGGGATGTTACAATAATGGAGGAAGGGAGAGAAGGAACAGGGAGGGAGTTGCTCTTGTAATATTACAGTGGCTGCACTTTCTGGCCCTGCTACACCGCCTGCTACCCCTTGCTCCTTGCTTGCCAAATCCTGGCCCCAGGGAGCCAAAGGGAGGCCTCACTGAGCTGGGCTGAGTGAAGGAGAGAGGTCTGTGTTTCCCTCCCTTTCCCTCCTAGTGGTCTACTTGAGTCCCCGAGACAGAAAAGAGGCCAAAAACAAAAACAAAAGAGGTGTTTTTGGGTAGAAAAGGAAAAAGATGATATAACACACTGAAAGCACTCATAGGGAAGTGGGTGTGACTTGAGCAGTTAGGCGACTGCCTACCATGTGGGAGGTCATGGGCTCAGTGTCTGGTGCCTCCTAAAGAAGATGAATGAGACAGTGAGCTGACACACTGAGATGACGCAATAAGGTGACACAATGAGAAAACACAATGAAAGACACAAGCAGGGAGAGGAGGCAGCCCAATCAATTGGGTGCCTCCCTCTCAGGTGAGAGGTCCTGGGTTCAGTTCTCAGTGTGTCCAAAAAGAAGACAAGTATATAACAAACAGATTCAGAGAGCAGACAGTGAGCACAAACAACAAGGGGGTGGGGATAAATAAAATAAATCTTTAAAAATAAAAATGAAAAGAAAGCACTTAATGTATTTATTAGTGGGCCTTTCTCCTAGGAGCTTTAAAGATGATTTTTAGATACTCATGAATTTTTTAAAAAATTGTAATTATTTATACAATGCAAATCAATAGTGTCTATTGCTCTCTGTTTAATTCTCTTCCTCTTTATATTTAAAATATTTTTATATATTGGATAGGCATCAACATTTTTGTTACTCTAGAATCTTATTCACTAAACTGTGATTATTTTTTGGGGTTAATATGATTTCTTGTAGAATCTCTCTGTTAACCATGGCTGGTTATGGTGCCCATGAAAATGTATCTCAGATGATTTACTTGCAGAGAGCATGGTTGGACACATCCCCAGAGGCTGTGCTCTGAAGTCTATTAGTAACTTCCTGCACAGGCCACACAGCATTCTAAGTCCTGTTCCTGGGAGACATGGGGCCCCTCGGACAGGTACTTTGGTTCTAAGGACTCTTGTCAGCCTTGCTGAAACTTTTTCAGAACTACACTGCAGTTTGCAATGCTCCAACCCTCTGACCTTTCTGCTCTTGCAGAGAGTGGACCAGATTGCAAGGGGCACTGTCATCCACTGCTCCTGGCAGATTGGCCTTGACCCCTCATAGCACTATCGGTGATGCCTCACCACTGTGGACTCTTCTCAGGTTAAGATGTTATTATTCTAGTCTGATCAACCAACGCCTGCCGTTCCATTGTGGCTTGTGAAGCTGATCTGGATCACGTGTTTGGCTTTCTGGACCATTTGCTTCTGACAATAGTAAGCCTTTAATTACAAAAAAAAAACCAAAAACCCTTAACAGTGGCCTGATAGGGCATCTGGTGGACCTCTGGTGCTCTCTACTTTTGTTGGTGTGCTGTATTGCCAAGTGTTGAAACAGCATCCTCAGAATTTACTGAAAAGACTTTGGTCTTGATTCACTTTAGTGTGGCAGTTTAGTCAATGAATATGGCTCTCCTTAGGAAATTATTATCTTCTCTTGGCTGTTTCCTGGATAATCATCAGGACAAAAGAAGGGGAGTGATCATCAAGAACCATAAAGGGTCTGAGATTTTACCCTATGTGTAAGCTGATGAGTTAGTCTGCTATAGGTTTGTATTTCCTAGATGCTGGCAGAAGACATGAGACTCCTGGGTCAGAGACAATGGACTTTATTACTCAACATAATAGCAGTAGACAGAATTTTAGCATTATGCACCAGTTCCCTGACCCGCAATTTACACAGAGTGATGAGACTCAGGCCAGATGATACCCTCATACATACTGGTTAGTATTATGGGAAAGAAACCCTAAGTGTTGGGAATCCAAATCTTTTATAATGGGTGAAAAGCCTCCCCAGTCCTTGCTCCCGAGGAAAACATTATCTTTATTACATTGGACAGTTGACAAAGCTGTACTTTGCCCTGGAGGGAGAATATTTTTTATTTTCCAAGGATATTTGCTACACAAACATTGTGGAAAAGATCATGTAGAACAAGATGTGCAGAAATGCAAGAGTCCCAAGGGGAATTATCTCCCAACAGTTGTGCAGAGCTATGAGAATTTTGGATTCTGTTCTTACTATAACTGAGCATGGAGTTTCTTCTTTTCCCCTAACAACAGTTCTAGGCTGGCCTGGTGGTACACCATCTGTATGGCAGTCCCCAGCCACACAGGAGCCTAATGAATTCAAATTTAATTCTGGTTCAGCCACATGAATTTTCTTGTTGGACTAACATGACTCTAGATTGACCTCATGACTGAGCACACTGCTTGCCAGGTATACTTACATGGCACACACAGGCCAAATGGGTGCCATAAATGTCCTATGTAAATTTTGTCTCTCTCTCTATTATTTATTTATTTTACATTTTATAAAAGTGCCCTTTTCCCTCTTGTTCTTGACCCTTCCAGAAGGAAGGTCTTGGTGAGAGTAGGGGTTAATTTTACAAGAAGTGAAGTCGTAGCTCCTGGGATGGGCTACACCAGTTTCGTGGTGGTGGAGGTAGGGCAACGGCCTCAGACTGTGAAGAGGGAGCGTCTTAGACGCAGGAGGAATGGCAGAGAGAGTGTCATTAATGAGCTTTGCCGGAGCCATTGCTGGGGGCTTCCTTGCAAAGGAAAACACCCTAGTGCAGCTCTCTTACACTAATGTCAAGCACCCTGACTGACTGCTGGGTCTGCCGTCTGCTGTCAGATCACACTGACCATGTTTGATCACCATTCCCCTTATCCTTACTGCGAAATCTGCTGCAAAGAGCAGAGGATGGCCCCAGCTCCCACGTCTCCCATATGAAACACCCGTGGATGTCTTCCCCACCTCATTCCCATAGCCACCACCCCGCCATTATGTGGGGTGCACGGATCTGCCTAGATGGCAGCACATAAAACAGGACAGGTAAGCCTGCCTGCCCTTCAGACAGCCCTCCCGAAAACAAGGAGGAGAGTCAATAATTCACAGTGAACAACTGGGAAGTTTAGGCTTACCAGGAAGCCTTTTGGAGGCACTGCCAATCCCGCGCCTTTACTGCTGTAGGTCCCATTTGGGTGGTTCTGACAATAGTAGACTTTCTTCTAGGAGTACCCTGTGCACCCTTGGGATTGTAGTTCTTGTCTGGAAGCCAGGTGTTAATTTGCCTTTCTTCTGAAAAGCAGCTTGTACTCTCATAATCTAACTTGTGCTCGAGAGATGGTCATAAGAGACATTTAGGTGTTCAAGGAGATACCGTCAGATCATGTAGCCCTCAGATGCGCATGGAGATCTCTCCAAAAGGAGGCTTCCCTTGATTATTCAAGGACACTTCCCAGAAAGATAACCGACTTGTTATTTATGTGCACCCTGGGGGCAGTTTTCTTTCTCATTGGGATCATCCAATTAGGAAAGGAAATAGGAAATTTGTTGTGACTAGCTGAAGTGATCAGTGATAAAACCTTGACCTGGGAAGCCCTCTAGTATGCTCTGAATGCACTGGCTAGGTTGTTGGTATGATAGAATTGGCCTAGACTGCCTCCTTTGTATCTGGATCCATGCCTTGGGCCAAGTTAAACGATCAGTATAGAAAACTAAAAAGGAAGTCATCCATATTTCTAAGGTGGACCCTGATGGTAATTGGAATTGGTTTAACTAGCAGGATCTAGTACTGGAGGTGGGGGAAGGACACGGTTGTGGTAATACTACAGGTCAGCCTTATCCTGCTGTTTGGAATCCTTAATTAAATGCCATATAAGACAAATTGAATGTATTTAGTCCCAGCTTCTGTTGGTCAGATACATCAGAGTAGATGGCAGAATGCATCCTCATGGGGGAAATTTGTGAGAAACCAAGATGGTATGAAATGAGGGGAAACAATTCTCCATGGGTCTCTCGAGTTTCTGCAAATCTGGCTGCTTATGTAGTTCTATACTACCTAGAACTAGGTAATCAACCACAGCTGGTCTAGGAGGCATGCTCGCTTATGCTAAGCACTGAAGGAATTTTAAAATAATTTTCTCTTAGGGTGTGTTTTATATGTGTTAGCTATGTCTATAGACAAAGAAAACCTCTATCAAGGATGATCATGGGTGATGGTGATGGTACCGGCATTGAACAGTGATTGCATTAAATGATATGTAAAGCAGGTAAACAGAGCCTCAATAAACATCAGTTACCATAAGAAGATGGTACAGGAGAATGCGTATGGCTTTCAAATCTAACAGGCTGTGCTCAAATCTCTGAACTCCTGCTAGCTAGCTGTGTGACTGAGGGAAGTTATTTGACCTTCAGTTTCCTTATTTTAAAAATAGGAATAATGACATATTTGTTCTTTCATATGACACATATTTACCTATGCCTACCTTGTGCCAGGCATCCTTCTAGAAGATGGAATACAAGTGAACAAAACAGAAAGAAAATATCCACACCCTTAAGGAGCTTACATTCTAGTGGTGTGAAAATGGAATAAAAAAATAATTTTTGGTTCATGTGTTACACAATATTAGGAAGGGAGTGGATGTAGCTCAAGGGACTGAGTGCCTGCTTTGCATGTATGAGGTCTCCAGTTCAATCCTCAGTACCTCCTAAAACAAACAAACAAACATAAAACCCAACTCTCATTGGGGAGCAGATGTAGTTCAGTGGTTGAGCACCTGCTTCCCATGTACGAGATCCTGGGTTCAAGCCCTAAAAAAAAAGAAAAGAAAAGAAAAGAAATGAGATTAGGAAATAACATATTTTCCTCTCCATATGTTAAACATTCTTTCCTGTCCCTGTGCCAAACAATCCTGGAGCAAAGCATATAGACAAAAGTAAAAAATTAGGGAAGCAGACTAGGCCCAAGGGATAGGGCATCTGCCTACCACATGGGAAGTCCAAGGCTCAAACCCTGGGCCTCCTTGACCCGTGTGGAGCTGGCCCATGCGCAGTGCTGATGTGCGCAAGGAGTGCCGTGCCACGCAGGGGTGTCCCCCGCGTAGGGGAGCCCCATGTGTAAGGAGTGCGCTCCGTAAGGAGAGCCGCCCAGCGCGAAAGAAAGTGCAGCCTGCCCAGGAATGGCGCCACACACACGGAGAGCTGACACAACAAAATGATGCAACAAAAAGAAACACAGATTCCAGGTGCCGCTGCTAAGGATAGAAGCAGTCAGAGAAGAACACAAAGCAAAAGGACACAGAGAGCAGACAACTGGTGGGGGGTTGGGGAAGGGGAGCGAAATAAATAAAAAATGAATCTTAAAAAAAAAAAGTAAAAAATAAGCAAAAATAACTTAATTACTTGCTTCAGGAAATACCAGCTTCTGGATATTAATATTGTAAAACAACTAAACTACTGCTTATTTATCAAGACAAGTAATTTATTTATCAGGGCCTTCAAGATCCACCCCCTTCAACAAACCAACCAACCCAAAACTGGTGGGTCATAACTTGTCCAACTCCAGTCAGTTCTCTGCCCCACAAGATCAGCCCTGAACGTCACTTATTCCAGTCCCTAAACTCCGGTAAATACCCCGCTCTCCTTCTCCATTTGATAGACTCCTAGGCTTCTGTGAAGGAGTTTTTCTCTTGTTTGCAGTAAATCTAATAAACTTAGCTTTTCTTGATCAATTGTTTCTTTCTGGTGGTTGTTTGGGTAGTTGGCAGCCAATGGGGAATGCAAACAACAAACAAGATAAGTGAATTATAAAGTTGTTACCAAGAGAAGAGGTGAGAAAGCTAACAGGGAGCCTGCTCTGCAGAGCAGACTCTTGGACTTAGTTGACTTTATTCTGGCTCAGGAGGAGCAGCCACTGGAAGGTTTGGCATGATCACGTTTATGATTTAACAGGATGACTCTGGCCTTCAGGATGGAGAAATGATTAAAGAGGGGCAAAGGTGAATCCTTTTAGGAGGCCCCGACTGGGGCAGTAGGAAAGGAAATGGCGAGAATTGGTTGGGTTCTTTGTCTCTGTGGAAGGTGACGCCAACAGAATTGTTGATGGAGTAGAGGGCGGTGTGAGAGAAAGAAACACACCGAACTTAGCTTCCAGTGCTCTGTTGCTTGTGAGTTATCAGCCCGTTGTAAGTGCTCCTCAGCACCTCTGAGGATTGGTAGGTTCCTCCTCTTCCTGCAACTATGTTTCTCGGCCCCTGTCAACTGGTCAATTCTATGTCACTTTCCCTGGAAGCCATACCTGCTGCCCTTGGTCAGGATCAGGTGTTCTTCTACGCACTCCCTCGTCCATCGTCCGTCCTCCTTGGCGTGCTCCTGCCCACTAGGAGCTCCAGTGCTTTGTCGCTGCCCCCTTCCTCATTTCTGTCCCTCTGCCCACCATCATGCTCATGAACACAAGGTCTGGACTTTTCCCTATTGACCAGTCTGCTCCCAGCACAAGGAGCAGCAACACAGACAGCATTTAGCCCAAACTTGGGGAGAATTATTACCAGGGAAGAAAGGGGGTTCCTTTAGGTCAGCACGGAGTCTGGGGTTCCCTCACAGGGGCTCCACTTGCATGGCAAAGGTGGGGAGAAACAGCCCCCAACCATGGTGACTTGCAGACAAGATGGTGAAGCAGCCAAGACCTCAAGGATTTTTTTTTTGCATTCATTTTGATTTTTAAAAAATATTTCATGACAACATTTCTTACCTTGTTTCCTGAGGTTTTTTTGGTGTCCCCTTAAATTTTGTGCCACCTCACCCTAACCCTGGACCCGCTGCAAGAGTGAGGTGACAAGGGAGGTGTGAGCCGTGGGTCTCAGGCATGGCTTCTCTGAGTGTTACCTGAAGGAGATCTGAAGAGAAAGTCTTAGAGGCTCCAAAGAGTTGTCCAGCCTCAGTTCAGGTCAGGCTGCCCAGGGTGGCAGCATGGAACACAAAGCTTGGTGCTCTAGAAAGCCAGAGGAGCTGGGTGTGGGTGTTGGCTCTCCCTCAACCTAGCTGGGTGATCTTGGGTGCATTATTTACCTTCTCTGAACCTCAGCTTCCAGTCCCCAAATTACTTAGTATTTCTTATCTCACAGGGAGATGGAGAAGATAACCTGATAAATATGTAAAAGCGTTGAACACCTTCTCAGTAAATGTTAGGTCCCATTTGCATTTGGCAAGCAGAAACTGGCACTGTAATTAAGCTAAAAAAAGGAAGGTGGGCACAGGCAGATAATTGGAGGGTTGGACAGTGCTTAGCACAGAGCCTGCCTCCTGTTTTTTTGAGTTTCAATGGTTGCATGACCTATCCCACACAATATGAGAGCTTCAAACACTGGGCAGGAGTCCCAGGTCCCCCAGATATCCTTGGGTCAACCAGGAACTTCTCCCGCTTGGAGGGTAGGAGGGAAGAGTGCTGAGTCATGGATTTGCTTCCTTCTGATTCTGTGCTCTTCTTATCACGTCCTTCAGGAAACATTCGCACACCCAGCTATTAATAATGATGATGAACTCCGGGGTGGAGGGGAGGGTCACCTGCTCAGGCAACCTACACTGCTATCTCTCCAGGAAGGAAGGGATCTATCAGAGGCAGGCTAAGAAGATAGGAATGTACAACATGCTGAGAATCCCCTAACTTCACACGACAGGGCAGCCCATGCCTTCCAAAAAGTCAGCCTTGAGCAGGGGGTGTGGGTGTTGTCGTTGGCAGATTTTCTCAACCAGTTCCAAAATCCCTTAGTAGGCAAAGAGCTAAAA
The DNA here is from genome assembly GCF_030445035.2 of Dasypus novemcinctus. Lineage (NCBI taxonomy): Eukaryota > Metazoa > Chordata > Mammalia > Cingulata > Dasypodidae > Dasypus > Dasypus novemcinctus. Next base: position 16,988,369 of record NC_080686.1, read on the forward strand.
CAAAGCGACAGGACCTGGGGCCCTACAAAAAAGTGAGGTGGCAGTCACCATCCATGAAGGGATGAAATATCTGTTTAAATTAGCAGGTGACTGAATCTCCACCCTCAAAATAGAGGACTTTTTTTTTCCCCCTGGAGAGGTGCTTTAATCCTTTATTCCTCTTGATGAATGCTCATTCTTTCCTGCACTCCTCCTTTTCTCTCCACATCTACTCAGTCGACCTGGCCTGTGCTGACAGGTAGGGATAGTGTCAGAGATAATGATTCTTGTTCGGTGCATAGAACCTCCTGGAATTTTGTTACTAATGTCAATCACAAATGAGACTTGGATTCTATTTTCTCTCGCAGCATGTGAAGGACAGTTATTGCCATGCCCCTCAACAAATAGATTGTCTTGGGCAATTACCTGCATTACTGGACTTAGAAGTTCATTCTTGTACCCACAACCTGAGTGGATGGACTATATCTTATGCTCCCATTGTCCCAACAAATGCAGACCAAACTGGACTTAATGGAATGTTCATTTCAACTATTTTTGGTTCCATCCCCTTATTGAATTCATACCTGAGAAGTTTTCACAACAGAATTAAATTTCCAGAATTTATATCAGGTTGATGATTAACCCAAGGGACCCAGCAAAAACTCCTGCTGCAGTCTGTTACTACAAATAGAAGAGTCAAGGTTTTGCAGCTTACTAAAGCAATGCACTTGGGTAAACCGCTCAACATCTAGAGTTGCAGTTCAGTCCAGGAGCAGCTAGCCACATGTGGCTCTTTAAATTTAAATATACATTAATTAAAGTTAAGTAAAATTTAAGGTTTGAGTGCCTCATTCATAATAGTCACATTTCAAGAGCTCAAAGCTATGTGAGGCTGGCAGCTATTGTTTTGAGCAGAACAGACACAGAACATTCTGTCATCACAGAAAGCTCTCTTGGAGAGTGCTGGTCTACCAGTCCAATTTCATCATCTGAACAGGGAGAAATGTGCACCTCCTATATCAGATGAAGTCATGCTTTGTAGCACTTTGTAAATTGTAGAGTGCAGCACAACACTTATTTTTAACCTTGTCTTGCAATTTGGATGGATGCAGAGTGGATTCCAGCCTTCTTAAAGAAAAGCCTTATTAAATCATCTGACTTTTGTGGTTTTTTCCAGAGCAGCTCTCTTCCTTCCATTATAATCAGCAGAGTCCCAAGAATCCACCTTTCCGAGGAAGAAAGAGAATAAAATCCTCAAGCACTCTCACTCCCAGATTCCCAAACTGCCTTCACCAACCAGCCAGCTCTCCCCTTCCCAGCTTTCAGGATTGCCTTCCTCCCCCATGCCTCTCAGCCTTGTGCTCTGAAGCGGCACTAACCAGTGTGAGAGCAGTAGAGCTGAGAGCAGTAGAGCTGTCCCCCTGCCCCACTGCCATACACAGACCCTAGGTACACCTAGCAGGGGAGAGGAGCCTCAGCGGACATACCCTTACAGCCTTGTTTTGGGGATTAGGCAGTAAAATTGTATTTTAGAAAGGGCAGGGCTTTGATATGAAATACATCAAGGTTGGCTCTTGTCTCTGTCACTTCTTAGCCATATTACTTTTGGCCAGTTACCTGGCTTCCTTGAAATAAAGTTTTTGTTTTCTTTAACTGGGTGAATGGGGGATAATAATATCCAGTTTGATGGACTGAGGAGAGAACTCAATGAGGTTAGACGTCTACAATGCTTAGCACAGACCCTAGCCCACAGTATTTGTCCCAGCAGGTGCTGTGACAAAGAGTAGTTTTATTTACCCAATAATACCTAGTATTATTTACCTACTTAGTATTATTTCCTAAGTATTATTTAACCACATCTTGGGGAAGACAATTTTTTTTTCTGTCTCCTTCTCTTATAAAGCAATAGAAGGATTTCAGACATTTGATGTCCAGAGTTAGATCTGTCTAAATACCTGCTGAATGGAGCTAAGCTTCAAGTAAATGTGCCTACAACACACACACTAATGGAAATCCTGTTGATTATCCCCCTAAAATTAACCCCCTAAATCCAGGTTTTATTTAGGAGTCTGGCGTTCAAGGACTCCCGTCCCTGGTCCAAGGTCTAATCTTGATTGGTTCAAGCTATTAGGTGGATTTTATTCATCTTGCCTGTGATTGGTTTAGGATCCATCATATGACTTGATTTTGATAAATGAGACATAAGAGGAAGGGGTGGGGTGAGAGTACAATCCCCAGGAAGATTTCCTAGCTCCTGCCCATAAAGACGAAAGAACAACAAATGGAAACATTGGACCCCTTCTTTCACTCAATGTTGCTATATCCATGTGTAAGCATTTGAACTGCAGCCTCTTGTGTCCATGAAGGGGCAAGTTGGAGGACCAAGACCAACATACCCAGGAAGGCCGAAGAAAAAGATGGAAAGAATTTGGCTCATGATGATATCCTTGGGATGATCTAGTTACCAATCCTGAATGAATCACTCTATTTCTAGACTTCTTACTGAGATAAATGTATTTTGTTGTTTAAATTAAAAGTACAATTTTTAAAAATTGTTTGCTGATGACAATATGCTAAATGATATATGTTAGGGATTGAATCATGCCCCCAACAAAAAACGTATTCAAATCGTTATCCTCATTCCTGCGGGTGTCAGTCCCATTTTGTAAATAGGACCCTTTGAAGATGATATTATTAGTTAATATGGGGTCAAATTGAATCAGGGTGGGTCTTAAGCCATATGATAGGAGGTCTTATAGAGGAAATTCAGATGCAGTTAAAGGAAGTCTCAAGAAGAAGCTGTATGTCATAAGAAGCCAGAGAGGAGAGAGACTACCATGTAGGAAGGCGGCCATCATGAAAACGCTACTGACCTTGGGGGAAAGCGTGGCCTTGCCAACATCTTGACTTTGGTTGTCTAATCTCCAAAACCATGAGACAATAAATATTCGTTTAACTATAGCTTTGTATTTGTCATAGCAGCTCTGGCAACCTAAGACAATTTGTAATATGAATAACCAATATGGTGCATTTCAATTACTTATATGTGTGTTTTATATTCCCTCTCAACTCTAGGTATTTTTTGGATGGCGTGTGCCTTATCTTTCATTCTGGTACAATTTCATAACACCCAACCCAGCATCTAGTTTTAAAATGTGTGAGGAAGTGAAACATGTCCCCTGAAATTACAGGCTATTTCAAGCAGACCTTCCATGGAGGGTTGGTGGTGAGGGAAAGCCTGAAGATTATTAACATTTTGGTAGAGACCACCTTTTCCTATGTTTCATATTTCTATGTATGGTACATGATCCTTCTGGAAATTTAGACTTTGACATTTGAAAATAAGCTTGACTCTTTCATCATTGTTCACCCTTCCTATCCAAAGAGTTGCCAAGTTCTGGCCATGTTACTTTGGCTTTTTAGCTTAGTCAGAGTGATCCAGTTCTGGGGGGAAACTGGTTATGCTGCCCAAGCAAAGGAAATTGGTCTGAGATGGAAAGACAATTTTATTCTTTTCAAAGGGAACCATATCTTCACAGGAGGGAAGTCTACAAGGGAAGTTAAATTAAGATCAAAAGGTTCCTTGGTGGATGGAGAAGAACATACAAAGGAAGGTGCCATTGAAAGTGGTCCAGCACCCCCAGGTCCCTCGACGCCCATGTCCTGGTCGGGCCACCTCTGGCCTCCTCACTGCTGAAGACTCATAGTTCCCTTCTCTTCTCCATATTCCTGCTGTAGCTGCCCGCCCTGCCCCCCGGCCTCTCTGATTATGGCAATGTAAAGATATTAAGAACTGGTTGTAGGCTTCAGGCTTACTTTTCAGCTGTAAAGATCAATGATCAAGTTCTGATGATCTTGATGAGTGTTATCACATTTCTCACAATGCTCAATGCCGTGAAATGCTGTGCTTTCTCCTGACCCATAGAACACAGCCTTCCTCTTGTTTTTAACATTCGACCTCCCCCTCCCTCTCCCATTCCAACTCTTCCAAACAGTCCACTGGGCAGGAGTCAAGCGCTGGCCAAGATTCTTCGTAGTGAGCCGCCCCTCCCATACAGCAGGGGACAAATACCTTGCTGTTGAACGTCAAGGGCAGGACTTGCACATGCAGTAGGTAAAGAGGAGAAAAGCTGGGTAATACGCTCCACCTGGGAAAACGTCTCCTTCGTTACCATAATTGTCTGAAAAAGAGAAGCAGCAGTGATTTTTCATGATGAAATATCTTTGGGAGGCTGTAAGTGACCCAGTTGTTATTCAAAGAAATTTTCTCTCTTCATTCACATTCGTAAGGAAAGGAATGAATCAAAGAAAGAAGAAAAGGTACCGAAGAGGGGACTACAAGAGAAAAAAGTCAGGAAGGAATGCTTAGTGAAGAAAAATGGAAGAGAATGGTAGAGAACAATCAGCTAGAGGCTGAAAACATTAACCATAAACAATGATACCAAAAAAAAACAAAACCCTTTCTCGTGAGAAGATAAAAATGGTCCATGAAATAGAAAAAAAAAAGTCTAAACCAAAGTGAAGAAGACATTGTGTAAGTGGAGAAGATTAACATATGTCAGTTTGGCTGCTTTTTATTTCTCTAATAACTTTGGATATGGCTTATTGCCTAATAGCTGGTATATTTTTTAAAATTATTAAATACTTTTATTCATTTTTTAATTTTACAAGTAATATGTTTTCATTGAAGAAAAAACCCAGAAAAATAAAAAGAGACCATTCACTCATAATACAACTAAGTCATAACCACTTTCAACAGTTAATATGGATATTCTTTTCACACGTGAAAATGAGGTAATGCTGTGTGTACGTTCTCCGTAAAGGATCATGAACATATTTCCATGTCAACCAATCTACTTCTATCACACCTTTTCTTTTTCTTAGTTTTTTTAATGTTTAATTTTTTTCTAATAACATACATGCACCCTAGAATTTCCCTTTTAACCACATTCAAATATATACTTTAGTTCTGTTAATTACATTCACAATGTTGTGCTACTGTCACCGCCATCTGTTTCCATCCCCAGAAACAGAAATTCTGGACCACTTAAGCATTAACTTCCATTCCTTTCCTCCACCTTGACCCTGGTAACTTGTATTTTTGTTTCTGACTCTATGAATTTATTATTCTAATTATTTCGTATCAATGAACTCAGACAATACTTATTCTTTTTTTGTCTTTATTCATTTTTTTAATATTACATTAAAAAAATATGAGGTCCCCATATACCCCCCACTCCTCCCCCCATAGCAACAATCTCTTCCATCATCATGAGACATTCATTGCACTTGGTGAGTACATCTCTGAGCACCGCTGCACCTCATGGTCAATGGTCCACACCATAGCCCACACTCTTCCACGTTCCATCCAGTGGGCCATGGGAGGACATACAATGACCAGTAATTGTCCCTGCAGCACCACCCACGACAACTCCAAGTCCTGAAAATTGTTCTTTTATGTCTGGCTTATTTCATTTACATGATGTCATCAGGGTTCATCCATATTGTCTCATGTGTAATATTCCATGGTGCATATATACCATATTTGATTTATCTATTCATCAACTGATGGACGCTTGGGTAGCTTCCATCTTTTAGGAGTTGTGAATAACGCTGCTATGAACAGTGGTGTGCAAATATTTGTTCAAGCATATTTATCTAGAAATGGGATTTCCAGGTCATAGGGTAATTCTATACTTAAATTTCTGAGGAACTGCCGAACTGTTTTCCACTGAGGCTGCATTTACTTTACATTATCACCAACAAGGAATGAGTTTTCTTCTTTCTCTGCATCCTCTCCAACACTTGCTTTCTGTTTTGTTTTTTTTTAGCGGTAGCCATTCTAGTATGTGTGAAGTGGTATCTCATTGTGGTTTTGATTTGCATTTCCTTAATGTCTAATGATGTGGAGTATCTTTTCATGTGCTTTTTGGCTATATGTATATCTTATTTAAATAAATGTTGAGGCAATTCGTTTGGCCATTTTTTTTGAGGTCCTGAGGACTGGGGATTGAACCAGGGACCTTGTATGTGGAAAGCCAGAGCTCAGCCACTTGAGCCACATCTGCTCCCCAAAAGCTAATGATCTTAGAGCCATTGACTTTTTTTTTTTTAGGAGGTACCAGGGGTTGAACCCACATAGGAATCAGGTGTTCAACCACTTGAGCTTTATCTGCTCCCCCCATTTTTAAATTGGGTTTTGTTTATCTGTTAGTGAGTTGTGGTCTTTGTTTGTTTTTTAGTAATGCTACAGGTGTCTTGCTATTATAAAAGATGGCTGCATGCTATGCCTTTCGTAGTCCTTTCCTTATAGAACTTGCTTAGTCCTTTCCTTATAGAACTTGCAATTTGGGAAGTGGAAAGGGGCTTGGAGAATAACTGATCTTTCACCATTTTAGAGAAAAGGAACTTTGGTCTGGAGATGGACTTGCCCTGAAGCACACAGAGGGTTACATGAGAGAGCCAGAGACCCCCCCCTTCCTGGAGCTGCTGCTTCTTTTCCTCCATGCTGTGATTCCTGCCTCCTTCTTTGTACCCCAAAATTTATCTAGCCTGTGGCTCATTCTTGTTGTATCTTATGAATATAAATTAGTGTTAAAATCATTTACTATTTCTCCACCTAAAAGCAGTCATTCCATTAAAATATATGATGGGTAGAAATTCACTCTCTAGCAAAAATGTTAGTTTTTGCCTTTGCATAATCTGTTTCTTTCATGACCTCTGTGTCTCAAGGTATAATCTGGTATTGGGGACTGAAAGACACCGTAATTGGAAACTAACATAATGTTTTAAATTGCCTTTATAAAATGTAATTTTAAGCAATGGCATCTTTCAAAACATAAAATTTTATATCTTCATAAACAAGCAAATGCTAAATAAGGAACATTCTACCATGTTAATCACTGAATGCTTGACAATTTAATAGCAAATATTTATAGAAATTTTACTATGTGCTAAGGGTTTTACATGTATTAACTATTTTAATCTTTTCTAAACCTATGAGATATGGAAAATAGAGGGAAAAGTTAAACACCACCACAATTAAGCAATCAAGCAAATCCAGAATGTGGAACATTCTCCAAGACAAATGATATGGTTTCTGTAACAAAACCATGGTGTGATTAAAAAAGAAAGAAGGGGGAAGCGGATTTGGCTCAGCTGATAGAGCATTCGCCTACCACACGGGAGGTCCAGGGTTCAAACCCAGGGTCTCCTTGACCCGTGTGATGAGCTGGCCCATGCACTGTGCTGATGCGCACAAGGAGTGCCGTGCCACGCAGGGCTGTGCCCGGTGTAGGGGATCCCCTCATGCAAGGAGTACACCTCGTAGGGAGAGCCACCCCATGCAAAAAATGTATAGCCTGCCCAGGAGTGGTGCTGCGCACACAGAGAGCTGATGCAGCAAGATGATGCAACAAAAAGAGACACAGATTACTGGTGCCGCTGACAAGAATAGAAGCGGAAACAGAAGAACACACAGCGAATGGACACAGAGAGCAGACAACTGGAGGGAGGTGGGAGGGAAGGGCAGAGAAATAAATTTTTAAAAATCTTAAAAAAAAAGAAAGAAAGGGGGGCCTATTAGAAAATGAAAGAGGGGAAAGAAATACAGAAACCAGGGGCAATATTTGGATCTTATTTGCATTGACTGAATAAACCAACTGTAAATATACATCTTTGAGACAATCAGGGAAATTGACTTTGGACCGAACATTAGAAGATATCATAGAATTACTGCTAACTTTGCTAGGTGTGACAATGGCATGGTGGTTATATTAAAAAATACATATCCTAATTAATCAGAGTTGGGTGAAATGGTATGATGCCTGGGATTTGGTTTAAAGTAATTCAGAAAAAAAATGTTTGGGGCTAGAAGGTTTGTTTGGGATGGTGGTTCATTATACTATTCCTTTGGACTTTACTTTGACAAATCTGTGATAGTCTATTCTTGCTGTTATTTCACAGATGGCAGAAACTGCAGGTCCAAGAGATAAGTGTGTGCCTGGGAAGAACCTCTCTCGTGATTGCAGCCAGTCTAGCTCCAGAGTGGAATTCGCAATAGGTATTTACCAATATTAATACTCAGTGGGAAAATGATTCATTTCCCGTATATGCTATCCCAGCCCTATGAGCTACGCAGAGAGTTGAATCATCGGAGGTTTGGAGAAGGGTTTGTCTCAAGTCATGTAACTACTGAATGCTCAAACCACGATGGGTCCCAGATTTCTTCACGTCCGGTCAAACGAAAACACCAAACCCCACAGCCAAAGCGCTCCCGCAGGTAAAGAAAGACGGATTAGGGGCCAGAACCCCTGCTGACAGGCTCCGCCTTGGTCCGCTCACTTCCCCTCTGTAGCGTGGAGAGATTCGCATGCCTGCTGTGCCAGCCTCACTGGGCGCCGGGAGATGCAAACGAGATATGTAGGAAAAGAAGTTGATTCCTTGTTTAAAAAAAAAAAGCACCACGGATGCTCACCTTGTCTATTGGAGCTGTGTCGTTGATGGGTTGGCGCGAAGAGGAAAATGAGATTCTCTTATTCTGATTAAGGGGATGGGAGTATCTGAAGGTTTTTTTTTCCCCTTCAGAAGAGACAGATTTAGAGGCAAAATGGGTGGGTGGGTGGGGGATCGGGTTTCCTACCCGCTAGCACATCATCAGATCCACAGTCATGTAATTTCGACAGCTTGACATACAAGTCAGGGCACTAGGGGAAAGGCGCTGGGTCCATTCCAGGGAGGAGGCTTTGCACGGCTGACCCTTCCCGGGCAGCTGGGTCTGGATGGCACCTTTTAGCCCCAGCTTCTCAGAAGCAGCCTGCAGTGATCCATCAGGCCCTGTCCATCCAGTTCAAGTTCACAGTGATAAATCTCGCAGCTCAGGGTGCTCACAAAGGTGGGTGTGGCAGGCTGATAGCAGGCACGATTAAGTGCTTTCCTGTGTCAAATATAGCCCTAATAGACGGCCAACGGGCAGGCGAGTTTTATACAAACTGATCTGGCTGCTATCAGCTACTCTGACATTTTATACTACTACTTAAAATAAATCTAGAAACAGGAAAGAAAGTACAGAATTATTGTTTTAAGGGGCCTGTGAGAGCTTATCTTCAAAGTGGCAGAGGTTCCATTGTATTCAGAGAAACTGCTCACTCCACTGGCAAAAAGTTTGGTTGCTTGGACTCCCCACCCCCACCCAAGTGGCTCGAGGCACAGCAGTGACCTCCCAGCGAGGGGCTCTTCCTCTCCCGCCACCCCATTTTCATCTTCTGGTTACTCATCTGAAAGCACCAAACACACTTGAAATCTAGAATTTCTCCTTAAAACAAAACTGCCCTGATTTTCCATGTTGAAGGTCAACGGCCTGAAAGCATTTTCTCTTGTAAAATGTTGGTCTTGACCTCCATAGGTGCTGACTTCGCCTGTGTGTGTTTCACAGCAGCAACGAGACAAAAGGAAACTTGTGCTCTTCTACAGTTTCTTTTTGGAAGGAGAGTTCAAGCGACACGTGCTTCAAGAAATAGAAACTTCCTCCTGGCATGGAGGGATGATTACCAACCACCGAGTAGTGATCAATCTGGAAAAAACCTTGACCCAAAGGGGGAAATACTAAATACAAATGAGTTATATGGCTAAGAGATTTTAAAGTGGGTCGGGAGGTCACTCCAGAGGTTACGCTTATGCACGTCTCAGTGGGATCTCACTGACTGCCACAGTCAACAATGCCATGAACTGTGGCACTCCTGAGGGCTCTGGAGACGTCCGGACGCGATAAGCATGGCAGACAGGCTCAGGAATCCGGCACCCTGTCAGTGGGCCTTACCTTGGACTATATGCTCCCCAGTGTATCAGAGTTTAGACTCATTTATAGTTTGCCTACACATGGCTCTTCTGCCCCTTTTATTTTTTAAGTATATACTTTTTAAGTATATGTCCCAGAGACTTAAATGTTTGGTCAGTTCATATGCCAGTTAAGCCCTGGATCTCCGCAGAGTTGCAACCATCCCAACTCTCCAGTTCACTGGACTCACCCAGGACAACTAACAGAAGGTTAGTTGAGATGGACAATGCCCAACCCAAGAAGCCGCAAGTATCCACAACCGCAAGCAAGACAGGTTCCTCCATCTGCCCTGTGGGACCTAAGACCCTCTCAATCAGAAACAGAGCAGGTATCACCATCCCCAAATCCTCAAGACTGAGGCGTGAACAAATGTAAGAGGAAAATGCAACTTCGGACTAACGTAGACATTGTTATTCCAACAATGGAAGACCTTTTCACATTGATATAAAGGCAGTGGTCCCCAGAGACCCTGAGGGGAGGGAGGGGGAAGAAGAGGTGTAGCACGGGGCATTTTGGGGACATTGGACTTGTCCTGTATGACATTGCAATGACAGACACAGGCCATTATGCATTTTGTCAAAACCTATAAAATTTTGCAGGGTAAAGTGTAAACTATAATGTAAACTATAGTCCATGGTTAGTACAATGCTTCAATATGTGTTCATCACTTTTAACAAATGAACCACACTAATGAAGGATGCTGTTAATGTGGGAAAGTGTGGGAGGGGAGGGAGAAAGTAAATGGGAACCCCCTATATTTTTGATGTAACATTTATGTAATCTAAAGCTTCTTTTAAAATAAAAATAAATAAAAAAAGAAATAGGAACCTAATGTGTTAAAAGAGCGTAGACATCATTTTGCTAGCCCAGGGATTTCCAGAGAATCATGTGGGGAGCTCCGAAAAAAATCCTGATGCCCAGGCCCTACTAAAGATTCCGGTTTATTTGTCTGGAAATTTTGGGGGCTGAGGATTGGGGTATGTTGGTATATTTAGAACTCTCCGTCTGTGATGCTGATAGGCAACCAGTTTGGAGAACCTCTCATCATTTGACAGAAGGAGATTCTGAGGCAGGAGTGGTCACCAGGGTTTCACAGAGAGGAAAGGCATGGCCAAGTCAGCATGGTCAATAATCTCGGACAATACCATCATTTATTGGAAACCTTGACTGAAATAACACTCAGAATGGGTAGCATGTTAAATACTTAGTCATATTTGGAATCATGGTGTTTATCTATCTATCTATCTATCTATCTATCTATCTATCTATCTATCTATCTATCTATCTATCTATCTACCTATCTATCTATCTATCTATCTACCTATCTATCTATCTATCTATCATCTATCCATCCCCCCTCCCCGCACCTCCCTGTATGCTCTCTGTGTCCATTTGCTGTGCGTTCTTCTGTGTCTGCTTGTCTTCTCTCCAGGCAGGACCAGGGACCTTCTGGAGTGGGAGAGAGGCACTCAATCTCTTGCACGACCTCAGCTCCCTGGTCTACTGCGTCTCTTGTTGCCTTCTCCTCTGTGTCTCTTTTTGTTGCGTCATGTTGCTGTGCCAGCTCTCTGCGAAGCCAGTGCTCTGCGTGGGCCAGTTCTCCACTTGGGCCAGCTTGCCGTGCAGGCCAGCTTGCCTTCACCAGGACACTCCAGGAATTGAACCTGACCTCCAGAGGGTGGGCAGGCGCCCAATCGCTTGAGCCACATCTGCTTCCCATCTCCTAATTTGTCAGTTTTTTTCGAGAGATATAATCGAACGGATTTTCTTTTTATTTTGTCATTTCTGGAAACTTAAATTTCTTATCTCCTTCTTCCTCACTCAACACAAATTTGTGCAGATTTGAGTTAAGAAAGACTTTAGGAAGATTGAGATCCAAAGTAAGTAAACATTACTTTGTAAAGATGAAACAATAACTAAACATAACACAATGCCGGGATGGGAAGGGAGAGCAGATGGGTATGGAGTTTCTGTTTAGGGTGATGAAAAAGTTTTGGTAATGGATGGTGGTGTTGGTGGCACAACACTGAGAATGTAAAGATAGTCAATGAATTGCACACACAAAAGTGGTTAAACTGGGAACATTTATGTTCCACATGTTATCACTATAAAATGTTATAAACAAAACGAGGCAGAGATAGCCCAGAGTAGAACTGAATTCAATTTGGAGGCAATATAGTACCACTTTTGATTTTATTTGCAAGAATAAGAAATCTAGTGACTCCCCTGGCTACAATGTTCTGACTTCTTCGGCTAGAATGTTCTCATTTTTGGTGAAAAATTAAGAAAATATTTTCTTTCAAATATATAATACGTGTAATATGGGACTAGGGGATCATACTTCCAGGGTTTTGGGGGGACAGCCCTATTTTAAACATGCCACGATAATACTCATAAAAAATATCAAGGGCCCAGAAATTTTAATGTTTTGCTACCCAAATGCCATCTTGCAGACTGTCCCTGAATGAAAATTGCATGTGAATCAAAATTCATGGCTTGGAGAGAAGATGTAGCTCGGTGGTTGAGCGCCTGCTTCCATGGACAAGGCCCTGGGTTCAAGCCCCAGGACCTCCTTGGAGAAGAGCCGAGCGCTAAAGATACTTCCATGATGCCCACTGTGCTGGGGCATGTGTCGGGTTCTGGGTCCACGTGCCCGGCCCTGCTGTTCCTGGGACTGGCTCTTGAGGTTGGACTGCTCCCGCCTGGAGAGGAGGCCAGGCGAAGGGCTGCGTGCAGATCCCTCGGGGTGGCTGGGCGCCCCCGGCTCCAGGCCTCCCTGCTCCAGGCCCCAGGCTCCAAACCTTGAGAGTGGCGGAGGGGTCCATGAGGACGCTTTCCAAAGTCGCAGCGCCCTCTCCAGTCTCCTTCTCCACTCCCTCTTGTCGTTTAGCCTCACCCACTCCCCGACCTTCCCAATACCCCACCTCCATCCCCACACCCTGCGGTTCTCTGGCTCTTTAATGTGTCTATTAATAGACTTGGGTCTGGCCAGAGGCTCCTCATCCTGCCTGGTTACGGCTGTCCTCCCACATCTTTCCTGCTTCACTTTTCTTTTCCACTTTTTTTAAATGGAAGTTTTTTGTACGTACAAGAACAAACATAAACAATAAGAGTATGGTAAAACTTGTGAATTCACAAAACAAAGAGGCACATCATCATGCATCTCCCCACCACCGACGCCTTGCATTGTTGTGAAGCATTTGTGACAAACAACGCAAGAGTATCCTCAAAATATCTCTACCGACCACAGCCCATATCTTACATTTGGTGTATTTCCCCCTAACCCACCTGCTTGTTAGCACCCTACATTAGTTACTGTCCAGGAGAAAACGTTCTCATGTTTATCTTTTTTTTTTTTTTTTTTTAAAGATTTATTTTATTTATTTAATTTCCCCCCCTCCCCTGGTTGTCTGTTCTTGGTGTCTATTTGCTGCGTCTTGTTTCTTTGTCCGCTTCTGTTGTCGTCAGCGGCACGGGAAGTGTGGGCCGCGCCATTCCTGGGCAGGCCGCTCTTTCTTTTCACGCTGGGTGGCTTTCCTCACGGGCGCACTCCTTGCACGTGGGGCTCCCCCACGCGGGGGACACCCTTGGGTGGCACGGCACTCCTTGCGCGCATCAGCACTGCGCATGGCCAGCTCCACATGGGTCAAGGAGGCCCGGGGTTTGAACCGCGGACCTCCCATGTGGTAGACGGACGCCCTAACCACTGGGCCAAAGTCCGTTTCCCCTCATGTTTATCTTATTAACCACGTCCATCATCCACTGCTGGATTCCTTGTGCTATACAGTTCCATGCTTTGTACAGTCCATTCAAAGTGTGCACTCAGTGCCTCTCACATTCATCACAGAGTTGTCATCACCTCAGGCCATTGTGGAACATTTTCATTACTCCGAAACGAAAAATCCCATACTTTCTTTTTTTAAACTTGTAGCATTTATTTATTTATTTATTTTTAAAGATTTATTTATTTTTATTTAATTCTCCCCCTCCCCCGGTTGTCTGTTCTCTGTGTCTATTTGCTGCGTCTTGTTTCTTTGTCCGCCTCTGTTGTCGTCAGCGGCACGGGAAGTGTGGGCGGTGCCATTCCTGGGCAGGCTGCACTTTCTTTCGCGCTGGGCGGCTCTCCTTACAGGGCGCACTCCTTGCGCGTGGGGCTCCCCTACGCGGGGGACACCCCTGCGTGGCAGGGCACTCCTTGCGCGATTCAGCACTGCACATGGACCTGCTGCACACGGGTCAAGGAGGCCCAGGGTTTGAACCGCGGACCTCCCATGTGGTAGACGGACGCCCTAACCACTGGGCCAAGTCCGTTTCCCTCCCATACTTTCTTATATACCCCTACTGTTGTCCCTATCTTCTTGCCATTGTCCTGCTTCACTCTTGATGTCTTCCAATTCTCTGTAGCCAGAGAGTGGTCTTTCTAATACCTACTGGTCAACTCGCACCAAAATTTTTAAAAAATTATTTGAAGCCCTCACTGTCTTTGTGTAATTTTCCATGCCTTGAGTGATCTGGCTCCTTTCTCATCTCTCTCTCAGCCGTTGCCTTCCTTTAGGCTCACTCTGCACTCTTGCCCGGTGCACCTGGGAATCACCTGGGGAGTTTAAAAAATAGCCTGGATGTCTCTGCGACCCAACTGCTGTGATTCTGATTCTGTTCCATTTGGATGCCACTTGAACATGGGGATTTCAGTGCACAGACAAGTTGAGTAACCTCCGTTTAGCCTTTGTGAACTACTTGCCATTTTCCAAAGCTTGCGTGTCTTATCTGCTGGCCTTTGCACTGGCTGCTCCTTTGGCCTGACCGTCCTCTGCCGCCCACTTCTTTTGGCTACCTGTCCACAACTTAGTCACGAGAGGAGGCCATCTGCAAGTTCAGTGTTGGCTGCAGGGCAGGGCAGGCCAAAGGTGCCCCGTGGCAGCCTTCAAGAGAGATTCCATACTTAGAGGGCCAGTAAATCATCATTTTGTAAGAATATGAGAGGAAGGGCGTTCCAGGGACAAGGGCCCTCCTCCGTGGAAAATGGGCTTTGTCTGTTAATTCTGGCTGGCTGAGGTTCCAGGCTGTTCTATAATACAAAGGGAGATTGGAAAATGAGATACTTTGGGGAGCTTGGAGGCCATTCCATCGGTGAACTTTGTGTGCTCAACACATTCTTCACATAGCTTGCATCTCTCTCCCATTTTACAGAGAGCCCAAAAGGAGGTCTTCTGAGCAGGATGGCATTTGATTCACCCTACGGGGAGAGGTAGGGCAGGCAGGGGTTGTTAAAACACCTCCAGGAACTGTACCAAAGATAGGAATAGAGATTGGCTTTGATCACCCATTCTATTTGTCTAACAAAGAGAAAGCAAATCAGTTGATTAGTTAAACAGCTTGACACTGGCCATTTTCTTCAACCACCTAATCCCATTTCAGATTCCCAAGCAATAGCATGTTCTGATTCATATAAGGATTTATAGATTTTTATCTTGGGAGGGCTAGAAAGGAAATTTAAACAAAAGTCAAGTTCATGGAAGTTAAGGAGGATTTTAGATTAGCCTCAGCCCCATATAACACATTGCTCTCAATGAGAGGCAAATCTTGTGGCGGTGGCATTCAGATGCCCGTGAATTGCGGGTCCTGGCCTATCGGCACCCCAGTCGTGGGACGCTGAGCATGTCCCTAACCTCTTGCCACTTGTGTCCTCATCTCAGACATGTCATTTCAGATACGGACCTACCTAGGGTAGGTGAGCATGAGATTTAATTTATTGATCCCTGGTAAAGAGTTTACCTGGCAACTGATAAGCACTCAGTACATGCTAATTTAAGGAAAAAAACCTAGGTTAGCTTTTTCTGGCAGACTTCATCTTGATCTCAGTAATGTCACTTTCTTTAACAAGAGCAGACCAAATGGTTCCCTGTGTTAAAGACAGTGACAAGGAAAGGTCCCCGCCCAAATCTCAGGTCCCAGCATCACAACCTAGTATCCGAGTTTGATCAACACAATCTCCAGGATCCGGTTAAAGTTTTGGCCTACAGGTGACATTTGAGGTCCAGCTCCCTCCCTGAAAAGATTCCGAGACCAGGGAGGGCGAGTTAGCGGCTCTGGGCCGTGGAGCGGGTTTAGTAGCAGAGGTAGAACCTGCTCTCCAGGCGCTGAGTTTTCCCACCACCCCGGAATTGGCTCTGACTGTCCTGGTCCCCCCGGGCGGGGAGCCAATGTATTCTCTTTCCCCCTTCACCAGAATTAACTAGATGCAGACACATCTATCACTTCTGAAAAGACGAAGTTGTAACAAAAATACAGGAGAGCTTTTTCAGGAGGACACCTCTGCTCTCCACATAAGGGCAGTTTCCCCCGCAGAGCAGGGGTGGAAACAGTCTTCCAGGTGAGCAGTCCGAGCGCCGAGGGACCCCCTGCCTAACGGCAGCTGAGGCATGAGAAATGGGAGTCTCGCAAAGCTGTTTCAGAAGAATTAACTTGCAAGTTTGCAGGACTTAACTAAACAGGCATTCATCTTACTTGAAAAGAGTGAAATGCTGAGATGTTTTTTTTTAAACCTGGTAGCATTAGGTATGAGAGAAGGTGACTTTTCTGTATTGTTACCAGAGAGGGTAAAAGTACCTGGAATAAAATCAGTACCAAGTAAGCAGCATGATTAGAGCTCAATAACATCGAAACCTACCAGGAAAACTTCCATAAATAGAGAGCAATTTATGTAAGACTTGGGAAATTTTAAAATAAGTAAAGTTATTCTCAATAGCCAAAGGGGAAAGCAACCCAAGGGCCCAAAAACAAATAAATGGATAAGCAAAATGTTGCATACCTATACAATGGAATATTATTCAGCCAGAAACAGGAATGCAGTTCTGCTGTGTGCAACACTGAACCCTGAAGGTACCATGTTGGGTGAAATAAACCCGACACGAAAGGACAAATATGGTATAATTTCACTGATATAAAATAACTAGAATATGCAAATTTTAAGAGACAGAAAGTGGATCACAGGGCACCAGGGAAAGAAGGAAGAAATGGGGAATTATTGCTTCATGAGTACAGAGTTTATTTGGGGAGATGAAAAGTTTTGAATGTGAATGGTGGTGTTGATAGCACAATAGTGTGAATATAATTAACATCACTGAATTGTCCCCTTGAAAGTGGTTAAAGTGGGCAGTTTTGGGCTGTATGTTACCGCAATAAAAATTTTTTTAAAAAATTAGGTATAAAGTCAAGGAGAGGGTTAAGTGGTATCCATTAAAAGCTACAGAATACTGTGAAATAGGTACTACATGGTACTTGGCCACAAGTTTCTTTCAAATTTGTCATCAGAGGTGTCATAATTTTAAAGGTGTGAAAATACAGATTGTTCGGTTATGTCAGTAAAGAATACTGTTGATCTTTCAGGAAAGAACCAACCTGGGACCACAGAAATGAAGCTTTGTGAAGGATAGTCCCCTATTAAATTCCTTCCTCCAAAAAAAAAATACTTCAGGTTAATGATATATACTAGTATATTCCCCACCCTTCACCCCTGCTTTTGTCTCCTCTTTGATCAATTCACAAATAGAAAGCACTGGGGTAGGACAAAGCCCCTGGGTTTTCCCACCTCGTCTGTCATCCCACCATCACAGCTCCCCGTCTGCGGAATCTCTGGGCGTAGCCGCAAAGGTCCTCAGCCCTCCATAAGGTCTAATACCCCGCCTGCCTCCCTCCTGCCTAACGCAGACCTCGCCTTCGAGGTGAGGGTCACACGAGCGCTCAGAACCCTACCTAACTCCCTCTGTGGCAGGTCTTCAAGGCTGAGCGGCAGCAGCACAGGTGCTGCTCAGAGACAGACTTGGATTAGCTGGCCCCGGGAACTGGGGCTGCTGAGATACCACCTGCCGAGCCCGGACAATGCTTAATAAGGCTTAGACTTGCAGCCCTAACCTGGGGAGAACCCAAGTAAACAACCTTTGAGAAGTGCCTTAAATCCAGTCCCCTCAGTACCTGCGAGATTAGAAAATGCAATTACATCTGATAAAATGATCGCCAAGGCATTGTTTGCAGAGAGGGCTTTATCAGCCCTATTGTGTGAAGGTTAATGAAGACGGTGAATCCCACCCCCCCCAGTCTCTCACCTCCCCATCCCCACCTCCACACGATCCCCACCTCCACACGGCTCGCTTAGGAATGAAACTGATTCTATTAGACTGTTTACAAAGTGGCTCAGCAGTCCTTAGAGTTCCAACACTTCGAGATTATTCCCTTTGGTATAAACTAGCCACGCATGCCCACAGATTTGTACCCCGCTTATGGTGATACCTGACCATGGGGCTCTTGGCCAATTTATCACTTGATGGCAGGGTTTTAGAGTCCCAGCTTTGTTCCTCCCGGCCTCAGCTGGTGCCTTCCAGAACACTTATTTCAGAGCTTTGTTATATCCAAATATGTTTCTCTGACTCTCTCCCCCACCAGACCTAAAGACCGTTAGAAGATGCTCGTTTCTTTAGTAGTCTCAGCACCTTGCAATCCGCAGAGGCTTGCTGATGTGAAATAAACCTGCTCTAAGGGGCTGTGGGTTTCCCAGTGATGAATATTGAAAAGAGATTGAGGTCTGAGTGGACCAGGGAAAGAAACCCTGACATCCAGACCTCTGGGCTGCATAATTACTAAGCCTTGTTGCTGACGAGGACGACGGGGAGGGACAGAAAGAGAAGAAAAGTCCCCAACCCACCCCCCATAATTAAAGGAGATCGCTTATTTCTCCAGCTCACTTCACAGATGGGGAAACAGAGCTCGAAACAAGGTCACATAGAAAGACTGTAACTTCACTTAATATTTTCCCTCCTGTGTACAACGAAGATCCCACGTAACGCTCAGTCACCCGAACCCACACATGCTCACTGAAGCTTGTGGAGGTGAAATTCTTTACTAGAAGGCATGCAGACAGATTTCTATTTCTGGGTAATCAGATAGGAAAGAGGAAAACACGTTAATGAATTAAGGTACAAGTTACAGATATAAAGAGCTGGGACCCAAAGAATCTCAAAAAATATGTAAGATAGGTAGACCTGAAAAAGCAGACTTTTTCAGTAAGAAGGCTGAGTCACAGTTTAGAAAATGTCACACTGGTCTTGCCACCCAAAAATGAGGTTTGATCAGACGGTCCTAACAAGAAAAAAAAATTTAAAGACCTGTTTCCTACCAAGTCCTTCTCCCCTTCCTTAGCCCTTTTCCACCTTTTACCCAGAGCCTAGCCCTACGGGGCTCCCCATTAGGTTTGAGTGAGTTATCACCATTGTCCCACAACGCACACCCCACCCCAGTGACAGATTGCGTGGAGGAAAAGGAAGAAACACAACTTCTACAAATAAGGGAGAACAGCTCCCAACTTGCCAGTATGAAAAGGAGGGGCGGTGAGGATCGGCCCACCTGCTCTGAAGGGCTCGCGAAGGCAGTGTGCCATGGCGGGGGGCTCACGCACCATCCGCGCGTACAGCCCGCAGCAAGTAGCGCAGCACGCAGCAAGTAGCGCAGCCTGTAGCAAGTAGCTCGTGAACACCCAGGAAAGGGGTCGTGCGGGGGCTGGCACACTTTTCTTCAATTGCACTTCACCACCTCCCTGCCCATGTGCAGGAACGCATGTCAGACACTGCAAAGCGTCCCTTTGTAAAGGGTTCACCCTGGAGACCCAAGGCCCAGCCTCTCCTTCCTGATCCAGCAGGGTTGTCTTGGGTCCCTGGACCAAGATCCTTTGCCTCAGATGGGAAGGCAAAGACTGAGAACACGACCACAGCCCACGTTGGCCACGAGGACGTTTCCCCTTCTTTGAGATGCTTGGGTGATCATTTCCTGTGGGAGCCATCCGCAGGCAATGTACAACTTCCCAGGTCAAGTCGTCGCCTCCTAGCAGGTGGGACGATTTCCACTTGGGCTGGTTATCCCATCCCTGCTCGGCAGGGACTATATAGTGGCACACAATCCAGAAATCTGTGGGTGACAAGAACAATCGGTGCCATACAGCTGTTGCTTTTGTTGTTGTAATCCAGGGATTTAAAAATTTCATTTAATCACTGATGCACGTTCTGAGCCCAAGGGAAGCAAAACCAGGTATCGCAAATGAAGTTTATCTTTAGCATCATTGAACTGGAAGCATCCAACCATCCGTTGATTTTCATAAGATCCCGACAGCGTCTTCTGTGTGAAGCATCCTTAAAGTTGCAGGGGTGGTTTGCAGAAGGCAGTCACCTCCTGGGTTGGCAAATCCAGACACGTTTCCTTCCTGTGGCATCTCTCTGGAGACAGGTGCTCTAAACTGTCTACGTAATAAAAATCAAGCAAGGTTGAGAGAGCTCCGTGTGCCCAGACCAGACCCAAGGAGCCTGGAAAACGTCTACTTACAGGGCGAACAGGGTGCAGCCTGGGCAGAGGAGAAACAGCTTCAGGGGTCCAGCTGGAGACACTGAAAAAGGAAGGGAGATGGAAAACTGGGATTTAAGCAAGTTTTGCATCTGCCACAATGGGACATTGTTAGGGCACAGGCTCCACGAGACAATAGACTTTGATAGGACATAATACCCATTCAGAACGACAGCTTCACATGCTAGCTCTTCAAGCACTTTGAGCTCCATTTCCATTTACTTTTGCTGCACACAATGTGTGCGTTACAGATTATTTGGCCTAAATCAACTCCCTGTTCTCCCTCCCTCTGCTACTGGTGCTTCTGTTCTAGACTTCCAGTAAATCCAGGGTGAGATGCTTTTAAAATTTCCTTCGGTTAAATGGCAAATTATTTTTAAAATATTTCAATCAAATAGAAAGAGAAAAATATCATTGTGACTAATATAGCCACCATCCTGATATAGGCACGGTTAACATTTTGTTTATTTGTTTTAGTGCAATTTTTCATGAACAGCTTTATTGGATTTACCCACATATCATGCCATTCACCCACCCAAAGTGTACAGTTGAGTCATTTTTAGTATCTTCACAGAGCTGTGCAAGCATCAGCAAATGATTCTAGAATATTTAGATAAATGTGTACCCAATAGCTGTCACTTGCTCTTTCCTTTCCTCTTGTCCCCTTACTGTAAGGCCACCACTAGTCTGCTTCCGTCTTTCTATTCTGTTCTATAGAATATGCCTATTTGAGCCACTTCTTATGAACGGAATCCTACAATATGTGGCCCCAGGGTGGTTTTTATTTCTTGCAATGTTCTCATGGGGTCCCACCTCTGAAGGATGCTGCCCTGCTGCTCCTTGCTGGTTTTAAATTAGCAGGTGAATTGCAGGAATGGAGTCTAAGGGAAGGTCAGTTTGAATGTGCCCCAATTTCTGCATTTGTGAAATCAACACACAGAACAAATTATGGGCTATCTTAGATGAAGAATATACTATTCGTTAACACAGGGCCATTCTCGTTGTTTCAGGGGAAGGCATTGCAAGTACAAAGTACGGAGGCCTTCATAAGTTTCCCAAAGGAAATAATTTACTTATAGGAGGATAATGGAAAAGAATACAATTCCACTCATAAAGATGCTTGTTGTAGCATCATTTGTACGAATATAAACCTGGATATAAAACTTTCCATTCTGTAAGATACTATGAAAATTTTACTGGCAAATAAATAATGTCATGTGAAAAAGTGGAAGAGAAATAGTTTATACCTTGATAAAAACTATGAGAAAAATGTCTGCATGAGAATGAAGACTGCACGGTAATAACTAACCATAAAAACAGTTGAGGGGAGAGGGTGTAGCTCAGTGGCTGAGTGCTTGTATCGCATGTATAAGGTCCTGGGTTCAATCTCCGGTACCTCCTAAAAAAAGAAAAATAGTTGAAATAAGAGGGAAATCATGGCTCTTTAAAATTATTATTTTTTAAAACATTTTACATCATTTTATCATCAAAAATGTTCTAATTTCTTGCGGCAATGCCAAGTTGCTCTCTGGATCAGCAATATCTTTTGTTATTGTACGGGGTGTTTTGCCTTACTACTTTTTCGCGGTTACCAGGGAATGAAACCTGGGACCTCCCGTATGCAAAGCAGGTGCTTAACCACTGAACCACACCGCCTCCACGCTTTTTCTCACGATTATTATAAGTTACACTTGTCTCTGGTTATTCTCCCCAGAGCCTGAACTGTGGGGTGGCCCCTGCTTTGAAGCAATCACCAGCCCTTCTGGAGTGCACAGATCTGTGCTGGGTAGTGAAACAGGATTAGTTTTCCTTCTTCCTATGAGCCTGTTACTAAGGGAAAAGGAGAAAACGAACAGGAGTCATTCCAGGCCTGATAATGTGTCATAATCATTATCTCCCAAACCCAAGAATATTGTATATTCATTTTAGAGACAGGGCAACTGGGATTCAGATTTTAATTAAATTGCCTGTGATGGAGATGGCATCATCCATTTGAATCCGGGTCCAAAAGCCAAAGGCCAAAGTCTACCCATCATACCACGAAGCTGGTGTAATGCTTATTAGGTTAATAACACAAATATGCTTTGTGTTATGCTTATTAGGAACTCACCTTCCGGTTTCCTATTTCCCAAATGCAAAGTAACTCCATCAGGCCAGAGAGGAACCTATTACCGTGTGTGCCCAGCTGGGAGCAGTATCAGTCTGAGTGATAATCAATAATGCTTGTGATGTACAAGCCCTCCTCTAAGCGCTTTCCACATGTGGTCTCATTGAATCCTCGCGACAACGCTAAATAATGCTTACTATTATTATCCCCATCTTACAGATGTGAAAGCTAAGACCCAGAGAGGTTATTAACTTGTGCAAGGAAACACAGCTTGCAAAGGGCAGAGATAAGATCTGAATGTGAGGTGTCTGGCTTGGAATACCACAGAGGCTGAAAAATACTTGTAGAGCTTATTGACAGCATTTCTTGGGTCTAAGGCAAATCAGAGATTAAAGCTGCAATCAAGAAACCTCGCAAAAATAAAAAGACTTCCTTTAGCTCTGCTTCTTCACCCAAGGTGTTAAAGGGTAGATTCTCCCAGGGAAGTGCCTGAAGCTTATCCAGGAGGGAGATAGGCTAATTGTGATTTTCCTTGTGTTTTAAGCTTTTCTACACACCCACCCAACCCTCCCCCTCCCCCTCCCCCCCATCTTCCAAGGACTAGGAGAGGTGCAATGTTAACCCTTCCTATCTCTTCCCTGGAAAGATCAATTCCCTTCTTTCTATCCCCACGCAGATCTGACCCCTTTAATTTAGAATGGCGCCATTTTTTTTTAAACAAAGAAAACTGGACACCTGCAGTAGAGACTTTCAAGCCTTTTACCTCTGACCCACAATTAGAATACATTTTATTTATTCCCCAGTATATAGACACACACACACACACACACACACAGAAAACTGAAGCAAAAGTTTCATTGAATATAATTTGTCCTTACCCACTTCAGTATGTTTTTTATTTTATTAAAAGAATTCTCATTACAATTCTTTACACTGATTGCAGGAACCATAATGTGAAAAACTCTAGTTAGGAATCTTAATGTTCTCACAGACGATTTTTAGACCTGTACCCTCAAACATGTGTCTCAAAGACTCTTCTTTCCACTGTCATATCTAGCGGCTACTTATCTAGTTGGTTGAGATGGGTTCAACTCGATACTTTCTACCATAACTTGCATATTTGCAAAACTGCTCGCCTCGTTCCTAAGGTTGGCTCTCCATTTGCAGGGTCTACCACTCCTTTCTCTTCTAGCTCCAGCAAATGCTTAATGAACAATAGGTGGCCTTTGAGTTTGTTGAAGATTGGGTACAATGATCCTGGAAAACTCCTGGCTATTCAAGCATACAAATCTTATAGTCAGGGAAATGGAAAAACAAAGAGGACTTGTAAAAAGGGTCTGAGTCCAGACTTATTAGCCAGGATACCCACCTTTCTGGACTATGACAAGGAAGGACGGTGAACGCTTTCTCCTTGGTTGGGAATAGGAGGCATTTAGCACATAAACGAGTGCTCTTGCACCTTAAAGTGAATGGGTTCTCTCATTTGCTTGTTACTGGAGAGTACATGTTCACAAAGGAAGGATTCCTACCCTGCAGGAATTAGTAAACATGTTAAATGATGAGCTGATTGGTTGAGCATGTAGTGAGGAGAGCACAAATATTACTGGGTGATAATCATTGCTTAAAAAAGTAAAACTATCTACCAAGTCATAGCATAAGGAGAGTGAATGCTGGAGAATTCCAGAGCTGGACGTTCCTTAGAGTTACCTGATCCCGAACCTGTATGTTACATGAGAAAAGGGAAGCTCAGGGAGTAAGCTCTTCAGGCCCCTTAGGGGTGGGCCCCCAGGTTCTTTCATTTCCTGGATGCTTTCTATATTCCTTGGATTGTCTACTGCTCCGGATTCCACACAGTACCTCCTATGAACACAGCACCGTCACACAGTGCTTCCCAACTTCTGGTTAGAATATATATATATATATATGGCCATGTGGTTCTAGCAATTTTCAAGGAAGGAAAGAAGAGATATGAAATCTGGGTAGGAGACACATACATGTAACAGATAAAATCATCTGCAAAATATAGAATGTGTATTTGTCAGGGTTCACCAGAGAAACACAACTGACATGAGAAGATACACATACGTACATATAGATAAACATTATGAGATATAATATTCACAAGACCTTGGGGATTGGCAAGCCTGAATTCCATAAGGTAGGCCAAAAGTCAGGAACTCTGATGGGTTTTTTTTTTTTTTTTTAATTTTTTTATTTTTTATTGACTTTGTAATAATATTACATTAAAAAAATATATGTGAGGTCCCATTCAACCCCACCCCCCCACCCCCCCTCTCCCCCCCCCCCCAACAACACTCGTTCCCATCATCATGACACATCCATTGGATTTGGTAAGTACATCTTTGGGCACCTCTGCACCTCATATACATTGGTTCACATCATGGCCCATACTCTCCTCTATTCCATCAAGTGGGCCCTGTGAGGATTTACAATGTCCGGTGATTACCTCTGAAGCACCATCCAGGGCAGCTCCATGTCCCGAAGATGCCTCCACCTCTCATCTCTTCCTGCCTTTCCCCATACCCTTTGTCCATTATGTCCACTTTTCCCAATCCAATGCCACCTCTTCTATGTGGACATTGGATTGGTTGTGTCCATTGCACCTCTATGTCAAGAGGAGGCTCAGATTCCACCTGGATGCTGGATGCAATCCTCCCATTTTCAGTTGTAATCACTCTAGGCTCCATGGTGTGGTGGTTGTCCTTCTTCAACTCCATCTTAGCTGAGTGTGGTAAGTCCAATAAATCAGATTGTAGGTGCTGGAGTCTGTTGAGGCTCAGGATCTGGCTATCACATTGTCAGTCCAGAGATTCAAATCCCCTAAATATATCTTAAACCCCAACATTAACTGCACCTCCAGCACATTAGCATGAAAGTCTTATGAAGGGAGATCCCATCTGAGTCCAGATTCATCACACATAAACACCATTTCCAAAGAGGGGCCATCTGCCCTGGTAGTTAACCCCATCGGCCATGACCATAACTCCCATGGGTCTCTTAGGCCTCAAAGGAACCAATATCTGGGGGTTGTATCTGCTTTATCTGTCTCTCTGACTCTGCTCAGTTGTGCATGAGGGCAAACCTTCTGCCAGCCTCCAGACTCTTTTTTAGAAACTCGTAGCCATATAAACTCATTTCTCCTTTCCATTTCCCCCTTACTTTAGGTCAAACAGCATTTTAAAGTCATGGTATTTTATGTAGACATGGATATTCTGCTGATCCGCATTGAACCTTTCGTATAAGGTCATTTTCCAGTTGCATCAACTCTGATGGGGTTTTGATGAATTCCTCAGGAGAAGCTAGCTGGCTAAAGTAGAGGCAGGAATTCTTTCTGACTCCTGAAATCCTCAGTTCTTCCGTTAAGACCTTCAACAGATTGGATGAGACTTCTCTTGTGGTTTGAGGCATTCTCCTTTGTTGATTGTTGATGCAATCAGCCATAGATACAATCAATTGCATAATGATTTAAATCTACGAAATACCCTCACAGAATCAATCGGGACATACAACTGGACACCATAACCTGGTCAAGTTTACACATGAGCTTAATCATCGTATTTTCTAACCTTCTCCCTTCCAGGCAGAATTGAGCACCTTCACTTCGTGCTGGTACTTGGCAGAGCATTCAGTGCTGTATCCCATTGTCTGTTTTTGTTTGTTTGTTTGTTGTTGTTTTTAGGAGGTACCAGGGATTGAACACAGGACTTTGTACTCATACATGGGAAGGAGACACTCAACCACTGAGCTATATCGGCTCCCCTATTTGGTTTTTAAATGCTGTACATAGAATACTTTTGGGCCAAGACACATACTATTTGGGACAAGTAATATCCCAGAAAATTCAGGATATTCATTCATTCATTCATTCCTTTGTTCATCTCACAAATATGCTTGCTGCCTATTGTGCAAAAGGAAGTGGAAACGAAAAATGAAAATCAGGAGGTGACATGGTACCATGGGGTTTCACAGACCAGAAACAGACTTTGTCTAAGAGAGAAAGAGGAAGGTTGTAAAGGAGGTGACATTAGAACTTGCACCCACTAAGACTGAAAATATCAAATTTTGACAAAGATATGGAGCAATTGGATCCCTCATACATTGCTGATGGGTGAGCATGGCATGTACAACTCTACAAACATAATATTGAGCTAAAAAACCAGATACACAAAGAATACATATTATATGATTTCATTTTTATATAGTACAAGAACAAAAAAAACTAATCAAAAGAGAAAGCAAAATAGTGATTGCCTGGAGAAGGACGCTTTACTGAATGAGGTAAAGGGGAAGTCTTAGCTTTGATGGAAATTATTTTGCATTTTGATCTGGGTGTTGGTTACATAGTATCTTAATTTCCCTAGGACTGCTATGACAAATACCACAGGCTCAATGGCCTAAAAAACTAATGTATTGCCACTCAGTTTTGTAGACTAGAAGTTCAAAATCAAGGTATCTTGTGATAATCTTTTCTTTGCTTAACTTAACTGTTTTTACTACCTATGCATCCCTAAACAATATATTGGATAACATTGCCTATTTTTGAACTTTCGGTAAGTGAATTCATATTTTTGTAATTTTAAACTTTTTTTTAAAAAAAGAATCATTTTATTTATTTATTTATTTATTTACCCCCCCCCATTGTCTGCTCTCTGTGTTCATTCGCTGTGTGTTCTTCTGTGTCTGCTTTATTATTGTCAGCAGCACCAGGAATATTTGTCTATTTCTGTTGCATCATCTTGTTGTTTTTTTTTTTTTTTAAAGATTTATTTATTTATTTAATTTCCCCCCCTCCCCTGGTTGTCTGTTCTTGGTGTCTATTTGCTGCATCTTGTTTCTTTGTCCGCTTCTGTTGTCGTCAGCGGCACGGGAAGTGTGGGCGGCGCCATTCCTGGGCAGGCTGCTCTTTCTTTTCACGCTGGGCAGCTCTCCTTACGGGGCGCACTCCTTGCGCGTGGGGCTCCCCCACGCGGGGGACACCCCTGCGTGGCAGGGCACTCCTTGCGCGCATCAGCGCTGCGCATGGCCAGCAGCTCCACACGGGTCAAGGAGGCCCGGGGTTTGAACCGCGGACCTCTCATATGGTAGACGGACGCCCTAACCACTGCGCCAAAGTCCGTTTCCCTGCATCATCTTGTTGTGTCAGCTCTCCATGTCTGTGGCACCACTCCTGGGCAGGTTGCACTTTCTTTCATGCTGGGCTGCTCTCCTTATGGGGTGCTGTCCTTATGTGTGGGGCTCTCCTACGTGGGGGACACCCCTGTGTGGCACGGCACTCCTTGCACGCATCAGCACTGCACATGGGCCAGCTCCGCACATGGGTCAGGAGAGGCCCTGGGTTTGAACTCTGGACCCTCCATATGGTAGGTGGATGCTCTATAAGTTGAGCCAAATCCGTTTTTCATAATTTTTTTAAAATTATATTTTCTATGTTCAAAAAACCCCACAAAAATACAAGGTATCAACAGGACATGCTTTCTCCTGGAGTCCGCAGCGTTCTGGTGGTGACTTAATCTCTGCTTTCTCGGGTGGTTACCTCTCATTCCTTCTCAGGCTTCTACTGACCAGCTGCATTTGAATATCTTCCTCTTACAAGGATGTCAGCCATATTGGATAAGGCTCACCCTCATCCAGGCTGGCCTCAATGAAATAACATATTCAAGAGTCTTTTTTACAGATGGGTTCACACCCACAGGACCTGGCTTAGGACTTGACCATGCCTTTAATGGGGGACAGGAGATAATATACCACACACAGTGTGTATATCTGCAACAGCCATCAAACTCTACAATTAAGATCTGTGGGTTTTATTGTATGTAAATTACACCTAAAAAAATTTAACCTGGATCTTTGAGAATTATTACTGAACTCTGCTATTTTAGTGTGAAAGCAATCATATGTAAAGGAATGAGTGTAGCTGTGCTCCAATAAAATTTTATTTGTGGACACTGGTATTTTAACTCAATATAATTTTCATGTGATACAAAATAATATTCTTCTTTTGATTTTTTTTAAACCATGAAAACATGGAAGAATAATTCTTAGCTTATGGATTGTACAATAATAAGCAGATGCTTGGATTTAGCCTGTGGCCCTTAGTTTGCCAAACTTGGCCTAGACTGTAGAAAAACCAGGCCAGAGATATTATGATAATGGTGGCCTGATCAAAGTAAGTGGATGGTGATTGGGAAGAGGTGGCTGACTTCGAAAGTTCCTTTGGAGAGAAGATAGGATTTGGTTGAGTGGTCTCTGAAAGAGAAGGTAGAGTCAAGGAAAATTCTAATTTGGGAGACTGGGTGGATAGTAAAAATAAAGGCATCAACTAAAACAAGGAGGAGAAATAAGAGGAAAAGCAGGTAGGTTTTGGGGAAAGAAAAATAAATCCCGATTTGGATGTGCTAAATTTGACTTGTCTATAGGATATTTATATGGAGATGCTCAGAAGGCAGTTAGAACATTGATGGCTAAACTACAGCACACTATCAATTGAAAGCCACAGTCATGCTCACATCAGCTTTATTTTTTTGTCCAAAAGACACATCTAAAATAAGAGATGGAAAAAGATACTAGGCAAATACATTTAAAAATAAAACAAATTTAGTAATATAAATATTTACCAAATACATTTTGTAGCCAAAGAAATTATACAGACCCAAGATGGATCCTCCTCTGTCTTCTTCTCTTTCTTCTCCTTCTTCATCATCTTCTTCTTCTTTACCATTGTTCTCGTCATCATCATCCTACATAATATATGTTGAGAACTCAGCATGTACCAGAAGCTAGTCTCTGGTCTCTATACATGCTATGACATTTAATCCTCCCAACCAACCCAGGAAGAGACAATGACCATGATTTGCCTTCAGAAATGGACCTGATTTGCACAGAGACAGTCTAGGGGAAAATACAACAAAAGGAAGCAATTAGAAGGAAATAATGAAGCTCTAAAAAGAAAATCATGAGAGAAGAAGACAAAAGCAGATGATCAATAGTAGTTTAAAAAGAACAGTACATATTTGGCGATTTTGGTCAAGAAAAAATATAAGACAGAAGACACTAAAAAACAACAGTAGAGATGAGAAAGGGAACACAGATACAGATACTGAAGAAATTATAAAATCATTTAGAATACCATGTAACATTTTATGTAAATAAAATCTAAATGAAGGGAATGCTCACCTGGAAACTAGAAATAACAAAAATTGACGCTCAACAAGGTAGAAAGCCTGAAATCGTGATCAAAGATCAGCCAGCTAAAAAAGGTAGAGTCTACAGAAGTTTGTGTATAAAATTGACCAAATCTGTGAAAAGTAGATGATTCCCATGTTATATACACCGTTTCAGGACATAGGAAAAATGGAATGCTTTAAAACTCTTTCTACAACATAGCCAAAGCAGACAAAAGCACACAAAAATATCTTATTGATATTTAGTAAATTTCTAATTACAATACTAGTAAATTCAATAAAGCATTGGGTCAAAAGAATAATATGGGATGGCCAAATAGGGTGGACAAGGTTAAGGTAACATGAAGAAATGTAGCCATGTATTTGAAGGGGAAAAAAAGGTACAATCATTTCAACTGAAAAAGCATTCAATCCATTTCGACATGCAGTTCTGATGGAAACAAGTAAGCAAGTAACAAAAAACCTTTCTAATTTAGATATATGGGAAAACTCTTTTGCCCAGATAAAGGACATGTACCAAAGAATCAGAAGGTGTGAATAGGAAGAATAAGAAAAGAATGCCTATGATCACAGCTACAAGTCAATATTTCTTCTGGAGGTTTTGATCAATACAATACAATGAAATACAAATGAGGTTTGATTTTTCTTTAAAGATACTGCGGTGGCTTTCATTATATACCCCAAATTTAGACGTGGTGGTGGTCTTAACCCAAATTCCTATGGATGCAAACCCACTGTTATTTTTAGTTAAGGTGTGACCATCTATAACATGTTGGGCTTAGATCCAGATTACTGGAGTTCTTTATAAGCAGAATGACATTTAGATAGAGAGAGAGAAAGTCACAGGAAGAGGCCAGAAATCAATGAAAGGACCCAGAGGAGAAAGGAGAAGACATCACCATGTGCAAGTGCTACGGGATGAGAAGCCAAAGACCAAGGATTGCAGGCAGCCAGCCCCAGAACGCCACCGTCTTTTGGGAGAAAGTATTGCATTGCTGATGCCTCGATTTTGGACTTCTTTTGGCCTCAAAACCTTAAGCTAATAAATTCCTGTTGTTTAAGTTATGATATTTGTTTTAGCAGCCAAGAAACTAAGATACCAACTGTGAAACTATTAGAGTTTAATAAGAGTTCTCTAAGATAGGTGGACTCAAGACCAACATTCAACTTTGCTAGACAGCAGCAATTAGTAATTACACAATGTCATCTAAAAGTTCCATTGATAGTAGCCACAAACTCACAAAATATCTAAGAATACAGCTGGAAAAATGCATAAGACTTACGTGCAAAAGGAACAAGAAGTACTGGTAGAAGGAAGGAAAAGAGATTTGAAATATATGGCGAGAAGTACTGTGACTGGTATGTGGTTCGAAATTATTATATCTTCTATCCGACCTCAACATATAATCTCTTTCTGGGGAAAGAACACAGCATGTTTGAAATCAGGCTTTTTTCCCTGCAAAACAGTAGTAATGACCATTTATTAAATGCCTACTATGTGCCAGATGCTTTAAAATTTTATTTCAATTAGACTCTCTAAGCCTTGGTTTGTTTGTTTTTTAATCTGTAATAAGAGTTAATAAGGATGACCCTGAAGATTTAAAAGGGCAAATAGATAAAATGAACAAACAAACAAAACACCTCTTTGTATACTTCTTGTCACAAAGAGCTCAAGAAAATTAGAGAAAACGAATGTGTTATTTAACAAATATGTCATTTAATTCTTATCAAAATCATGTAAAGAAGAGATTTTTATAGCTAACCAAATCAAGTAAGCTGTGGAATTCATATCTGAAGACTGTTCTGTCTGTGTTTTCAACTTGGTTATGTTCCTATATAATCCATATAGCTGACACCGTCCAAGGGGGAGGGAACGCAGCACCAAGGTGAAGAAAACACTGCCTGACATCCAGTTCAGAGCGTTTCAGAGCATTCTGTTCCATTGATGAGAAGCAGCCGACCCTGTTCTCACACTCGGCTCTCCGCCAACAGAGGCAGGAGTTAATGGAATTGTCCAGGCCTTGGCAAGGCTGGCAATCCAAGCAATCACGGTGCCCCTTGGGAGCCAGAGGTTTCATGGCCTAAATCAACTCAACTTCTCCCTCAAGTCCTTACTCAGCAGTGGGGAGCTGTCGAGTAACTGCTGTTGAAGTGCCCTCTAAGGCCTGGTTTCTACACCCAGAAGGGCTTACCTTGTAGGTTATTTTAAGAACAACAATTTATTGAAATATATTCATACATGAATACACCCAAACAACAAGTGTATAGAAAAGTTGTAACTTGTAAAACAAACATGCAGAACATCATACAGGGCTCCCATACGTCACCCCACCACAAATGCCTTGCATTTTGGTAAGACATTTGCAACAACTTATGCAAAAGCATCATCAAATTATTACTACTAACTGTAGTCAGTATCTTACATTTGGTGTATTTTCACCCCAACCCACCCTATTCGTTTTTTTGGTCCTAAACCATACAATTTCTCTAAAGCGTACACTCAATGGCATTTGGTATAATCACCGAGTTGCACATTCATTACATCAATCAATATTAGAGCATTTTCATTACTCAAAAAACAAAAACAAAAAAAACAAAAAACAAAGCCCAACAAAAAACAAACCACTCCCATACCCATATGTTAGCACTACTAATTACAAATCCTATGATGTGCTTTCACCATTCTATTCATTTCCAAACATTTCCGAACAACTTTTAGCCAATTCTGTGCAGATTAAACCTCAGATTTCCATTCTCTAACCACGTTCTTTTCTTGGTGATTTATAGTCTAGCTATTAACTCCATGAGTTTGCTCATTATATTTAGTGCAAAATGTCACAATCATACAGTACTTGTCCTTTGGAGCCTGGCTAGCTTCACTCAGCATAATGTCCTCCAGATTCATCCATGCTGTCATATGCCTCACGATTTCATTTCCTCTTACAGCTGAATAGTATTCCATCATGTATACAACATAGTTTGTTTATCCATTCATCTGTTGATGGAAACCTGGGTTGTTGTGAATAATGTCACTGTGAACATTGGTGTGCAGATGTCTGTTCATGCCACTGCTCTTAGTTTTTCTGGGTATATGCCTAGTAGTGATATTGCCAGGTCACATGGAAGATCTGTATCAAACTTCCTTAGGAACCGCCAAACAGACTTCCACTCGGGCTGTACTATTCTACATTCCCACCAAGAGTGAACAAGCACTGCTATCTCTACACATCCTCTCCAACACTTGTTGTTTTTTGCTTTGTTAATAGTGGCCATTCTAGTAAGTATGAAATGATCTCTCATTGTACCTTTGATTTGCATTTCCCTAATAGCCAGTGATGCTGAATACTTTATCATGTGTTGTTTTTTTTTTGTCATTTGTATTTCTTCTTTAGAAAATTGTCTATTCAATTTTAGACCCGTGTTGGATGTGCGATTCCCAGTATTTTCTCCCATTGATTATGCTGCCTTTTTATCCTTTCCACAAAGTCCTTTGAGATGCAGAAGTGTTTATATACTTTTTCTTTTGTAGGTTTAAGGGGCCCCCACCTACTACAAGGTCTGTAGGTGTTTCTCTATGTTATTTTCTAGGAGTTGTATGGCCCTGGATTCTATGCTTAAGTCTTTGATCCATTTTGAGTTGATTCTTATACAGGGAGTGAGGTAGGGGTCCCCTTTTCTTCTTTTGGTTATGTATATCCACTTTTCCAAGCACCATTTGTCGATGAGACTGTTCTGTCCCCAAAAAAGTGGACTCGGTAGGCTTAATGAAAATCATTAGACCATAGAGAAAATCAGTAGACCATTAATATGTCAATGTGGCTTTTTTTTTTTTTAAGTTTTGCCTTTCATCACTTAATTTTTTTTTCCTTTTTTAAAATTTATTATCTTTTTTTTTTTTAAGATTCATAGATCACACAAAATGTTACATTAAAAAACATAAGAGATTCTCATAGACCCCATTCCCCACATCCCCCCTCTCCTCCCACATCAACAACTTCTTTCATTAGTATGGTACATTCATTGCATTTGATAAATACATAAATGCTGCTACACAGCATGGATTATAGTTTACATGGTAGTTTATACTCTCTCCCAGTCCACGCAGTGGGTTATGGCAGGCTATATAATGTCCTGCACCTGTCCCTGCACTATCATTCAGGACAACTCCTAGTCCCAAAAATGCCCCCATAACAAACCTCTTTTTCTATCTCCCTGCCTTCAGCAATTCCTGTGGCCACTGTTTCCACATCAGTGATATAATTTCTTGCATTCATAATAATTCTATAGTAGAATACCAGTAAGCCCACTCTAATCCATATTTTATTCCTCCATCCTGTGGACCCTGGATGGCGATGCCACTCCACCTCTAAATTGAGAGGGGGCTTAGATTCCACATGACCGATGGATGGGATTCTCCTGCTTGCAGTTGTAGACTCTCTTGATTCCTTGATTGACCATCCTTACCTCCTTGTTAGCTGACCTGGGTAAGTCCAATGATCTGGAGAGTAGGTGTTACAACTCTGCTGAGGCTCAGGACCCACTGGCACATGGACAGTCCAGAGATTCAAGTCTCCTGAGCATATACCAACCCCAGCAACAACCATAGGTTCAGTAAAAGTGATAGAAGAGGCATGTGTAGAGAAGTCATATCTGGGGCCAACTCCATCACACTCAGGAGCACAAATTCCAAAGTAGGGCCCACTGGCAAGCACTGAACTCCAGAGTCATCTGCTATGACCATAGGATCTGGGTGTCTCCATAGCCCTCAAGAGCACCACTACCTGGGGTTGTATCTACTTTGGCTGTCTCTGAGTTCCTGCTGAGACGTGTGAAGTGTGACCCCTCAGATAACCTCCCAACTCATTTTGAAGTCTCTTAGCCATATAAACTCATCTGTCTTTACCATTTCCCCCTTTTATTCAAGGTCTTTTTCTAGTTGCACCCCCTACTGGTGCTTGGTTGTAATCCCTCTTTGCTAGGGAGGTTCATCCTCGGGAGTCACGTCCCAATGCTGGGGGGGAAGGTAATGCACTTTACATGCTGAGTTTGGCTTAGAGAGTGGCCACATTTGAGCAACACAGAGTCTCTCAGGAGGTAACTCTTAGGCACCCTGCAGCTCTAGGCCAAGTTGAAATTTCAAGCACACGGGCTCATAAGCATAGTCATCAGTATCAAGGGCCCATCATCGGACCATCCTTTTTCACTGGCCTTGGTCCTTGTATTGGGGGATTGTTGTTGTTCCATTTGGGAGTGTGACAGAATTTCCTGGCTTGGGAACTCAGCACTCACACAGTTGCTGTGTGAAACTCTACCCTTTAAGTCAATACCCAATGAACATTCGAACATATCTATATATCTTTATATTTCCCTTGCTGTTTTCAGAATTTTCTCTTTATCCTTGGCATTTGGCATTCTGTATGTTATGTGTCTTGGGGTAGGTCCATTTGGTTTTATTCTAATTGGAGTAAGTTGTGCACCTGGACATGTATTTTCCTGTCTTTCATGAGAGTTGGAAAATTTTCAGACATTATTTCCTTAAATACTCTTTCTGCCCCTTTTCTCTTTTCATCTCCTTCTGGGACTCCCATAACATATATATTGGTGCACTTTATGTTATCAGTTAACTCCCTAAGCCCCAGCTCAATTTTTTTTTCCCACTTTCTCTCTCTTTATTCTTCTTTCTATTCAATTTCAGCTGTTCTTTCCTCTATTTTGCTAATTCTTTCTTCCATGATTTCAAATCTGCTGTTCTGTGCCTCTATTGTATTTTTAATTTCACTTTCATTCCCATAAACTCTGTTATTTTTTCTATCCAAGATTTCAAATTTTTCTTTGTGCTCACTCAATGTCTTCTTCTTTTTTTTTGAATAAAAACATCCATTTCTCAATGAAATGTACTGGATGCAATTACCTTTTTTTTTTTTGAATCATACAATATGTTACACAATACATTTGGTTCATAGTAACACAATCATACCATATTTGTCCTTTTGTGTCTGGATTGCTTTGTTCAATATAATGTCCTCCAGGTTTATCCATGCTGTCATATGCTTTACAACTTCATTTCTTCTTACAGCTGCATAATATTCCATCATATGAATACACCACAGTTTGTTTATCCATTCATCCATTGAGGGAAACCTGGGTTGTTTCTAACTTTTGGCAATTGTGAATAATGCCACTATGAACATTGGTGTGCAGATATCTGTTCATGTCACTGCTCTCAGTTCTTCTTGGTATATAACCAGTAGTGGTATTGTAGGTCAGGTGGCAAGCTGTATTCAACTTCTTCAGGAACTGCCAAACAGTCCTCCACAGTGGCTGTACCAATCTGCATTCCCACCAACAATGAATAAGTGTTCCTATCTGTCCACATCCTCTCCAACACTTGCAGTTCTTTGTCTTTTTAATAGTGGCCATTCTTATAGGTGTAAGTGATAGCTCATTGTAGGTTTGATTTGCATTTCCCTAATCATTAGTGGTACTGAACAATTTCTTCATGAATTTTTTTTTTTTTTGCCATTTGTATTTCTTCTTTAGACAAATGTCTATTCAAGCCTTTTGCCCATTTTTTAATTGGGTCATTTGTCTTCTTATTGTTGACTTGCAATACCTCTTTATATACCTGGATATTAAACCCTTGTCAGATATATGATTTCCAAATATTTTCTCCCATTGAGTTTGCTGCCTTTTCACCCTTTTGACAAAGTCCTGTGAGTGCAACCGTGTTTAATTTTGAGACAGTCCCATTTATCTAGTTTTTATTTTGTTGTGTGTGCTTTGGGTGCAAGGTCCAAGAAACCACCACTTACTACAAGATCTTGAAGATGTTTCCCTACATTTTCTTCTAGTAGTTTTATGGTCCTGGCTTCATATTTAGGTCTTTGATCCATTTTGAGTTGATTCTTGTATAGGGAGTGAGATAGGGGTCTTCTTTCATTCTTTTGGTTATAGATAGGCAGCTCTCCCAGCACCATTTGTTGAAGAGACTGTTATGTCCTGTTAACCTTAACTTCATAGGTTTGTCAAAAACCAGTTGACTATAAAAGTGAGGGTTTATTTTTGGATTCTCAATTCTATTCCACTGATTAGTATGTTTATCCTTATGCCCATACCATGCTGTTTTAACCACTGTAGCTTTGTAATATGTTTCAAGGTCAGGCAGTGAAATTCCTCCCTCATTACTCTTCTTTTTTTAGAATGCTTTTGTCTATTCGGGTGCACTTTCCTTTCCAAATGAGTTTGGTAATTGCCTTTTCTAATTCTGTAAAGTAAGCTGTTGGGATTTTGATTGATATTGCATTGACTCTTCAATCATTTGGTTAAGATTGACAACTTTACAATATTTATTCTTCTAATCCATGAACACGAAATGGCTTTCCATTTGTTTATGTCTTTTAAAATTTCTTGTTTTGTAGTTTGCTGTGTATAGAACCTGTGCTTCTTTGGTAAAATTAATTCCTAGGTGTTTGAGTCTTTTTGTTGCTATTATAAATGGAGTTTCCCCCTGATTTCCTCTGCTCAGTGTCTTCTTAATGTCTTTTATTTCTTTATCTATATTGTCTTTCAACTCCATGATTTGATTTAGGAGATTCGTATGAACCTCATTTATTAGCTATTTCAAGGCCTGTATCTCACATAGAGCTTCAATTTGTACCTTTGCCTGAGTCATATTTCCCTTTTCCTTTTCTGTAATTTTTTTTACTGATTTCTAGGCATCTTATTCTAATGCTGAGTTTACTCTAATATTCATTTCCTCTCTTGTCTAGGGATTTCCTTTAAGTAGCTGTGTGCTACCCCTGTTCTTTGACTCTTGGTTCAACTTGTTCTAGATATTTAGGATTGCCCCTGTTTAACTGCTCAAGCCAGGGCTAAGGACCAAGTAATGGGTTGCAGGCCAGTTTCCAAAGACCTGCTTGCCTCTTTTATTTATTAATTATTATTTTTCATTTTTTGTGCACTTTTTTGTTATGGCCAACAAACATCACTCTTGGGCAGGGCTCTCAGCTCAGACCCCAGGTGCTAAGGGGGAATGCATTCAATATAATTCCTCAGGTGGGTGGGTGGTACAGAAGCAATGTTCTCAGAGTTTGCCAAGCCACACAACAAACTTTCTCAGAGGCAGTTCTCCACACTTGGCCAGTTACACAAGCCTAGGGCAGTAGGGAGGGTATTTGAGAAGGTGAATTATCTTTAGCTCCTTGCCAGCTCTCAGTGCAAACAATGTCATGACCCCACCAGACCTGAAAGTGTGCAACCCCTCCAATGCAACAGATCAGGTTCTTTGCTGACTAAAATATGAATTTGCTGTAGGCTATGTCCCTCCCTCTCCCCATTTTTGGGGAAAAGGACCCCTGAAACCTCCTTAGTCTACAGCCACTGCAGTCCACAGCAGCTTCAGTTTGCAGACTGTATTTGCTCCATGGTTAGGGGGATAGTTAGTAGCACACTGTTGCTTTTGCAATTCTACTCATAGGATTTTTCAGCCAGCTAAGACTCCTGTCTTTCACCCCTCTGTCTTCTGGGTAGTATCTCACCTTCCCCTGGTGTCCTGCACCCCAGAGCAGCCTTCCAGACAATCTCTGCCTGTCCTCTAGCTATTTTTTTCTGGGAAAGAAGTGATTCCTCCACATCTCAAATCCTCCATCTTCCCAGAAGTCCATTGTAGGTTATTTTTTATGTCAACCCCAAACAGCTTCCTTTTGTAGGACTTTCTACAGTTATTATTTCATAATTTGTTGTGTAATTATTGATTTTTTGCTTGTATTCTCTACAGTATCCAGATTCCAGGTAGTCTTTGTTGGGCTTTGTTGGTGTCCTGGTGCTGGGAATGGACCTGGACCCTTGTAGATCTTGGGTAGCTCTTGGGTCCTTGGAGGTAGAGAACATAGTCACCAAGGAAGGTGGAGGTATGAGTGTTAGCAGCTCCAGCTCAATCCCACTGCAGGGCTGTGAGGAAAAGAAGTGGTCTCTACAGGGTATTTCTAGAAAATTGTTCAATAAACAAGAACTGCTCTGCCCCCTTCTGTATGGACAGGCTATTCAAGGTAGACACATCCTTCCAATGAGTTTGACAGGGCATGGCAAATGGAGCTCACGGGCCAAATTTCTGTAAAAAAATTTTTATTTAAACATGGTCACACCCATTCATTTAGAGATTTTCTTTGACTGGTTTTGAGTCATAGTGGTGGGGTTGGTGGCATGACCTTATGACCTGCAAAGCTAAAATATTTACTTATCTGGCCCTTTACTGAAAAATGTGCTGACCCCTTTTCTAGAGACCTAATTTGGACCCCTTGGTATTATGCAGTCAGACAGACATCCTGCTAGAGCAAGAGAGGCACACACCCACCACAGAGGGAGTGAGTTGTTTTGTTAAGGATGCTGGTTACCAGCTCACTGTCTGGTTATTTCTTGTTCATGCATGGTGGGGGGAGGGCAGCATATAAATCTTTATTTCTCTGATCTTGAATACTTTTATTTTCCCCAATAAAAGCGCACTTCTGATATTCATGAGGATAACCAGTAAGTTGCTATTGTAGACAGTGAATATGCATTTGGATGTTCATGTTGCCTACTGGCAAACCCTTTGTGCTGCTTGAGATGTGATACAGCTTCACTTACTTGGGAATGTGCTTTTGAGATGTGGCTAGCTGTGTGCATTCTTGATGGCTGGTGGTGAATTAACGCTGGAACTCCCCAGCACCCACACAATACCTCACAGATCACACTGAAGTAACTTAAAGTAATTTATGGACACAACTACAGCCTGTGCAAAGCCCATCCTAGACGCTACTTAGAGGTGCTCAATAAGTATTTGAACACCTCTAAGTAAAGGATGAATAAACCTATTCTGAATGCAGGAGTGGAGAAGAGACCTTCCTGCCTCTAGGTTTTAATCAGTCACATTCATAGGGATCTGACACTACCATTTGGTGGCTCTCTCTTTCAGAAATATGGTTCTTACCCCAGTTCTCTCAATACTGATGAGAACCAGTTGTTTTGAACTCAGACATCTCCTAGGTATGTCCCAATATCCTGGTTGTAGGGGTGGATGCATGGATATTCTGAATGATTGCCTTCTCCTTTATTCTTTATTTTTTTGGAGGTACTGGGGCTGGGGATTGAAACTTGGACCTCGTATGTGGGAAGCTGGCACTCACCCACTGAGTCACATTGGCTCCTCTGAGTTGGTTTTTTCATTTGTTTGTTTGTTTGTTTGTTGTACGTGTGTGTGTGTGCGTGTGTGAGGCACCAGGAACCAAACCCAGGACCTTATGTGTGGGAAGCAGGTGCTTACCTGCTTGAACCACATCTGTTCCCCTCTCCTTTATAGTTTCCCCCACAAGTTTGATCAGAAACTTATAGGTTGGGGTGGGATGGCAGCAGTGAGAACAACTGGGTGTGTGCCCTTTCCTTGCAGGTGAGCATTGACCTGTGGGTGGAGAGGTGGGTTTATGGTTGGAGGAGGTGAAATAGAGGGGAACTAACCTAATCTTCCATCCCAGGGAATCAGAGGTTGGAAGGTAGATGCTCTCATGGGCAGACAGTGAGAGGTCAGTGATGTGCAAGAGGTGTGCAGAACGGTCATCACGCACTTGGTAGGTGGTCCTGTGTAAGCCTCCTCTCCATATCCAGAGTGTAGAATGTTGCATTGGCCACAGAAGAATGTTCCTTTTACTCCAGACATTTAAATAAGGATGTTGGATGTTGGAAGGAACTGGGGACATTTATGAGAATATGGTGGATCTGGGGGAAGGGATAGGAAGATTGCAGTGACAAGGGACATTCTATACCAATATGGATCAGCACGGGGATCTATCACTCTGGAATTCAGTGCCTAACCTAGCCTGTCTTAAGCTGGATGTGGACCTTGAAGGAGTCTGAGAGAATGGTTCTGCTCAGTAAAACCTCTGTTGTTCACCAGAGTGGTTGGTCCCTACGCAATAATGCAGCAGAGCAAAACTCAAACCCAGAACTGTCTGGTTCACTGGCACAGAATAGACATGGACAAGCATCTTCCCGCTTGTAGACCAGGGCTTTGGAATGACAGCCAAGCAGACAACAGACACAGGACTCCAACAGACGTCAGAATTTTTTGAAAATTAATTTTGTCTTGAATGATCTTGAGCTCTGCCTTGTCTTCAACATTTAACCCCTTATGGGCTACTCTGGATCCCTGGGTTTGCTTGTGTGCATACCACATCGCGTCACCCTGGGCAATTTAGAGTGATGTCATATTCATCTCTCCATTCTCGGATTTTCATCTCAAGTTTTCCCTTCCTTTATGCTTTAAGTGCAAGGAAGGCTGGCGGAAGACAAAGAGAAAGGGCGAGCATTTCAGTTTGCTAAAACTGCTGGGAGCAATGGACCAGAAATGTGTTGGCTTTTATAATGGGAATTTTATTAAGTGAAATGCTTATAGTTTCAAGGCTGGGAAAAATGTCCAAATTAAGGCATCAGGCAAAGCCCTCTTCCCGAAGCTTGGCTGCTGGCAGTTCTGGACTCCTGCCACATGGCAGAGCACAATGGCAGCTCTGCAGTCTCTGCCTTCTCTTCCAGGCTCACTTTCCCCCTGAGCTCATCTGTGGGTGATTAGGCACATGGTGATGTTCACTTGTTTCTCCCTTCTCCTCTGGGCCTTACTGCTTCAACTTGGGGCCTCTCAGCCTGGGGTTTTTCTTTGTCCTGGGTTTGTCAACTTATTGAGGCTTCTCCTGGACTCTTCAGCTTTTTATTCCTCCATTTATAAAGGACCACAGTAAGAGGATTAAAACACACCCTGGGTCATGCCTTACTGAAGATCAAATCAAAAGGAAGGTCCCATAACTGAATCTATTCAAAAGGTCCCATCTTCAATAGGTTTATATGCAAAGGAATGGATTGGTTTTAGTATAATTTTCTGGGGGGGGGGGG
Source organism: Dasypus novemcinctus (assembly GCF_030445035.2). Lineage (NCBI taxonomy): Eukaryota > Metazoa > Chordata > Mammalia > Cingulata > Dasypodidae > Dasypus > Dasypus novemcinctus. Next base: position 17,029,794 of record NC_080686.1, read on the forward strand.
GGGGGGAGGTACCTGGGATTGGGCCCAGGACCTCATACATAGGAAACAGGAGTTGAGCTCAACTACTTAAGATGTATCTGTTCCCTTGGATTGGTTTTAAGAACAGGATTTTCTGGGGACCGTGAGAGCTTCGAATTGTTACAGGGAGAGAGAAAGAGGAAGGGTGAGAGGGAGAGAGAGTCGAGGCAGAGAGAGAGAGAGAGAATGAATGAATCTATGTGTGCATGATTGGAACAGGGTAATCATAGCCGACCTCTTTAACATTGGGTTGAACAATGACATTAGCTTCTGACTTAGGCATAGTATTTATATTAACTTAAAGTATTAATTTAAGGGCTAATAAAAATATTCTTTTTGGTTTCTGAAGGCTAGAAGCAAGCCAACAAGACCTTTGGGGCATGCTTATATTACAGGTCTTTTTTGAGCAGTGTTACAGTTATTTAGATAAACCAACTCAGTCACCTGACCATTTTCTTTTTTCCTTTTTCCTTTTTTAAAAAGTAAAAGCTGGAGAAAGGAGCTGGCTAACCCTGAGGCTGTTTGGATCCTGTGTAGTTTTCTGGAAAACATCTTCATTGTTCAGGGTGAGAAGGTGAAGGTTTATTTTTACGCATCTCTATTTTTAGCTGCAGATCAACACTGCTGGCTCACGGTGGAAGCCCCTTTGTCTGAAACATCCCTTATTGCATCTGTCCCTTGAGCATTGCATGTGCCAAATGATCATTCCTAACAGGTTGGTTGATTTTCTGGAGAGAGGAAACATCTTGATAACTCTGAGATACGTATGTCAGAGGAAGTGTGCCATGGATCCTAGACAGCACATGTGGCATGCGGGCATCATAGAGGAGAGCCTGCAGTGCCACGGTCATCCAGCTCACCTGCTCAGGGCTGTTGATCCTCACATCTGATTACCCACCTGTGTACACTGGCCTCCATTTGCTCAAAGCCACTTACGCAGTGGTATTTTGCAACGACGTCAATTCTTTTCCTGTCTGACCTAGGAGATTACAGTGACTCAATGCTGGCTGGTCAATTTGTAAGATTAAATCGAGGACACTGGCTTAATGATTTTAGCAGCTAGTTTAAAGGATTTCCCAAGTATGAAACTCATGATATGAAATAGGTTTGGGAACTTTATTCTATCTTAAAGAGAATGTAAATAATACAGTGGAAAGCATACTTAATGATTGCATTTATTAAGAAAATAAGCTTCAGGGTTTTAAAAAAATTTCAAAAGAAATAAGGGTGTAGAAGTCTAATTGAAAACAAACGTAAGCTAAATTTATAAAATGTCTTATTATATAAATGAATATCCAATTGCATTTTAAAAGCTGTGCAAGAATCATTATTACTCTCTAATTAAGACAAGTGTTTTTTTAATTTAATTTCTTCGGGTAAAACTTTTATTGGCTCTAGTTCAGTATTTCTCAAATGTAAACATGCATGGGTATCTCCCAAGGATCTTGTTTAGAGTGCAGATTCCTGGGCCCCAGAAAGATGAAGGTTAAATAAACACTCTTTGTGATTCCAACACCTGTGGATGGGCTGGGGGGTTCCCTTAGCCAATACTTAACCATCTTCTTGATGATGACAGAAAATGAAGTGAAAATAGTGATGCTGATGACAATTATGTTTTGTGAACATACCTGCCCAAGGAAAGAACTGCTTGGAGTTTTTTTACTCCAACTCCTCACATATCAGAGAAGCATGCATCTTCAAAATAAGGGGCAGAAGCCCTAGAAGAACAATTTCTTCTTAGTGCTTGGTATACTACTATTTTAGATTTCCAGCTGCTGAGACAAATACCACACAATGAATTGGCTTAACAACAGGCATTTATTAGCTCATGGTTTCAGAAGCTAGGAGGCTTGCTTCCTTCCAGGGTCAGTATCCACTGGCTCGCTGGCGATCTTTGAGGTTCCTTGGCTTTTCCATCACATGGCCATGTAGAAGGCATTGTCTTTTTCTTTCTCTTCCATGTTCCATTGACTTCCAGCTTCTTATTGTTCCATGTGGCTTCCCCTTCCAAGTCCAGTTTCCTTCACTTATAAGGACTTCAGCCATTCTGGATTAAAATGCATGCTCATTCTGTTTTGGGCACATGTTAATTAACAACATCTTGAAAGATTCTTTTTACAAATGGGTTCACACAAAGAGGAAGGGTTGGGACCTGCACATGCCTTTTGTGGGGGCATGATTCAGTTCCCACAACTTCCAAGGAATATTTGGAAAAGTACGCAGCAGGAAAAAACATCTTATCTGGAATTCGTTGGGGAGCAAGTCTATGATGAGGTGCCCAGGGATTGTGCACCTGAGCTGAAGTCAACTGTCAATTGTACTGTTGTAGCGGAGAGAAGTCAGGTGTACGTGGCATTGAAGGCCAGGATGCAAGAATCCTGAGAAGGAAGATTTATCACAACTGGCTGGACTTGGGGGACTACTGTCCTAATAAAAACAGAGCCCCGAATAGGATTTTTGGGTCCCTTTTATACAGAGGATGTAGGAGTGGGGAGTCAATTGGTGCTTATATGCAAAAGGACTTTATGTTAGTTTCTTCAAGTGTTTTATCTGAGTATCAGATAGGTTATATTCTCCAGGTAAGCTTGACTTAACACATATCCCCCACTTTCCAGGTAAGCTTTTAACATGAACCCCTCACATTCCAGGTAAGCTTTTAACATGAACCCCTCATATTCCAGGTAAGCTTTTAACATGAACCCCTCACATTCCAGGTAAGTTTTTAACATGAACCCCCACACACACATTCCAGGTAAGCTTTTAACATGAACCCCCCACACACATTCCAGGTAAGCTTTAATTAGCACATTAAGTTTGCATCCTCCCTGAATATCCAAAGTCTATAGAGTTTATCCTTCTCAATTTGCTTTCCAGGGAACTAAGCATAATGGATATAGAATAAGTTTGAATTTATGCACAGGCCATATTACTTCCCCCCTTTGATGTCTGCTTAAGGTTATTAAGCTTTGGCATCACTATGTCAGAGTTCCTCTGAACTGACTGGTATGTATATAGAGCCATGAGATGGGCAGCTGTCTGCGTTTTTACTATACCACTTATTAGGGTGCATACTCTGTTTACAATGAAAGGAAGGAGGCAAGGAAGTATGGTGCATCCTCCTATGAGAAAGGCAATTATTTCCACCAGAAGCTTGAAATTGTTTGCTATTGACTGCCAGCTTCCAAAGAGATTACTTAAACTCCAATCATTCCAGGTCTGCACTGGAACATGAGCAATTTTTACCATTTTGCTTGTAATTTCATCAGTAACCTTTCCAGTGCTGTCTAGTTCAAGGCAACAGTTAGAGAAATTGAATTTTCCACAAATTCCCCCTTCAGCTGCTAGAAGATAGTCTAGGGCGAGATGGTTTTGATAGACAGCATTTCTGAATTTAGTTTGCTCTTGGGCTAGTAGGATTAGAGCATGGGCAGTTTCACTACTTACTATTTCTACCACAGCTTGTAAGCAGATGATTCAGTTTAGCATATAGATAGGGGTTCAATAACCCCACATGCCATCCTCTGCCCAAGTTGCTGGCCCATAGTACTGGATTATATGCTCAGGGGGCCATTCTTTACCTCCCCAGGTAGTGACAGCCCTTTTTTCTCTTAGGTTTTGATATACTGGCTGGCTTAGCTCTTTTCCTTTTGCTAAGGGAGTGAGGAAGAAGGAGGGTTTTATTGTACCGAGCATACAAGTACCACACCAGTTTTGGGGAAGTTCTCGGAATGCGACTCTCCACAAATCCAGTACAGACTGTTTGGGACAGTAAATGGGACCTTTGCAGTGGAGTTCCACACTGCGATAAATTTGGGGAAAGTACAATTCATGAGAATGAGGTCAGATTCATTCCATGTACCCCAAGCCTCCATTGTGTTGGTGGTGTAATTTTGGAATTATCCCCCTGTTCATGTTAGGTTTCCAACAGATATAGAGAAGTTTAGGCAGGCCCTTGAAGCACAATATTTTCCTGTGACAGAAGTTTGCAAGGGCCACATACTATTTCGGGGGATTGCCGGGAGGCCAGTTTTGTGATATGGTTGGCTGTAGTTGTATTCTCTAGCTTTCCAGGGCCATTGGTCTCCCATATTAGTACCTCCATACACATAGCATGAGGAGATACTTAAGGCTGCCCCTACTACTTCAGCTGGGTTTATAAAGAGATTTTTTGTTGCTTGCAGAATGGAAAAGGGCTTTTCCAATTCTTCATAAAGGAGTGGAAAATGGGTGGGCTTCACTTGTGAGTAGGTGTTCCTGATACCCAACCCAGATGTAGGCTCCAGGGTCTATTCCTCTACCATCAATGTGGAGGCCCATTTGGGCTCCCTGAGTCTGCCAGGATTCAGGGTTAAGGATGGTGAGGTTTAAGGGGTTACATTGACCACGTGGACAGTTAGCTGGGGCCATACCTTTGATGAGGACAGCTGTTTAGTTGTGTCTGTGTTCTAGGTGGCCCAGGAGACACAGGACCAGTAGGAACAGTAGTATGCACCTATGTATTTGCACCAGAAGCCCCCCCACCCCTCCCGGGCTGCACTTTTCATTTCTGGAGCTCACATATACTTATTGTTATAAGTATATTTCTGCTCCCAGTTGAACTCTCCACATTTGGTGTTCCATGGTATCCCAGAGTCTATAACATGACATGTGTCAAAATAGGAGGGAGACTTGTTGGTACCGACTAGTGACTGGGGTGGAGTTAAGTAGCTCCCTGTTTTGATTAAACACTCTTATTTCCCATTTATGGAAGACTGTTGGGGGCTTGGGGTCATAGCAGGTTATTCGGCCAGATACGTTACAGACACTATAGGAGATTCCCTGAAACTGGCAGGTGGTTATTTGGCCCTTGCAGGTGTAATGACTATGATATATTAATGTGGTATTGACATGGGCTAATGTTAGCACCTTTTTGATATAAGGCTTACACCCTGTGGTGCCGACCTGGGACCAGGGGAGGGTTAGGGCTAGGAGTAGGGAAAATAACTGAAGGGGCATTGTAGCTGTGATTACACCAGATTCTTATTCTTTGGCTGTACATGGACCAGTCAGCTTCTGGGGTGTGACTGGAGCAAGGCTTGGTGTTTTGTTCTTTTGCAAGATGAGTTTGGTTGAGTTGTGGGTATCTGAAATACAGGTCCAGGACTCTGGGGCAGCTTGCTAACCTGGCTATGGTGTATCCACAGGGTGATTCCAGCTACTTTAACTGCACTGGGGGTGGATAAAATGACAAGATAGGGTCCTCGCCATTGAAGGGTTAGTGGAGCTGACTTCCACTCCTTGACCCAGACTGCATCTCCCAGGCTTATATGGGTGTATGGAGCTACTTAAGCTAATGGGGCCCTTTCTTGGACCCAGTGATGAAGATTTTGTAGGGTTTTTCCTAAGCTGATCATTTGCTGAGCTATTGATAAGTTTCCTCTTTCTCTGAGATCCCCTTTTTCATTTTGGATTTAAGGGGGGGGGCTCCCAAAGAAGATTTCATAAGGGGTTAGGCTTAGCTTTCGGCTTGGGCTGGCCCGAACTTGGAGGAGAGCCCTGGGGAGTACTTGCACCCATGCTAGTCCATTTTCTTGGCAAATCTTGGCAATTTAAGTCTTTATTGTACGGTTCATTCACTCTACTTTCCTTGAGCTTTGAGGATGGTAAGCGGTGTGCAGTTTCCATCGGATGCACAGTGTTTTGGCCATCTTTTGAGTGATTTCGGAGATGAAGGCGGGTACATTGTCAGAGGCAATTGAGAGGTGTAGCTCATAGTGAGGAATGATTTCCCTGAGGGAAACTTTGGCTACTTCTTCAGATTTTTCTGTTAGAGTTAGTGTTGCCAGAAAAGGTGCAAATGAGGACTAGGAGATATTTATAGCTTCCGGATCGTGGCATTTCAGTGAAATCAACTATTAGATCTTTGAGAGGCATATTCGTAATTCTATGGACTCCTGGGACTTCTGTGGGTCCCTGGCAAGGGTTATTTTTTGCACATGTCACGCAGTGCTGGCACATGGCATGTGTGATAGCAGCTAGACTTGGGATGTAGAAGAATATTTCTAACACTTCTTTAAGATGGGTTTTTCCCAGTGTGTGTTCTCATGGTAGTCTTGAACTAGGGTAGAGGCTAATATTTGAGGCACAGCTATTCTGTGATCAGGCAATGTCCACCACCTGTTTGCTCCCTGTGTCCCATCTTTAAGATCCAGGCATGAAAAGTAGTTTGCTGATGAGGGTATCAAGCTGAGGAGAATGTACAGATTAGGGACTGCAGGATGGAGAGTTATTACTGCTGAGTTGACTGCTCACAAGTCCTGGACCAGACAGTAATCCCCATCAGCCTTTTTAACTGGGAAGAGTGGGGTATTCCATGGAGACTGGCATGGCTTTAGAATGCCTTCTTTCAGCAATCTCTGAATATGTAGCCAGAATTTTCCTTGTGGTTCACGTGGAACTGGAGATTGCTTTATGCTCACTGGGCTGGCGTGGGCTTTATTTCAACAATAATTGGAGGAAGGTCCTGTGCCATCCCTTGGGTTGCCCTCTGCCCACACTGAGAGCACATCTTTGAAGGGAAGCCATGCCGCCGTAGATTGGCTTGCTTTGCTGAGGCAAAACAGTCTCCATTCCTCCTGCAGAGGGAGGGTTAGTTCTATTTTTGGAGGGTTTGGTGGTCCCAGTGTTAATGTGGATTGCCACGTGGTGTTAAAGTTAACTTGAGCCTGTAGTTTAGGCAGCAGGTCTTGACCCAGGAGGGGGACTGGGCACTATGGGAGGTACAGGGATTCATGAGTGGCCTCCTTACCCCCGATGTTACAGGTCCTGGCATGGAGGAAGGGCTGCTGGGTGCTTGTACCAGATGCCCCCATGATAGTCACTTGGCTTTTTGATAATGGCCCGACTGGCTTGGTCATTACAGAGGGTTGAGCCCCAGTGTCGACTATTATATGTGTGGTGCGGCCCCCAATTTAGATTCTGACTATAGGCTCCACAGGGTGGAGAGAATAGGAGCTTGCTCTGTCCTAATAATCTCTATCAGAGTCTTCTATTCCCACAAGTCCAATGAGCTGATTTTCAAGTCTTCTTTCTGAATTTTTGTGAACCCAGGGTTTGATTTGAGACACTCTGCTAGCTTTCCTGGCTAATGTTTTGGCTACTTTTTTCCCAGCAACAGGGTCAAGTGACCTGCTGGGACACTCCCACTTCCTATACCCCTCCTCCTTGTGCACTGATTTCACCCTAGGGGTGGACCGCTCCCCCTCCTTGGGGCAGGGGTTTCCCAGTTTACCTTCCTTGATAGAGGATTTTTTTTTACAATTGCTGCTGCTTTTTCCCCCATCTTCCAGTTTTCTTCCCTTCATGTTTCTGCATTGCAGTTGACGTAAACCTTGGTGGCTATTTCCATGAGCTGAGAAATATTCATACCAGAGAATCCATCCAGCTTTTTTAGCTTTCTTTGGATGTCAGCCTGTGATTGGGCAACAAATGCTGCATTGGCCATTGTTTGGCTTTTGGGAGCATCTGGGTTAATGGGCGTGTGTACATGAAATGCCTTGCATGGTCTCTCATAGAATTGAGCCAGACTTTCATCAAGAGTTTGTAGGATTTGGGTGGTTTTTGCCATGTTTGCTGCTTTTTGGCTCCCAGCTCTGAACCCTTCAACTAAGGCCCTATGGAAGGTCTCTAGTCGGTTGAGCCCGGTCACATTATTGGGATCCCACTGGGGGTCCTGTTCTGGGAGCTGTGAGTGGGCATACTGGTCACTGTCCAAGGTTCCTTCAGGTGGGTGCTCTTTGAGCCAGGTTAGAGCCCTCTGTGTGACTCACAATCTTTCTTCAAAGTTAAGTAAGGTCATGATGAGTTGCTTACCATCAGCCCAGGGTTTGTGGGTCTGTATGATGGACTGGCAGAGATCCGTCATGGCCTGAGGCTTCTCTGAGAATGGTGGGGTGTGGTTTTTCCAGTTAGAGAGGTCCGTTGTAGTAAAGGGCTAGTGCACAAATGTTCGGTTTCCCCCTTGAATCTGGCCATCTGCATCATAATAAATTGGAGCTTGGGCTTCACGGCCAGGTAACTGCAGGGCCGCCTTCTTGCTCCACCTGCCTCTGGGGCTTCCTGTGATCTGAGTTGTCATTTTTCAGGGACTCCTTCCTGATTGATGGTCAGCACTATGCTGCCAGGGGCAAACAGCTGTGGGGGCAGCTGGGATGCATTTCCCAGTGTGGACGGCAGTAAAGACAGCTGCTGGGATGGTGTGGGTGCACTTCCCAGGGTGGATGGTGATGTGGGAGCGCTGCTTAGGAAAGTTGGTTCATCCCCATTCTTCAGCACTGGAGCGATAGGAGCAATTGCACTGGACAGCGGGAGGTAATTTTATTCTGGCCCTTCTAGAATGGGTGGGTTGGCACTGGATTTGGAGCTCACTGCCTCTGGACCCTTTGCACGGTGCTTGTTTGGCCTGGTTCCTGGGACAGCACTCCTAGGTTTTTGTATTAGGCAAATCCTGGCTTCTTTAGTCATACACTTCCCTAACCAGGGCAGACTTTGACTCACAGCATCTTGCCAGGCATCGATGTAGGGGAACTGGTCAGGGTGCCCTGGTTTTCCAGTTACTATGTCATGGATTTTACAGATGATCCAGGTGTCAAAAGTGCCCTCCTGGGGTCAGCCCATGTCAAAAGTTGGCCATTTGAATTCACAAAGCATTCTAAGTTTTCCTGGCTGGAACTTTATGTCATATACATCTCCATGGAACACTTGGGGAAAGTTTTTCAGCATACAACCTAACAGGGTCCTACTTTGTGTGTTTCCCATGTTTCCATCCTGTGTCAATGCTGCACAACACTCATTCAGCCTTTTGCTTTGTCTGTTTCCGACTGCATCCCTCGTGGGCGCTTACGACACCTCTTAATCTTAACGGGTCGGCACAAACGCCCAACTCGGAAGAGGGTCCCTTCACTGGGAGGCCCTCCAGATTGCCCTTGACCAGATGAGGTCACCATGGAACCACAGATCGGGACTCTGCACTGGCCTCACAGAAGTGTGTTTCTGCATCTCACTCGGTCTCCACAATCACATGCATACAACCACCCCTTTTCCCTTCTCAGATCTAGAGAAGACGGCTTCCTCCCTTTTCCCCAGGAGTACCGGATCCGTCTTTTGAGAGCTGATCAGGCTCCCCTCCTAATTTTTTTTTAGAATTAGCTTTTCCTGCGCTATGCCCCTGGGGGTCTTACCTGTCTGGCGTGCAGAGCTCCTTGCTTTATTCTCAGGGTCTCTTGAACCCTCTGGTGCTTCTGGTTTCTCCAGGAGGGCTCTGGTGAAGTCCACAACCTCTTTTTGGACTAAAGGGGAGTCCAGGGGCACTCAGGGCTAGGGTTTGCCTGGGCCCTCCTGGCCTTCTTGGAGACATCTGGGAGGGGCAATCAACCATTGCCACCTCAGGCCTTCTCATCATATCCCAGATGAGCTCCCAGAGATGTTGTAGCAGAGAGAAGTCAGGTGCACACAGTATTGAAGGCCAGGATGCAAGAGTTTGAGAAGTAAGATTTATTATGATGGCCGGACTCAGCAGACTCCTGTCTTAATATAAACAGAGCCTCCAATAGGATTTTTGGGTCCCTTTTATACAGAGGATATAGGAGTAGAGAGTCAAATGGTGGTTATATGCAAAAGGACTTTTTGTTAGTTTCTTCAAGTGTTTTATCTGAGTATCAGATAGGTTATACCCTCTATGTAAGCTTGAATTAACACATATCCCCCACCTTCCAGGTAAGCCTTTAAAATGAATGCCCCACATTCCAGGTAAGCTTTTAACATGAACCCCCACATTCCACGTAAGCTTTAATTAGGACATTAAGTTTTCATCCTCCCTGAATATCCAAAGTCTATAGAGTTTATATTTCTCAATTTGCTTTCCAGGGAACTAGGCATACTTGGATATAGAATAAATTTGAATTTATGCATGGGCCATATTAGTAGCTGGCCTGAAGAAGAATTAATTCACTGGTTAGCTCCATATCATTATTATTGTACCTGAAAACAGAAGAGTGAGGAAGCAGATGTGCCTCAAGCAGTTGGGTGCCCACCTACCACATGGGAGGTCCCAGGTTTGGTTCCTGGTGCCTCCTAAAAAAAGAAGACCAGCACACAACGAACAGACATAGAGAGCAGACAAAGGGAGAATGCAAACAAAGGGAGAGGGGGTGGAAATAAATAAATAAGATAAATCTTTAAAACAACAAACAGACAGTGGGGTAGAAGCATGTCAAGGTAGTGTTGTGGTCAAATGTGGGAGATCCCTTGTTAAGTTTGCTGCCCACCCTGCTGAGGCATTGCCAAGCTATGCCTAGATCCTGGGTTCTTACACTGTGGTCAGAGGAGGAAGTGAGGTAAGATCGGCCTTCTTTTTGTTCTTTGGAGCATCAGTCCCCCTAATTTAACAAAGTCTTATCTTTTCTCTTTGGGGGAGACTCAGGACAAATGACTTTTTAAGGTACTGTGCATAGATAGAGACATCTGTACTGGCAAGAAAAATGTCAGCAATAGGGAACCTCCTTTTCTTTTCTTCCTTTTTTACTACAAGGACAGTTAATTTTTTATGTATTGGAAAGTGCTGTGATTTGGGTGATTCCATAGAGCTCTGTCCTTCCTATGAAGGCTAAGCATCTGGGCTGCTTCTGCCTCATGACCCTTCAACTCCCCACATGTGTTTCTACATTTGTGCAGCAGAGAAGAGAGTTGAAAACTTCATGTGGGCTCTTAAAACACTTCTTAAATTTCAGGGGCCAAAGCAAACCACAAGGGCATGCCCAACTTCAAGTGGGTGGGCAAGTGCGTTCCTCCCATGAGCTTAGAAGGGGAAGGGATCAAGGAATATTGGTGAACACTAGTAATGTCTACTGCATATATCATTGGTTGGGTATACCATCATTTATTTAAGTATTCCCTTATTAATGAACATTTTGGTTGCCACTTTTTACCCCTGAAAATTTACTTCAAAATTTTTATTATGGTAACACATTTACAGTATAACATAACACTTCCCGTTTTAATCACTTTCTAGTGTATAATTCAAGGGTGTTCCTTTTCTTTTGGGATTTATTTTCCTGCTGCTATTTTGGAAAGCAGTGGTCATTTTAAGCTTCTTGAGGAGGCAGGAATGCTACAGCAGCTGACCTATTCCATCCATGGGTTCTTTTGAGCTCTATGCCATTTGTTTACTGGATTTGGATATCCCATAAGAATCCAAACTTGGTGTGCAAGAAACCATGTGCATTATTTTCCCTTTCGACTCCTTCCTCCTCTGCACCATGAGGGGTCTTAGTTGCAAGTCACCAAGACTAACTCTATATAAGCAGAAAAAGAACTGATTACAAATACACTGCATTTAACTGATTTTGAGATGTATGCCTTTTCACGTTCTAGCAACTCTGATGTCAGAATCCCTCTCAAAATTAGTGGCATTTGCAGGGACAGGGTGGTACACAGCCAGATTTCCCATCACCACCTACTTCTAGGATGTTGATGGTAGACAGTGCTCTGCTGGGTGTCCCTTTCTGGGATTTGTCTGCTATTGAAAGGAGCTGCCTCATCCAAGGCTACACCCCACCTCCAATGGCAGTTTGGGTGGGGGGACAAAGATCTGGCTCTCCTGCCTCAATGGGAGACCACTCTGAAGGACGACCCACTGCAGAACTCCCTGAGGGTCTGCTAAGGTGTCTCTATTCCTTTGCACCTCACCTCCTCCCTTGGCTCTGTCCTGCTGCTCTCATTCCCTCAAGGGTGATGTTCTGCTGAGCCCACCTCAAAAAAACTTCTGGCACACTAAATTCCTTCTCAAAGCCTTTTCCTAGCAAACTTGGCCTAAGACAGCATAACATGACATGGTATTTTGACTGGGAGTGTTTTTTCTTTCCTTTCCTAATGTTCCATAAAATAAAGCTGTGGTGTGACATTAATAGCATCTTAGAGTCTACAAAACAAGCTGGTTCATCAAGTGAGAGTGGAGAGTGTAGGGAAATGAGGCCAAAGCAGCTAACACACACCAGATTTTAAAAGACCTTGACTGCCATTTTGTAGGGCTTCAAATTTTTTAAAAAAAGATTTCTTTCTTTCTTTCTTTATCTCCCCACCCCCGCACCCCTGTACCCCCACACCCCTGCCCCGGTTGTCTGTTCTCTGTGTCTATTTGCTGCATCTTCTTCTTTGTCCGCTTCTGTTGTTGTCAGCAGCATGGGAATCACTGTTTTTTTTTGTTGCGTCATCTTGTTGTGTCAGCTCTCCGTGTGTGTGGCACCATTCCTGGGCAGGCTGCACTTTCTTTTGCCCTGGGCAGCTCTCCTTAAGGGGAGCACTCCTTGTGCGTGGGGCTCCTCTATGCGGGGGACACCCCTGCGTGGCACGACACTCCTTGCGCGCATCAGCACTGCGCATGGGCCAGCTCCACACGGGTCAAGGAGGCCTGGGGTTTGAACCGTGGACCTCCCATATGGTAGACGGAGGCCCTAACCACTGGGCCAATTCCCATCATATTGCTCTCTAAGGAAACTAACAGAGGTACATATATTATTTTTGGGAAGATCACCATGGTTGTGGTATGGATAATGGATTGGAGAGGACAAGATTTGGAGCAGAGGGAGTAGAACAAGGCTGTTAAAATATTCTGTAGTAGGTGATGGTGGCAGTAGAGATGCCAAGGAATACTCTAGTATCCTTATAGGGATGGCATCTATAGGACATGGCAGCTCTAAAAGCTGCGCTGTTTCAGGAAAGGGAAAACTGGCTTGGATGCGACAGTTTAACAGACTTAAAATGCAATTGCTAGCAGGATGCACCATTAATTTGTGGGCCACTATGTTGGTCAGCCAAAGGGGTACTGATGCAAGGTACTAGTAATCTCTTGGGTTTTATAAAGGGTATATATTTAGGGTGAAAGCTTACAGTTACAGGCCCTAAAGAGACCAACTCAAGGCTGCATTCTCACCAAAGTCAGCTGTCATGTGTTTACGCAAGATGGCAAGCCATCTCTCCAGGTCTCTCCTTCCTTCTTCCTCTTAAGGTTCTGTGGTCCCAGCTTCTTACAATCTCAGCTGTAGGCTGACATAGGGCTCATCTCTCAGGGCTTCCTATATCAGACTGGCGTAGGGCTTGTTTCTTTCCAGGCTTTCTTAGCTGCTCAGTTGCTCAGCTGCAAACTATCAGGTGAATAACTCGGCTCTCCCTGGGGCTGTAGCTGTTTGAAACTTCTCCTTCCTGTCACATGGCAGGACTGAAATGACCAAGTTCTCTCCTCTTCTGTGTGTCTTCTTGAGTGAGTGTCTGTTTATATCAGTCCGCCAAGGGGGTGGGGACTCTACCAGAGATATGCCCTACTGACATGGTCGAATCAAAAGCCCTAAATTGATTTAATCATGTAAACATAAAATCTTTTAATTTAATACAATCAGAGGGATATCATTCCCAGAGCAACAGACCACTTTATGACCATAATCTTCCTCTTTTTTGGGGGATTCACAAAAATAATCTCAAACTGCTACAGCCACTAACAAAGTAAAAAAAAAAAAAAAAAAACACTCCAAATCAACTCTGACCTGCTGTTGATTGTAAGATATATTCCAATGTCAGATGTCAAAAAGTGACAAAGTGGGAATCTTAGAATTGAAAATAAAATGCAGTACTTGTCCTTTAGATTCAGTTTAATCACCTACTCTGGGAAGTTTTCTTGAGTCCCAAGATCGAGTTAGATGCATACCCCACCATTTTTTCCCCAACTGTTGATGCCTTGCAGGACACAACTGAGCACAATAAACATTGGCTGTGAGAATGAATGAGTTCACTACACAGCTTTTCTCTTGTGACAGCTGGTCTCTCCTGGTCTAGACCCTTAGAACTTTATGCTTCCATGATTTCAAAGAGACTTTTTATTGGTCTTCCTAAATCAAGCTTCTCTGTGTTCTCTGACCCATTAAAACAATTTTTTTTTTCCCCTCTGACCCATTTTGAACTTTGATGCTAGGCTAATCTGCTTTAAACCCTGGTGTTGTATTACCTGGGCCAAAGTCCTTTAGCAGTTCCTTGTTACCCACTGAGAAAAGTCCAGAGTTCATTTACTCTTCTCAGACTAGTTCTAGGGCCTTCCCAAACTTCCTTCTCGCTGTTCCCTGCAGGGGCCATGATTTGCTCACTGTTCTTTAATTCGTTCCCATCTTTGTCTTTGCTTAGCTATTACCCTCATCTTGCGTGCTCACTTCTTTTTCTTCTTTCACATCCTAACCATACACTGACACCCACCTCAGGTGTGTTTGTCCCAAAGCTTTTCTTAATCCCAATGGGCCATAAAGATTTCTTTCATTTATAATCTCCTATGACAATGACAGTCTGTACCACTTAACTTCTTATGTCTCTTTTTATGATGGTTTAATCGTTCATTTCTCATCTCCCCAGTCATAGGGAAAGTTCTTCTTTGGCAGGAATTTTCTAATATATTTATATGTTTTTTTTAACATATTTATGTGTCCTTTCTAACGTACTTACATGTTCACAGTACATAGCAGATAGAAAATATTTAGGAATAGATTTCTGAATAAGTAAATGACGTTAATCAAATATAAACATGCAATAGGGTGAGATGCAAAGTTTTGTTGAATAGGGTAATAAAGAATAAATGGAAGGAAGATGGTAAAGAAAAGTACATTCATTCATTTTAATTTTTAGGAAAGTATTGACAGATACAGCTTTTGAGCTGTGCTTAAAGAGTTATATTGAAAATAAATTAGCAGCCTCCTAACCTCCTTTGGTCTCCTCTCAGGTCCACTCCCCAGAAACAACTTCTTTCAACTGTCTCAGATATTTTTTTTTCTGGGAATCCTAATTTCTGAATAATATGCCTTTATGTTATAATCTCTTGATAAATTCATTTTGTACTTTATAGTTCTGTTACAGTAAGATACCACATTCCCTTCTTCCTTGGTTCATTGCCTTGTTCTACTGAATCACACCCTCTAGCACACAGAGTGGATGAGATATTTCTCTCTCTCTCTCTCTCTATCTATCTATCTATCCATCATCTTCTTTGAATGTCTGAAACGTTTTTATGCTCTCTGCACACCTGATTAATAGTTTTGCTGGGTATAGAAGTCCTGTAGCATTTCAAGGCCTACAACATCCATCTCTTCACTGTGAAGAAACGGATGGCATTTGTATTCCTTTTTCTTGGTTTGTTACTTGTTTCATCTCTCTTTCTTCTGTTTACACATAGGGAGGCAAAATTTTCATGGGGTTAAAAATTATTATGTTAGGTGTTTGTTGGAACTTTTCAAGCTGTTGGCTTATTATGGACATTAAAATGGTATTTTTAATGACAATCTCTCCTCCCATTTTCTCTCATCTCTTTTTTTCTGGAACATGATTTATTAGATGTTATAACTTCTAGATTGATCCAGTAATTATCTTATTTGTTTCTTATTTTCTATCTTTTGACATTCTTACCATATTCTCTGGATATTTATTTGATTTTATCTTCCAACATTCTCTTGGATTTTTAAAATTCTAACTTTACCATTCATGTTATCCAAGAATTCTGCTATCTACAGCTGCTTTCTTTTTTGATCCCCTTTTTCCCCCAATTCTAAGTCACTTTATTTATTTTTTATATTTTATATTTAAATTATCTTTTTTAAAAAGTTAATAGATCACACAAAAGATTACATTAAAAAACATAAGAGGTTTCCATATATCCCAATTTCCACCTCCAACCCCATCATTTTTTAATTGTATTTTTTTGAAGATACAAAGATCACAAAAAATGTACATTAAAAAATATGAGAGGTTCCCATATAACCCCCACCCTCCCCACTCCACTCCTCCCACATCAACAACCTCTTTCATCATTGTGGCACATTCATTGTATTTGGTGAATACATTTTGGAGCACTGCTGCATCACATGGATAATAGTTTACATTGTAGTTTACACTCTCCCCCAGTCCATTCAATGGGTTATGGCAGGATATATAATGTCCAGCATCTATTCCTGCAATATCATTTAGGACAACTCCAAGTCCCAAAAATGCCCCCACATCACTTCTCTTCTTCCCTCTCTCTACCCTCAGCAACTACTGTGGCTACTTTCTCCACAACATTGCTACAATTTCTTCCATTACTGGTCAGAATAGTTCCATAGTAGAATATTAGTAAGTCCACTCTCATCCATATTTTATTCCCCCATCCTGTGGACTCTGGGATGGTGATATCCACTCCTCCTCTTTATCAAAAGGGGGCTTAGATTCCACATGGATGATGGATACAAGTCTCCTGTTTGCAGTTGTAGACTCTCTCAGTTCCCTGGTGTGGTGGTTGGCCATCTTCACCTCTCTTTTAACTGACCTGGGCTTAAGTCCAATGAACCAGAGAGTAGGAGTTACAACTTTGATGAGGCTCAGGGCCCAAAAGTTACATGGACAGTCCAGAGATTCAAGTTTCCTGAGTATACACCAACCCTAGTGCAAGTCACATGTTCAGTAAAAGTGACAGAAAAGGCATGTGTAGAAAAGTCACATCTGAGTCCAACTCCAACACACTCAGGAACACAAATTCTAAAGTAGGGTACACTGACATGGCACTGAACTCCAGAGCCATTTGTCTCTGTAGCCCTCAGGAGAAACTGTACCTGGGGTTGTATCTACTTTGGCTGTCTCTGGGGTCCTGCTGAGGTGTGCATAAGTGTAACCCCTCTGAAGACCTCCCAACTCTTTTTTGAAGACTCTTAGTCATATAAACTCATTTGTCTTTGGCATTTCCCCCTTTTATTCTAGGTCAAAAGGCAATTTTTAACATATGATCTTACTTGTAGGCTGAGATATTCTGCTGGTCTGAGTTGACCCTTTTATTCAAGGTCTCTTTCTAGTTGCATCACCAGTTAGTGATTGGTAGTAATCCCTTGGTGCTAGGGAGGCTCATCCCTGGGAGTCATGTCCCATGCTGGAGGGAAGGTAATGCATTTACATGCTGAGTTTGGCTTAGAGAGTGACCACATTTGAGCAACATGGAGGCTCTCATGAGGTAACTCTTAGGCACCCTGCAGCTCTAGGCCTAGTTCATATTTTAGGCACACAAGCTCATAAGCACAGTCATCAGTATCAAGGGCTCATCACTGATCCCTGGATCATCCTTCTTCATTGGTCTTTGCCATTGCACTTGGGGAATTGTTGCTGTTCCATTGGGGAATGTGACAGAGCTCCCCTGGGAAGGAACTCAGCACTCCCTCAGTTGTTGTTTGTAATTGTAACTAAGGATGTAGACACTGATGAAGAAATGAAAGCAATTGCCTTGCCACTGTACACACAGGGTGACACCTATTACAGTGATGAAAGATAAAATGTCAAAAACAAAGCTTTATAATATTTTTCATTTTTAATACCCCAATTAATTTTTATTTTTTTTAAATTAGTATGTATTTTATTTCTAATCTTTAAACCCATCACTATTTCGTTTTTTAATTAATTGAATTTGGCAATATATTAGGCTTCATTTTTGAAGAAGTTTTGGACCACAGAGAGGTTCAGCTATGGCAGATGAGGAACACTGGTGTGGTGTCTTATTGATGAGGGCGCATGGTTGGGAGGGAGTTCTCCAGGACATGTATACAGGGTACATAAAAATGTTCAGATATGTTTTGGGTATTTTCATAGTAGTTACAATTACAAATGATCCCTTTTTATAGCATCCTGTTCTAGTATATATATATTATATATAGATTATTTCTTTGGGGATACTATTTACAGTTTCTTCTTTTCTCTGCATTGCCTTTATTTTTTCCAGTTCCTTCTGCCCTCATTTTTCTGTTTGTTTGTTCTGGTCTTGGTGAATCTCTTATTTGTCATTTAGACCTGCACTCTTGGTAATACAGATCCATCATTCTGAATTTTTGCCATGTGGACTATATCAATGGGTTCCCTTGTCCTTCAGCTTCTGCTTGGGTTTGGCTTGTGGGAGAGTGAGACAGGAGTGTTTTCAAGGTGTTTATTCCCTCTGGTTCCTCCTTGCCAGATTACCTTTGGCTGGCTAGATTCTTCTACCAAAGGTCAAAGTCAAGTGTCCCTCTTCATAGAGACACATTCTCTAGTTTCTGGGAACATTTCCCTCCTACCAGCTCCCCAGACCTTATTGCTAGCTCCTGGGTTCTGCCTGTTTTTGTCTACTCTCCTCCATTAAAATATCCTCAAATTTCTGAGTTTGAGTATGACATCTCTTTCTTATTAGTACACTAACTGATTGTTTGTTTTTTCTTCATATAAGAAGCTTTCTTCAAATATAAAGTGACCTTCAACTATCTCTTCTTATTGAGTGAGGCACTAAATTCTGGCTGCAAGTCCTGCTATATTATTAGAGCTTGCCAGCTGCTGAACTTCACTGTAATGAAATAGAGGAACAGACATGGTCAATATCTAGATATATTTTCACTGGGTCTATTTCACCACGGAATACTAAATCTCCAATCTCCCCCAAGGAAGTTGAGGTGGAAATTGGCTTGCCTTCTGTGACTAGGATCTAAAGGTTTGCATGTGAAAACCTGTACTCTGTGATGTGGTTTGAGCATGTCTTACTCCTCCCCACACTCAAGTCTGATCTATAAGTACTCTAGGCTCTTGGAGAAGAGGATGGGGAAAATGAAGAGGAAGAGCTACTTACTGGGGGAAGAGGGAGCAGGGAAAATGAAGAGGAAGAGCTACCTACTAGGGGAAGAGGGAGCAGACCTGAGGATCAGAGTTTCACACAGGTCTCCCGTATCTAACGGCACCTCCTCTTTGCCATCCATGGTATTTGTGGTTGGGAGCTCCATGGGGAGCCTCCTGCAACCTTAAAAATTCCTTCAGCCCACTAAATCAGCCACCATGCCTCCTTCCACTTTTTTCCCCCTTCCACTTTTTGTCTTCAGGTTGCTGAGTTTTCTCAAAGGCAGTTGTCTCCTCTCTCTTTCTTTTTATCTTTATTCCTTTAGTCATTTTGGCAGGTTTGGTTTTTGACTAGAAAAAAGATAAATGAGTGTAAAAAAGGAACAAAAATACGAGGAATTTTTTTTTCTTTATAAGCAAAACTTGAGGCAAGATAGTGAGGTGGTTAGGAGCATGGCTTGGGAGGCAGACTGCCTGAATGCAAAGCTCAGCTATGTGTCTTGGTTTCCTTCCCTGTAAAGTGGAGAGCAATACAAAATAGCACCTCTTTAGAGAAATTATGTTAAGTTTCAATAGTTATTACAAAGTGCTTAAAACTGCATGTGGTACATAGGTAGCCCTACCCACAAAAGGACAGTACAATACATTTGATCAAGAAAAGTTCTGTTAATAAAACAGCTATGAGCAAAGGAGCTCTGATATAGAGCTCTGAGTTTCCTTTATATGGATGTCCTGGAAACTCAATCTATCAGAGATAGGCTTGGCTGACCCAGGGGGAGTCTGAGATTATCTGGGGTCACAGTGTGGGGCTTTGGAAAGTTGGGGAGAGCAAATAGAAGATGGTTAGAAAACTTCTGCTGTCCTTCAATGGAACAGGCATGGAGGAAAGAACCCAGAGATGAACCTGCAGAAGAGTGGAGGCAGGTATGCGGAGCATGTGGCTTGGGCAGAGTGGATTTCCTCCTCTGTGCCCATCAGCTTCTCCCATCACCCTGGGATACGTTGAACATTTCAACCTGGAGAAAGAATAGGATCTTACGCAGAATATCCTGGAAAAACTCATAAAAGACTAGAAAGAAGTGAGTATGTACTTGCAGGCTACATTGCTCTAAGAAGTACTGTTCAAAACACAGAAAAAGGATTTAGAGAAAGTCAATTAACATTGAGCATTGGACTGAGCATTGGAAATAAATCAGGGATGTTGTGAAGAATAGGAAACAAAACCAATTAATTTAGTTGTATCTCCTCAGAGCAACAGAAGAAAAATATAAAAATCACTTGGTATTCTTATAAAAGCCTTGGCCTTTCTAATTATCTTATTATTCAACAAATAAATATTCATTGAGCACCTATTATCTGAGATACCGTGTTACAACATGACACAAGAAAAATACAACATCGCCCCTGCCCTTTCTATGTAAGACATTTGCAAAAATCACTGGATCAAGGTAATACGTGATAAGCAGTAAAATTAATTGATGATATAGAATTTAGTGGAAGAAGAAATCACTGTAAACTGAGCTGATGGGTAACATCATGGTGAAGATGGGATGTGACCGGGTGATTTACCCTTTCTGCTTCTGTAGCCTCATGGTTGTCTGGTCCTCATACCAGACTGTGCCTCAGCTCCTCCTACTGGTGGAACTTTGCCTCACGTGTGTCCTTCTAGCAGCTCATCCCTCTCCCCTGGAATGCTGTCCTCTAGCTCTTTGCTTCTGTGGCTAATGACTGGTTGCCACATAACCTTCAAGT
The DNA here is from genome assembly GCF_030445035.2 of Dasypus novemcinctus. Lineage (NCBI taxonomy): Eukaryota > Metazoa > Chordata > Mammalia > Cingulata > Dasypodidae > Dasypus > Dasypus novemcinctus. The sequence continues at coordinate 17,050,218 of NC_080686.1, forward strand.
CTCAGCTTTAATGTCAACTTCCCTGGGAGCCTTTCTGACCCTCACAATGCAGTAAAGGGCATTTTTTACAGATTTTCATAGCACCTCTCTATTTTCTTCCCCTGTAGTACCTAGCACACTGGATTGTAATTGTATGTTTGATCACAGAGTCCCCCACTAGACTTTCCTTGTGGCAAATCTTGCTTGCCTCAGGTTCCCAGGCACACAAAACTAATACCATGTTGTGGCACACAAAACTAATACCATGTTGAATAAAATTTCATTAGACAAAGAGTGACTGGGGAGGATAAGAATAGCAAAAGTTGTGTGTGTGTGTGTGTGTGAGTGCATGCATGTAGAGGGAGGGAAAACTCAAGTTCTGATGACAATGATTGGATACACCAAAAAGACAGGCAAGGGCTCCCACTGAAGGGCAGTTGAAAGATTAAGGAGATGGTTGATTTAAAAATGCCTCTTTACCTAAAGCCCTGCCAATCAACATGTGGTCTAAGTCCCCTCTCAATTTAGAGGTGGAGTGGATATCACCATCCTGGGGTCCACAGGATGGAGGAATAAAATATGGATTAGAGTGGATTTACTGGTATTCTACTAAAGAACTATTGTGACTCTAGCAATGGAAGAAATTGTATCACTGATGTGGAGACAGTAACCATGTTAGTTGCTGAGGGCAGGGAGAGGGAAAAACAGATGTTATGTGGGGGCATTTGTGGGACTTGGTGTTGTCCTAAATGATATTGCGGGGACAGACGCTGGACATTATGTATCCTGCCATAACCCACTGGATGGACTGGGGGAGAGTGTAAACTACAATGTAAACTATTATCCATGTGGTGCAGCAGTGCTCCAAAATGTGTTCACCAAATGCAATGAACGTGTCACAATGATGAAAGAGATTGTAGATGTGGGAGGAGTGGGGGGTGGGGTGGGATGGGATATATGGGAACCTATTATATTTTTTAATGTAACATTTTTTGTGATCTATGTATCTTTTAAAAAGACAATTAAAAAATAAATTTTAAAAAATATGTTCTAAGGACCAGTGGCATCATCATCACCTGGGAGCTTATTAGAAATGAAGATTCCAGAATCACTGAATCAAAACTAGCATTTTCACCAGATTCCAGGTGAGTCATATGGAGTTTTAAGCATAAGAATAATATTCTGGAAAACTCTGCGGCTTTCTCAAATTCTCCTAACTTTATTTGAAGTTTTGTCCAGTCACCCCTTACTTCAGCACTTTCAACATTTTGTACATATTGAATTAATAGCCTCTTGCCTGTTGTTGAAAAGATAAAAAGTTAAAAACAAGAAAATAATTTCCATGCAAAGAACAAAGATGCTTTTTTTCTCAGCGTACTTTGTGAGAGTGTGTTGGTTTAAGCACAGCGTGTTCAAGATCTGCTTTTAAGGTCTAGATCTGCATCCTCTGGTGACAGAAAACCTTGCTTTAGGCCAACTTCCAGCTCCACTAATTTCTTGCATTAACATTGGCCTGTCAAAATCTTAAATAGTATTTATTATTAGCTGTATTAATTTTTTGTTTAATGAGATATATTTTAAAATAAAAATTTATTGAAGTATATCATTCATACATGAACATACATAAACAATAAGTGTATAGTAGAAGTGGTAAACTTAAAAAACAAACATGCATATCATCATACAAGGTTTCCATACATCTCCCCACCTTCAACATTTTGCACTGTTGTGAAGCATTTGGTACAAACTATGAAAGAGTATCGTCAAAATGTAACTATAGCCCATATCTTACATTTGGCATATTTTTCCCCAACTCACCCAGTTACTAACACCCTGTAATAGTATTATATATTTGTTATAATTACAGTCTCATATTTGTTCTGTTAACCACAGTCCATCATCCACCACTGGATTCCCTGTGCCATACAGTACCATGCTTTGTACAATCCATTCAAAGTGTACCCTCAATGGCTATCATTTTCACCAGAGTTGTGCAGTCATCACTTCAGTAAATTTTAGAACATTTTCATTACTCCCAAAGGAAAAATCCTATACCCCCTATTGTTATCCCTTGCAATTCTTATATCTTCTTTGCCATTGTTGCAAAAATATTACAATACTACTGTTGATATGGTCTGTATGTATATTCAGGAATGATATGGGTGAAGTGGATTTGGCTCAATGGATAGAGCATCCACGTACCACATGGGAGGTCAAGGTTCAAACCCAGGGCCTCCTGACCCGTGTGGTGAAGCTGGTCCAAGCATAGTGCTGATGCATGCAAAAAGTGCCATGCCATGCAGGGGTGTCCCCCGCATAGGGGAGCCCAATGTGCAAGGAGTGTGCCCTCATAAGGAGAGCCATCTCAGGTGAAAAAAAGTGCAGCCTGCCCAGGAGTGGGGCCGCACACACAGACAGCTGATGCAGCAAGATGATGCAACAAAAAGAGACACAGATTCCTGGTGCTGCTGACAAGAACACAAGCAGACACAGAAGAACACACAGTGAATGGACACAGAGAGCAGACAACTGGGGGTGGGGGGAGGGGAGAGAAATAAATAAAAAAATAATAAAATAAATCTTTTTAAAAAAAGAATGATATGGGCTGTGTGTGTATTCAAATTTACCTAGTTCCCAGAAAGCCCCCAAGCCCTGAGAAACTGAAACTTAAACTTTTTGCCAAATGTTTCTTAACCCCACCCCTCCCATACTTTCTGTATAAAAGCAACCTAAAAGACTGGTTCGGGGCTTAGTTTTTGGGTTCAAGTCTGCTGGGCCCGGCTGGCTGTAATAAACTTCCTACTCACGAAGGTCTCGAGTCCTGGCTTTCAATCCCGCAATCACAGGATCCTCCTTGATGCCACAACATTTCTAGGGGCTCGCCCAGGATCACTGAGAGAGTCAGAGATGGTAACATTTTGTTGCCCCTCTCGGATCCCCTGTGGAGACCAAGAAGGTCCCAGGGAACCCCCTACCCCAGGTGCTCCTGGACTCTCTTAGTTCATTATAAGGTAGTGGGCTCCACCAAGGCCCTCCTGGGGAAGTGGGGGCACTGAAAGGTCTGGAAGAGACCCTGGGAACAAAGTAGAGGAACTCCACATGTTGGATGGGTAAGTCCCCTGGGGGCATAGGGAAAGCCTGATTCTGAAAGAAGGGGAGACTGATCACCTCCCGAGAAGACCTGAGGGCTCCCAAGAGGGTAGGAAACCATCATCTCCAGATCTGAGAAAGAAAGGGCAGGAGGGTGGTTGTGTTTGTGTGACTGAGAAGTGAGAATGTGTGAGAAGCAAAGAACTCTTGTGGGGTAAGTGAGGAGTCCCAATCCACAGTTCTGTGGTAACCTCATATAGTGAAAGGCAGTGGAGGAGCTCTGTTAAGGGCCCTTCATCTGAGACGGGGGTTTATACCATCCTGCCATACTAAGAGGTGCTCTGAGTGCCTGCAAAGGGAGTGGCTGGAGACAGATGAAGCGAAAGGCTGAACGTGTGTTGCACAGCACTGACACAGAGTGGGAACATGGGAAGCACACAAAGTAGGACCCTTCTAGGTTGCATGCTAAAAACGTTTACACACATTTTCACCTTCCTACTTCTTGCCACTGAATTTCTCTTTACAGGTTTATTTTAGAATGTTTTGGAATGTTCTAAAAACACTTAATAAAAATAGTAACACCAAGAGTTAGTATTTGGTTTACCTTCTCTAAGGTAGTGAAAGTTTGGTGGTAGTGGGAGAGGTTTCATGGGGTAGAATCCCACTCCCTTGCTCCCTTTTAGGGGAAGGCTGTTGCCTTTTTATGCCTTTATTTTGGCTTTTCTCTCTTTCTTTTTTCACTGCTATGAGGAATGATGTGTCAGTACCCCAGTGCTCCCCACTAGGATGCATCTTGAAAAATTGGTCTAAATTTGGGGTCTAAATTAATTCATTTTTATAATGAAGCTTGGTCTAGATATAGATTAGATGACATAAAAATTTGGCCAGAACTAGGCCTTTGAATTCTAATACTATATTGCAATTAAACTTGCTTTGTGAAAAGCAAAAAAGAAAAGGTCCCATATGTTCAAATCTTCTTTGAGTTGTAGAAAAATAAAGAAACCAAAAAGTTGTGAGTTAATGCTGTGTGGGCCCCTTTAGCCCAAAGTTCTTAAAAGCAATAAAAATTAAAAATGTGAAATGATGGAAAGCTTGGAAACAACCATACCGAAAGAGTAAATATTATGGATTAAATTAACAAACTTTATGCTTTTGCTGTTGTATTTTAACTCTTTTATGTTTGTCTGTTTGTTCAGTGAATATTTTCATACCTCTGGATGGTAATGTTAAATTATTTGAAGTGGTGAACTTTAGCCAGACTAGGACTCTGTGACACCAGAGCAGTCGACTAAAAATGTGCTTTTTCATTCTTCCTAAAGTAATGGGCATGTCCTTTAGCATACCAGCAAACTTCCCATAGGAGCCTCTTCTCAGGAATTGGGAAATTCTGCCTACTTCTGGTCCACTTGGCCACAGTATAGCCAAAAACACCCTCTGTGTATAACACTGAATTCCAGTTAAACCTGTGTAAGAAAAGAAGACAAATAAATCTGAGGCCCAGAAACCTCATGTGTCTCCTTTAAAAAATAAGGAAATATACCTAAAACTTCTCAGATTAAACTAAGTTTTACCTATAAAAGTTGTGAATAGTGATCAAGATTTAAAAAAGCTCATATGCCATCAACTAAAATCAAAGAGTTCCTAAATATGCTAAAGGTATAAAATTCTCTCTTCTGCTTTAATCTGTGCTTAACTCTGTGTTTAACTTTGAAATCTGCATTTAACTTTATCAGTTTGCTTATGTCTAGGAAATCAGATTTGGGTTTCACCTGTTAGAAATTGGATAATGGTGCACAGTAACCTAAAAATGAATCTTTAAATGTCAATACTGTCTTGCTAGTAGATTTAATGCATAAATCACAAATAGAACTTATTTAATTGCTGAAAAAGCAGAGAAACTTCACAAAAGTGTTACTGATAAAATTCTTTTGGCTTAGGCTTAGTTATTAAAATACCCAGTCCACCTTAAGGTAAAAACTTACTAGAAACTGTAACTAAATTCTATACTGACCTTACCTTCATTTATGGTCACTTCAAGCCTGATCTCACCCCTCGCCTTTGCTTATGGTTATTTCAGAGTTAAGATTATTTATAGTTGCCTTTATATTATAAAACAACAGAATGATAATAACTAAAATTATGTTTGGGTAAATTTAGCCTAATAGCCTCTGCACCTCTGGCTCAGGAGAAAACAAACTTAAGACATGCCTGTCTCCTGTCTTACTGGTCCCTGAGGATTTAATACTTCAGTGAGTATACATATAGTTAGTCTTGCTCATCCAAAGTCTGCTAAAGTCAAAGTAAAATATAAGGTTCTAAAGCAAAAGAAAATTGTATGAAAGCATTGGAGACATTTTGATTATAAGCCATTAATTAAGAAACAAAATACTTGTGCAAAACTGCATGGTAATAGAGCAAATTAAAGGAAAACCTTCAATACTCTTAAGTGAGCCCTCATGGAAGCACCAAGCCTTGGGCTCCCAGACCTCAGCAAACTGTTCTGTCTCCCTTTATATGAAACTACAAAGGGGGGAAACCATGAACTCCTGGTTTGAGGAAGTCCACAAAGAAAGCCTTCAAGAAGATCTTTCAAATGTTGTCTTATAGTTAAACTTGTTTTGTAAAAAATGAAAGTTTTAAGTAACTTTAAGTTGTTTTTCTGTGTCAAACTATTCATGTCTGCCTATTTGCTCAGTGTATACCTTCATACTTTAGGATGATAATATCAAATTGACAAATAATTTGTAAAACAGCATTATTCAAATTGTTCATATAGAAATCTAAATATAGCAACTATTGAGAAAAGGAAAAGGATTTTCCTGAGCTCTTTGACCTAGCCACCTCCCCAGGGCCCTCTCTTTGAAGAGCTCTGAGGGAGAGGCCAAGTGTAACAGATGAAAACTCTTCTAAGGAGAAATAATTAAAAATCAGTTTGTCCTTGTAAGTTCATGTTTAATGAAATTAAGATAAAAAAGAAAATGCAAATCTGCCCTCTCTTAAATGCATAGAGTAAATTCCATCAGTTGCTAATTGTAGTCTAAGATAAATAAAGCAATCTATGTAGTTGTAGTCAATTATAGTTTGTAAATGCATCTTCTAAACTAAAGCATTTAAGTGGCTAGTTCTAAGAAGTCATTATTAACTAGAAATCTAAATTAATGTTAATGGCAAAAAGTTACTTCATAGCAATAAAACTTGTCTGAAAGTCACCTCAATATGCATATTCAAGTGATGGTAATGAAAAATTACCTTGATTCCATTGAAAATCTTCAATAAAAATAAAGTTTTTCCTCTACTGCTAAAATAAGAAGCAAAATACTAAAAAGTTCATTTGATATGTTACACATTGCATTGGAAATGTTTAAAAAGTACATATAAAAATCAAGAGATAAAGTTCAGCACTGTCAAACTCTTTTGTGTATTCAAACCAGGCCTTCAATACCCTGCAGGTTGCCTCTCCATTTAAGGTATTGGCTAGGTTGGTCACTGACCCCTAAAACAATAAAAGTATCTACTATACCTCTGGCTGTGCTCCAGAAGTCAATGGAGACTATGTTGCAGTTTCAAACTCCTGCAGCAGCCAATGATGGCTCAATACAGCCAAATGGATATTGTTTCCAGGCTGGCACTGTTTCATAGTGCCAAAGGGTGCTGTGCACCAGGTCAGTGAAGTACTGAAAACTACTTTCCTAGGTTCTCTCTAGGGTCAATGGTGCTGCAGCTTCTGTGAAGAACGTACCAAGTGGAGCAATGAATGCCAGAATACTGTGAGTAGAACTTAAACACAATTGGCATTATATCCTGCTTCCATGGAGAGATAACATATGAAGTATTGCAAACCTGAAACTTAATTATTAATTATTATCTATTAATTATAACCTATTAATTGCAGCTCAAAGAGAAACTTATGCATTGAGAAGTACATTAATTAGTATTAAGTTCTGTACTTATATCCTATTCCCTCAATCTTCTAATAATTATGGTGATATTACTATTAGATCATATGCAGAAGGATGTTGAACATGTTAAAAGTCCTGGTAAACTTCATCTTCTGAGTAGTTAATGGGCATGTCTATAAGATAAAGAAATGGCCACCTTGCCTGAAAGCAGTGGGGCCAACAGCCCGTTGAATTGAAAAAGTAATCGAACTAACTTGGGAGCACAGTCTTCACTGCACACCAGGTGAAGAACAGGCTTGAGGCCAGGGACCACTAGTGGCTTCCAGGTAGCCAGTTAATTAAATACAAGGCTCAATTACTAGAGACCCCAGAGGTGCAAATAAGGGTATGCCAAACTCTCATCCAACCCACCCTACTGCCGGTAGAGGGGCCAAAGTCAGATCCTGAGGGGCCTCTTCTCCACTCCTGCCTTGAGATTCGTAACCAGCTTAGCCAAATGGATTTTCAAAAGACAAATCCTGCTAAAAACAGTCAAAAAATTACCAGGAGTTACTCAATTAAACCAAAAAAGTAAAGAATTTTACTCTGTAGTTCTGATCACCCCAACAGCTATTAAAGTTAAAGGAATGTCCAGCTTGGCACACTAATCCTGAATGAGGCCAGCTGCCCAGGAAAATACCAGTTCACCAAAAGCACCTGATGGGAGGCATGAATACCAGTCATTGGACAGCTTGAAATACCTCTTCAAGAGACAAAGCTATGGGAAACGGACTTTGGCCCAGTGGTTAGGGCGTCCGTCTACCACATGGGAGGTCCGCGGTTCAAACCCCGGGCCTCCTTGACCCGTGTGGAGCTGGCCATGCGCAGTGCTGATGCGCGCAAGGAGTGCCGTGCCACGCAAGGGTGTCCCCCGCGTGGGGGAGCCCCACGCGCAAGGAGTGCGCCCGTGAGGAAAGCCGCCCAGCGTGAAAAGAAAGAGCAGCCTGCCCAGGAATGGCGCTGCCCACACTTCCCGTGCGGCTGACGACAACAGAAGCGGACAAAGAAACAAGACGCAGCAAATAGACACCAAGAACAGACAACCAGGAGAGGGGGGGAAATTAAATAAATAAATAAATCTTAAAAAAAAAAAAAAAAAAAAGAGACAAAGCTAAGTAGTGTCTATGTGAAAGTCGGTTGTTCCCTCTAACCCTACCCCAAATGCCTATTGCTAGGGGGAGCACAAACCAAACATCCCATTAAAAAAAAAAAAAAACTTATCTGTTTTCATCTATAGCTTAACTGAAAATGGAAATGCTTGGCAATTTATACCTAACTCTGTTGTCTATTACAATTTCTAGAGTTAACCAATGGTATAAAATAACTCAAAGAAAAATACTGTTTCCCATCGACTTTGGGAAAATGCAGTCTTTGCAAGCACCTGGCCTTTTCTACTTCTGTGGTCCAGTGTTCTCTTAGTGAAACCATGTAGTCTCAAAATTGTAATGACGCTTGTTTCTTCCAGAATCAACACCTTGTTGGCCATATGGGAACTGCATCCAGCTTCACCCAAGATGCCAGGACCATCTTCCTCCAACTAAGATAGAGTAGCAAAAGAGTTTTACACCTTGTCAGGTAGGGCCTACTGTCCCTAACCAGCAGGAAATAGCTATAGGAAAAAAGATCATCTCCCTTCAGCACCCCTTTAAGATTAAAAGTGTAAACTCTCTGAGAGCGAAATGAAACAGGCTAGTGAGATAAAGGAATCAATAGATGGATCTGGAAACCGGCAAGAAGTCCATGCAGACACCAATAACCCACAAGATGGTTGCTGGAAGACCCTCCCCAAAATTCTGCCTTTTGGAAAAAGATTTCCTCCAGAAGCCAGGAGAAGCCCCAGATATTCCTCAAGGACTTTTTATTGGGCCCTCCTGGGAAATTGATGAAAAAATAAAGTCAAAATGATGAGTAGCTAGAACTTCTCCCATGCTCTCATCACACTTCCCTGCTTCCTCCCCTTAATAATAGCTAGGCTATGCGCTTTGATAAATAATGCAGTAAGAACAAGAGTGATATTGACGCTTAATAAATTTGAGCATGCATCAAAGGGGGGGGATGATACGGGCTATATGTGTATTCAAGAATGATATGGGCTGTGTATGTATTCAAGTTTACCTAGTTTCCAGAAAGCTCCCAAGCCCCCAGAAACCAAAACTTAAACTTTTCGTGCCAAATGTTTCTTATTCCCACCCCTCCCATGTTCTCTGTATAAAAGCAACCTAAAAGACTGGCTCAGGGCTTGGTTTTTGGACTCAAGTCTGCTAGGCCTGGCTGGCTGTAATAAACTTCCTTCCCACGAAGGTCTCAAGTCCTGGCTTTCAATACCACAATCATAGAATTCTCCTTGATGCTGCAACATTGTTAACTAATGTCCATAAGTTATATTATTTGTAATTCTCCATGCATCACCATATTCTTAACCTTTGTAAAAGAAAAACATTCTTAAATATTTTTTAATAAACTATTTTAGAACAGTTTTAGATTCACAGAAATGTTGTGATGATAATATGGAGATTTCTCATATATCCCACAGCCAATCTCCCCAAAGTTGCCATCTTACGTAGCATGGTACCTTTCTCAGAGTGTGTGTGTCAGGTTGAATCATGTGTCCCAACAGACACATGCTCTGAATCTTAATCTGGATGACTGCAGGCCTTATAAAGGACCCTGAAGCAACAGAAGGCAGAAAGGAGCCAATGTTGCCTTGTAATGGGAAGCAGATGAACAAGGATTGCTGGCAGCTGGCACCAAAATGCTAAGATTTTGGGGAGAAAGAAACCCTTGCTAATACCTTGATTTTTGGACTTGTAGCTTCAAAACCATGAGCCAATAAATTCCTGTGATTATGCCATCCATTGGTCATATGGGACTGAATAGCTCCCTCAATTAGAGGTGGTGTGGGCATCACCATCCCAGAATCCTCAGGATTGGGGAATAAAATATGGACTAGAGTGGACTTACTGGTATTCTACTATAGACTTATTTGATTCTAGCAATGGAAGAACTTTTATCATTGATGTGGAGGCAATGACCACTGAGGTGCTGAAGTCAGGGAGAGGGACAGAGAGGTGTAATACAGGGGCAATTTCAGGATTTGGAATTGTCCTGAGTGACATTGCAATGACAGATACAGGTCTTTATATATCCAGCTATAACCTACAGAATTGAGTGGGAGAGAATGTAAATTACAATGTAAACTATAATCCATGGCTAGCAACAATGTTCCAAAATATGTTTATCAATTGCAATGAATGTACCACACTACTGAAAGAGGTTGTTAAATGTGGGGAAGGGTGGGAGGTGTGGGGAGTGGGGTATTGGGAATCCCTTATTTTTTGTGTGTGGCATTTTGTGTAATCTAGGTATCCTTTTAAAAAATAAAAAATATATTAAAAAAAAACAAAAACAAAAACAAAAAAAAACCTCTTAAAGAATTTTCTGTTTAAGCCAAAACCAGTTTGTGGCATTTGTGATAGCAGCCTGGCAAACAAAGACAACTAGTAAACCATTGTTAATCCATTATTTTCACCTGTAGTCTACACTTTATTCAGATAGCCTCAATTTCCCCCTGAGGTCCTTTTTCTCTGTTCAAGGATCCCATCCAGGGCACCACATTACCTTTTGTCATCTTGTCTCCTTTGACTCTTCTTGGCTGTGACAGTTTCTCAGACTTTCCTTGTTTTTGGATATGTTAATTTAACAATTAGTTTTGGAATGTGCCTCTTTCCTCTAGCAGAGCACAATCCCACTAAATGAGTTCCTGCGACACTTCATATCACATTTAATGAAATGAATAAAAGATTTCGAGCTCTGAAGTTGGTTCTGGGTTATTTTAGTAAATCGATGATAATTCCAGAATACTTTCTTGCTGGCACAAATGGGCACTCAATAAATTACATAACCAACTTCTTGATTTACTGTTTATTGACACATGGTAGGGATGTTTGGACTGGTGTTACAGCGACCAATGGCATAAGGTTCCTGCTCTTAAAGAGCAATAAAATATTTGGAGGAGGTCATAGAACTCTGCTGGACCCAAGTTCAGAGTTCACGGGGGACAGGAAGGAGAGAGAGCTCCTTTCCCTGGAAGCCAGGAGGATTGAGTAGAGACTGGGAAGGTTTCCTAGGAGAGGTGAGTCCTGAAGATGGCATGGGGTCCAATGGGCAGAAAAGGGCAGATAAGTCTGTCCTGGCTTATTGTTTTCATTTGCTTTCATGACTGATATTTGGAATTATTTTGCATTTGAATTTGCTGTTTCAAACTAACTGGTAACGTCCAGCTTTTTGAAAATCAGATTCATTTGCTTTATGCCAAATTATTCACTTCCTGATTGAAAGAAGAAAGGAAAATAAACAGAAAATGGGCTCTGGAGCACTGCAAGAACTTCCTGAGCTGCCTGATATGGTGGCCACTAACCACGTGGCAGCGGTTGAACACTTTTTTTTTTTTTTTTTTTACATTTTAATATATATATTTTTACTGGAGAATTGGTGAGTTTACAAAACAATCATGCATAATGTGCAGAATTTCCATACAACATTCCTCCACCAACAACTTACATTGTTGTGGAACATTTGTTACTGATTATGAAAGAACATCATCAGACCATTGCCACTAACTGTGTATTTTGTGTATCGTGTACACTTGAAGTATTTTTTTCTATACACTGCCTATTATTAACACTATGTATTAGTGTTGTACATTTGTTATAGTTCATGAGAGGACACTGTCATATTTGTACTGTTAGCCACAGTACATCTTCTACCACATGGTAGAATTTTTATACATTCCCAAGCCTTGTACATTTTATCCAAAGTGTACACTCAGTGGCTTTCACTTTCATCACAGAGTTGTACAGTCATTGACTCAATAAATTTCTGAATGTTTTCCTTAGTCCAAAAAAAAAAAAAAAAAATCTTGTATTGACCTGTTTTTGACCCTTAGTGTTGATATAGTACCTTCTTTGACCTTGATGCAAGAATATTACAATATTGAGATTAACTTTTAGTCCATAAGTTATATTAATTGCATTTTCCTCACACATCACCATATTCTTACCACCTTGTAATAGTTACACACATTTGTTGTTGAGCACTTTTAATGTGTTCAAACGGCAACTGAAAAACAGAATTTCCAATTTTATTTAATTTTAATGATTTTAAATTTCAATAACCACACATGGCTAGTGTCTCTGTATTGGGCAGTGTGGCTTTAGAGCACTAACGAAGATTTCCTGGCATTACAGATTACCAAGACAACTAATTACAAGGAAAAAGCTGCCAGCTCTGTTGACTTTGCAAAGGCTGCCATGTAAAAGATTGTTCTGTGAACCACCTGGCTAGCATTTTGAAGGCTTTGTCTATACTGTACAATTTTTATTATCCAGTGACACCAAAGTCTTTCCAATAATGAATAGTTTGCAATTTGTAAGTCTTTGCGATTTAAAATCATAGATAGGAATGACTATCATCCAACTGACATATGTGAATGGCAACAGGAAAATGCCTAGAGAAGAGGGAATAAAGGAAAATATTGATGTATATATTTTTTAAAAATATGCCAAGGAACAAATGTAGCTCAAATGGTTGAGAGCATGCTTTCCATATATAAGGTTGTGTGTTCGATCCCTGGCACTTCCTAAAAACAAAAACAAACAAACAAAAAGCCAACTTGCGGGAGCCAGTATAGCTCAGTGGCTGAGTGCTGGCTTCTCGCATACAAGGTCCTGGGCTCAGTCACCAGCCTTGGTACCTCAAAAAAAAAAAAAAAAAAAAGTATATGCCAAAATTTGAAAACATCAAGGAGCTCATAGCAAATACCTGCTTTTTAATGGTTTAAAGGGTTCAAGTCATTTTTAATAAGAGAGTAATGATTCTCAAGCCTCCCAGGGCCATCTACAATTTTCAGGCTTATTCTCCTTCCATGGATTTCCAGATTTTTACTTAAATCATCCATTTTGTACATTTGCATGCAACTTGTACGTCATTCACTGCATCTCTCTTACTTCAACAAGTGATAGCACCTTGGCTAATTTAACTTGCACTTGGTTAATTTAACTGACATTTCTTTCAACTCCAGTTACACTGGGGAGGGGCCAGAGGCACTTCTCCTCAGGTGAGATTCGCTTCAGGTAAGACACACCTTGGCAGGTGGGGGAGGCGGAGGAGAGGGAGAAAGATAGTGCCCAGGTGTGCCAAGCCCAGAGGAAAGACTTCGTGTATGCATGTAGGTGTGTGTATAGGTGGAGGGGCGGGAGATGAGGTGTGCAGGCAGATTAAGGCACACCCTCTAGAGATGCTGAGATCTCCCTGTGTTTTTCTCCAGGGAAAACTTTCCACAGATCCTGATTGGGAGGAGGGGGTGCAGAGGGAGAGAGCCTCCCCCAATTAAGAAAGCACCTCTAAGCATTCTAAGTAACTGGGAGAAAGTCAACTCAAAATAATGTGTTTTTCTTTTGATCTGGTAGCTACTCTAATGCAATGCTCTAGTGTGCGCAAGGTCTGAACAAGAATTTAAATGTTCAGATTCTCTCCCAATTTCCACATCCACGCTCTCGTACACCCCTTTCACCATAAAAACGGTTGGGAGGATTACAGGTCCATTTCCTCAACTTTAGAAAGGACTCGCAAAGATGGACAAGGACTACCTTAGAAGAGGGTTCTTAACCAGGGTCCTTGGACCAGTTTCAGGGGTCCATGAGGTCGAACTGAAAAAATTCACCTTGCTATCTTTGTTTTCGCTGATCCCTAACTGAAATCTAGCATTTCCTTCACTTGTGAATGTATGCAATAAATTTCAGTTGTTCATTTCATATCACATTACAGTTGTTGCACATCTCGAAAAATCGCTTACATTCATCCATACTTGGCAATTACGATAGTTGTTAGACTCCCACCCGCACTAGATGTTTGTCATAAAACTATCTGCCGCTACATTCTGAGAGGGGGACCGTGGTTTTCACGCGACTGGAACAAAAAAGGTCAAGAACCCCTGCTGTAGAAGGACATGCACGGGGCCTGGGAGGGTAGATTCCAAACTGGCCTCCTTGGTTGCTCTGGGGACAGCTGGGAGCTTGGGCGGGTGGGAAATGCAGGGCCTGAATGCTCACTGGGCAACTTTCTCTTCCTTTGGAAGAAATGTGCTCTCCGTGCAAATATTATCTATTCAAAATAATTAAATTTAAAACAGATACAAACATAAAAAGCTATCCAATTATTAGCATCTAATTAATTGCTCGTGGTTATTATAGACTTATTTCAAAAACTGATTTGAGTCCTGGATGATATTGCAGGAACAGATGCAGGACACTATATATATATCCTGCCATAACCCACTGAATGGACTGGGGGAGAGTGCGAACTACAATGTAAACTATAATCCATGCTTGTGTAGCAGTGCTCCAAAATGTACGCATCAATTGCAATGAACGTACAACATTAATGAAAGAGGTCGTTGATGTGGGAGGAGTGGGGAGTGTGGGGAATGGGGTATATGGGAACCTCATATTTTTTTAATGTAACATTTTGTGATCTATGTATCTTTTTAAAAAAGATAATAAACATTTTTTAAAAAGTGGAGCTACAAAAAAATTGATTTGATACTTAGAAGAAGCAATTTCATAGAGAGGTAGGGGTGGGAAGAGGGAGTAATTACTTCATGGGTTCAAAATTTCTGCTTGAGTGATGAAAAAGTTGGGGTTGAATAGTAGTGATGGTAACGCAGATATTGCAAATATAATTAATACCACTAAATTATGCACTTGAAGTGGTAAAGTGGGAAATTTTGAGTTGTATATACATTACTACCGTAAAAAGCTGATTTTATTAATTTTTAGAAAGTTGGTAGGTATGTAGGTAGATGACAAATAGAATGCTAGAACAATAGAACAAATGTTAAAATTCGTGGATCTGGGTATCTGGATGTGCAGGGTATGTTGGAGTCCTCAGTAACGGTTTTATATTATTTTTGCAACCATCCTGTAAGCGTGAAGTTATTTCAAAATAAAAAGTTAAAGAAAAAAATTATTTGAATGAATCTATAAGAAATATTCCTTGTAGCCATCTCCCGTTTTTCTCTAAGGCTAGAAAGTACTACAGGAAGAGGTCTTCTCTCTTTGGGATGTAAGATACCCAGTGAACTTTTCCTATCTTCACAGTCATTGTGCACTTCATCTTATTTCCCTAGTTATCTGATTGGGGTGCAGTGGGAACAATGGAGCCACCCAGCCCTCTTAGCATTTCGTTTTCATGCAAAGCCACCCTGTTTGGAATGCCATTGCTTCGAGGTTTTTGGTAAAATTTTATAGTGGGATACTTACCACGTGTCTAATAACAACTCTCATTCTTAAATAGCAAGCAATTTTAAATTGATTAGAAATAGAGTTGATGCAATAATGTCCCAATAAAGTCAAATAATTTGGACAGTATTCTATTTTGATGCCTCTATTATGAACACTTTAAGTGGTCCTTTGACTCACTTTTTACCTTACATTTTGTAACCACAAATTAGCTAGCCTTATTCAGTGAAGGACTTCAAGATTTTTAATTTTATAAATAGAATAGTCACTATGGGAGACAAATGATGAACAAGTAACATCAAAATAATGATGTTCAACTTTGGCAATGAAATGAATCATTTTCCCAAACCGAGAGAAATCTCTGAGGAGTTGTTTATAAGAAAACAAAGGGAAGCGGACTTGGCCCAGTGGTTAGGGCATCCGTCTGCCACATGGGAGGTCTGTGGTTCAAACCCCGGACCTCCTTGACCCATGTGGAGCTGGCCCGTGCGCAGTGCTGATGCGTGCAAGGAGTGCCCTGCCACGCAGGGGTGTTCCTGCATAGGGGAGCCCCACGCGCAAGGAGTGTGCCCCGTAAGGAGAACCACCCAGAGCGAAAGAAAGTGCAGCCTGCCCAGGAATGGCACCGCACACATGGAGAGCTGACACAGCAAGATGATGCAACAAAAAGAAACACAGATTCCCACGCCGCTGACAACAATAGAAGCGGACAAAGAAGACGGCGCAGCAAATAGACACAGAGAACACACAACCAGGGTGGGGGGCAGGGGAGAGAAATGAATAAATAAATCTTTTTTTTTTTTAAAGTACATTAAAAAAAACAACAAAGGCATGAGCTTACACAGGAGGGTTCCGTTCGAATTAATCTCAACTACATAAGATTACCTTACCGAAATTTCACTCTTCATAAGGGACACGAAATTAGGAAGCAAGAGAAATGGCTACTACTGGTCAGACTTCACTATGACAAGAGAGAAACCATTGGTTAGAAGGTAAAGGGAACAGACTTTGGGATTAAGTGCATGTGGCAGTTTTAAAAAATTAATTTTGAAAAACTGTTAATCACACAAAAATTTTAGGAGTGACAAATGAACGTCTATGTACCCTTTATACAGATACACCAATTGTTAGCATTCAGTCCCAGTTGCTTTCTCTCTCCATCTCTCACACTCCTAAACACTTTGGCAATCATATCCTAAGTAGAGGACATTTTCCCACAGTCCCCAAGACCATTATCCCACTCAAGAAAAGTAACGTCCTTTCAATAATGTAGTCTATTAGATGGTCTATATTTCAAATTCTCTGCTATCTCCAAAATATCTTTTAAAGCTACTATTTTTTTTTTCCAATTCAGAACATAATCAGGGTTCGCACAGTACATTTGCTTGGAACTTTTCTTGAGTCATGTTGTGTGGGAAATTACCTCAATGCCAAGGTGGCCTCCACCCTCACCACCAGCCAAGGTCTCCCAGATTATGCAACACAAAGGCTGGCAGCCAAATTAAGATGCTCACGTGGTTTACTAAATCAGTTTAGACCATGCATCAAGCCCCAAGGGGACACTCCACTTGAATGCTGGGTTTGGCAATGGAACTAGGTTCCGTTTCTAAGCTGTGTCCCCTTTCCTGCTGACAGCATGGTTGCAAAGACCAGAGAGTTCTGAGCAGTGGAAGATTTCACATACTTGCTCTGTGGGAGAATCACAGGGGCACACTTCCCTGGCCCCAGCTATGTCTGGCCAAATGGCCAGGTGAGCAGCTATAGAATGAATATAACCAACTGGATGATTTTAAGACCACATGTACTAAAGTTATGTGACCACATGTACTAATATTACCTTCTGTATATTCAGTAGAGCATGAATATCAATTGCCTCTCCCCCCTACCCCCTTGAGATGGCTCCCTCTTCTTATCTTGCTCACTGTTTCCGCTCATTGTCTTCTCTTTAGCTCACTGCATCTGCTCCTCTTCTTAGGAGGCCCTGGGAACCGACCTTGGGGCCTCCCATGTGGGAGGTGGGCACACAACTGCTTGAGCCACATCCACTCCCCTCTATTGCTTCTTGCTTTTTCCATCCCTTTCCATCTACATAGCATGCTCAGGCTACACTTGTCATTTTATCTTTAGGATGCTATTTTTCAGGGTACATTCATAGTAGTGGAATTACTGGTCAAAGAGTAAATAGATAGAGAGATATTGAAAAATTTCCCTCCATGGGACTTGTATCATTTTGCTCTCCCATCCTCAATTTAACAGGTGACTCATTTTCTCATAGGCTCAAGAGTTTGTTGTCAAGCTTTTGAATTTTGGGCAATCTGATGGTTAGACATGATAGTTCAGCATTACTTATGTAATAGCCCTCAACTGGAAGCAGCATTCCTTCCACAGTCCTTCAACAGTAGAACAGATGAATGAATCATGGTGGATTTGTAAAATGGAATATGATACAGTAATGAAAATTAAGTCTACATTTTTGTTATATGCCAGACCTTCTTCTAGGTGGTAGGATCTAGAAGTAAACAAGAGAAAGCTTCTCCCTCCAGAACCAATATTGCAAAGGGAGAAAAAAGCAAGGGGTGAAAAAAAAAAAAAAAGGCAGTGATAACTGCTAAAAGTGAAGCGAGGCCTCAGAGAGCCATAGGGTTGCAGACGTCTGAGGGAAGTACGCACGGAAGCAGATTACTATATGGGGGGAATCTTCCAGGCAGAGAAGCGAGGTTCAAGGTCCAGGAGTAAGCTTGAGGATTAGTAAAGGCGCCAGCAGGACAGAGCCTTCAGCCCTTGTTCCGTGGAGATAGACACTAATGTTGTTCAGTTTCGTGTAGCTCCTTTATAGATGATAGTATTTATTGTAATACATCGAGCGTCTAATGTTTAAGATGCTTTACATATAATTATCTTAATCCTCAGGACAACTATGGAAGATAGAAAAGTTTCATTTTGGTGTTTACATTATTATACAGATAAATTTTTAAAAAGAGCTTGATGTAAAATCATGGATAAGGAAGACATACAACTTCCAAATTCAGGTACGTGAGCTTTCTTTGGGAGAATGGGGGAGTTTCAAAACGCATCTGAAGTGCTCTGTTTCTTTTTATAAAGCTTATGATATAATATTATAGAGTATTTGTTTTTTTGTTATATTACTATTGTATGATATACAGTGTGGGTGTATGTATATACAAATAAACATATGTATGCCTATTATATCATGAATTTAAAATCAAATGAAACTCAGCCGGTTCAACTCCAAAGCAGTGCTCATTGTAGTTGCTTCCTTCCAAATGAATGGCTTGGTCAAAGATAACCTCACAGCAAAAACAAACAAAAACAACCCATTCTCAGTGCTCAGCCAGTGTAGAGTGAAAAGGGCCTCCTGGCTCCCATCTACAGATGGAGAATTCTCTTCATCTTGAACCAGCATATGTTCAGGAACCTGGTCTGAATCATTTGTGGGTCATTTCGGTGACGGGCTGGCTGGCTGTGTGGCAAATGAGCTCACGGGCTGGGGGGTCCAACGGGCCTGGTGGAGTGAGTTGGCGATTGTGGGAATGGCTGGGCAGCGGGCTGCAGGGAGGGCAGACCAGCTCCTGCAGGACAGAAGGGTTCTGACGTGGCTATTAGTCAAGGGGCGGAGAGCATGCCATGTCCAGGGCACTCTCAAGAGAGCTTCCACCTTTCCTTTCAAGGCACTGCCCAGAAATGACGTCAGTGGGGCCGCCGCCTCTTAGGGAGAACATTTTTATTCTCTAGTAACCTTAAGTTTTCTGCAGAAATGCCACAAGTCTGCCCTGCCCCTGCCTTTTTCCCAGGTCAGAGAACAGCAGATGGGTTATACGGTACCCTGGATTTTTAATTTTGTAAGCTGAGTAGTAGATTTGATAGGTGTTTGTCTAGGAGATTTTAAAATGGCAGAACGCTATCGGCTTTAAAAGTTCTTTTTTGTTTGAACATTTGCAAAAGCATGATTTTTTAAAATAAAAATTAAAAAATCAAAGCAAAATATAAAACATTACAAATGAACCATGTATAATCTCTATGTATTTTTTAAAGATTTATTTTAATTAATTATTAATTTATTTACTCCCCCCTTCCCCCCCCAGTTGTCTGTTCTCTGTCTATTTGCTGTGTGTTCTTCTTTGTCCGCTTCTGTTGTTGTCAGTAGCACGGGAATCTGTGTTTCTTTTTGTTGTGTCATCTTGCTGCATCAGCTCTCCATGTGTGTGGCGCCATTCCTGGGCAGGCTGTGCTTTCTTTTGCGCTGGGCGGCTCTCCTTACCGGGCGCACTCCTTGCGCGTGGGGCTCCCCTACGCGGGGGACACCCCTGCGTGGCAGGGCACTCCTTGTGTGCATCAGCACTGCGCATGGGCCAGCTCCACACGGGTCAAGGAGGCCCGGGGTTTGAACCGCGGACCTCCCATGTGGTAGACGGACGCCCTAACCATTGGGCCAAGTCCACTTCCCCCTATGTATTTTTGAATAGAGAGTTGGGGTAAGTTAGGATTGTCTGGTGATGAATGAGACGCAGTCTTCTGGTTCCAAGTTGTCATCAGTCTATTGGAGCTGGCATAGAACGCAGCCCTAGGTGAGTGCAGCCGATGGGCATAAGTTGGTTGCTTAAGTAGCCAAAAGTCACAAACTAAGAAGCTAGATACTCAGCACCTATACCTTGATATCTGATACTAACCCCTGCAATGCCAGCATGTTCTACGGGCTGAGAATGGGTTAACTTAGGTAATCTTCCCAGCTCACTTATGGGCTAGGTAGTTACTTTTCTCGTTTGATGCATAGGGACTGCCGCGCAGAGTGACCAAGTGACTCGTCACCTCATCCGGTCTGAAAACTGCAGAGCTCTGGCAGAGCCCTCTCTCAACCACTGGCCTCTGCCGCCTCTCCACAAAGAAAAACTCCAAATTAATAAAAATCCTGTCTTGGGAGCAGGGAGCAGAGGTGCCTCAAGCATTTGAGGCCTGTGTCCCACATGGGAGGTCTAGGTTAGGTTGTCAGTGCCTCCTAAACACACACACACAAACAAACAACAAGCAAACAAATGGAAAAACCAATTTAGAGGAGCACGTGTGGCTCAGTGGTTGAGCACCGGCTTCCCATTTAAGAGATCCTGGGTTCAATCCTCAGCTCAAAAAAAAAAAAAAAAAAAAAAATCCCTTGAATCTGATTATTTTCAGGATTTTGTTTGCTACACAATTTGAACAATTTTGACTAGTTTTAGAGGGATCCCATTTTCCAGGCTTTAATAGTGCTGGGCACAACTGAACACTGAATTTAAACAATACTTGTTTTCCTTGCCTCTCCTAGAAACCCAGTGAATTTTAACCCCTCATTTATATTCATTTACTCAGGAACAAAATTTCAAATCTACTAGGTTGTTGAAGGCACGGGATGAAAGGACAATGGATTTCAAAAGCCAGCCCAGGACTCAGCTCCGGATTGCTCCAGGCTCCAGCTGCATTCTGGAAGCATAAATAACTTCAGGGAATTGTCCCTTAAAGGACACAATTGGATGTAAATTTCTGCTTCCAAGTTCAGTTTCTGTCCTTCTTTTTTTGCATTATCTACCTTTCCATGGCCAGCCTTGAGCTCTTTGGAGAAAGCCTCCACCTGGCCAAAGGAAGACATTTCCCTTTCACAGGCACAGGCTATGAATGAGGTCACAGTTACAGGTCCTTTGAGAACGAGATGTTCTGTAACAGACCTTTAGAATAAACCTAAGAAGGCCTTATTTTGTATAAGGCAACTGCTCAAAGAAGTGTCTCTTCCAAATACGCGGGGTAGACTTCCTAAACCTGCTAATGGAGTTTAACAAAGAATTTGAAACTAGAGGAAGTGGAAAGAAGCTGGCCAGAGGACACTCAGGTTGTCTTGATTCCAAATAAATTTGCAGAACTCCAAGTGGAAAACTTTATGTTACATCTGCCAGCATAGCCCTGGCCTGGCTCACCATATTTCGGGACACACGCTAATATTAATCATTTAAGGCATCTCTTCAAAGCCTGCAAGGCTAGTTCTCCAGGTCTAAAGTTTCAATTATCACCACCTATGGTGAGAACTTCTCCAGATTTAAAAAAATCTCTTGTTGACCCGATACAGTCTTGGAGGTTGTTTGTTTTTCTTAGACTTGATTTTAGGCTGCCTCAGCGAGGTGTTTCTTAGCTATGTAGAGATCGGAAAGTACTTGCTGTAAAAAACCTGCAGTCCCTTGGGGAGTGTGTGTGTGCACAGGTGTATGTGCGCATGTGTGTACGGAAGTATATGGGTGTATCAGCACATGTGTATGGACCTGTACTTACGTAGATGTGGGTGTGGATGTAATAGGGAGAGTCCTGTTTCATATAGCGTTGGATGTTTGTACCAACTCCATCCTATCTTAAATGTTGCTCTTGTTTATTATCATATTCCATCTTTTTTTTAAATATTAGGGCAGTTGTAGTTTACAAAAACAATCATTCGAAAGTATGTAGCTCGTATATACCTCCCATCCCTTCACATACACTTTTCCTTATTTTTAACATTTTGCATTATTGTCACACCTTTGTTACAATTGAATCCATATTATTATAATATATTATTATTTACAGTGTATAGTTTACATTTAAGGTTCACTCTTTGTGTTGTATAATTCTATGGAGTTTTTTTTTAATGTTATTCTGTTAACATATATACAACATAAAGTTACTCATTTTAATCACTGCATTAGGCAATGGGTTGAGATTTTTTATCATTAGCCTGAACAACCAAAGAAAAAATAGATAAATGGGACTTCATAAAAATTAAAAACTTGCACACCAAAGGACAATATCAAGAATGTGAAAAGAAACTTACAGAATGGAATAGAAGATTTGGAAACCATATAACTGATGTTATATAACCTAAGTTTATATCCAGAATATATATATATATATCACTCCTACAATTCAGCAATCAAAAAATGGGCAAAGGATTTGGATAGGCATTTCTCCAAAGAAAATATATGAATGGTCAATAAGCACATGAAAAGTTGTTCAACATCATTAGCCATTAAGGAAATGTTTTTGTCATTTCAATAGTTGAGGTCCACTTTTCTAGGAGTTGGCAAAAACCCTTAAGCTCCATGGTAGGAAAACCTGATAGTTGAAACTGATTAAATCCTAAAACTGCTACTAAATAGAAGTATTTCACATTTATCCCAAATGTGAAATAGGACTAGTTAGGTGGCAAAGAAATATAATTAGAGATTTAGCCTCCCAAATAAAATCTTGGGAATCACTGACCACTGTAAATTCCCTCCTTTCTACTCTTCAGTAAAGATACAAAGAGAATTTTTGGTAGTGGTGAAGTATGGAAAAATTTCCCTACTTTTGAATATGTAATTCTTGTATTGGATTTTTTCTCTTGGGAGAAAACAAGGAAACCTAAATAGAATGCCATATGGATCTGTTGTTTTCTTTAAAAAAGAAATTAAGTCTTCTAGAAAACATTCTTGTAAGTAGGGCCACAAATTATGTTATTTGTGCTTTTTGTGGATTTGCTCATGGATTCACAGAGATAGAAAAGAGCAGGCAGAATGACTCAGCTGAATGTTCTGTGCTTGGTCCCCTTGGTTTGAGCCTCCCTCTCTGAAGTCTCTTCATCCTTAGACCCTCTTGCCTTTTGTCTTTGCTTTCCTGTTCTTGCAATGTTTGGATACTACTTTATTAAAATCTTTTTCAAAATCTTTCTTTAGTTTGTATATTTTTATATGCAAACTCTTTTTCACATTGAAAGAGTCTCCTGAACTCTTTCACTTTTCTTATTCCTTGATCTAGAATAGGAGCAGCTTTAAATAACACAGTGGTTAAATAAAAATTTTAAAAAACAACAACAGCAACAACAAAAACCAGTGGAATAGGATTTTTGGTCTGTTTAGGTGTTATATGTGCTATAATGTTAACTACTACTTCTCTATTCATTAGAACTTAAACATGTTTCTTTTGCAACTAAAAAAATTCCTTTCCTGGATACACCCTCATATGAACCTACAGGAGAGTTGCAAAATAATATAGAGAATGCTAACATAAGCCCAGGTGTTTTGAGCTCTAGTTCCTTTTATTTTAAGGACATACCAGGGACTTTGTATAAGTGAAGCAGGTGCTCAACCACTGAGCTACACCTGCTCCCCTGGTTCCTTTTACTGGAGCATGGTATTAGAAACCAAGATTGGGATGCCAGGTCCAATCATTGCTTTTAGGCCCTCTCAACTGACAGAGCAAGGAAACATATGTGTGCATATTGATTAATGTATACACACATATCTATAAATATGTCTAAATGCAACCATTTATAATATAGATCACATGAGTTCAAATGATGTCTCCAACTCTAAGCCATTGCCATACGGATCATTCCAGTCTCCTCCTCTTATCTGTTAATTCCGACTATAACAGTGAGATCTGACTCCCACCATGGGCCAACCCCTTACTTAGTTGTTTACTTCCAGTGTACTTGTATAGCAGTATCAGAGTTATTAACCTGTACACATATGGGAAACAACTTTATCAACTAGAGCAATACTACTTGTATACAGTTTCATTTGGAGTATTCACTCATTTCCAAAGTTAAACTTAGGTCAGCATTTTTACCTCCAACCCCCTTCAACAAAGTTGTTTCATATTTTTAATACAGTTAGATTTTTTCTTTTTTGGTAACATTCTGCATCCATCCTGGGATCCAATGACCTCTTAAATGAATTCTTTTTAAAATGTACACATATTAAGTTTCATTCTCTGTGTTGTAAAGTTCTATGGGTCTATGCCTAGGGTCATGTATCCACAATCATGGTATCATACAAAGTAGTTTCACCACTCTAAAAAAAATCCCTTCAACTTCACTTACTCAACCCTCTCTTTTCCCCTGAAGCCCTCAGGGAGAGAGGGTTGAATAAGTGAAGTACAAGAGATTGTTTTTTAGAGTGCATTCAAGTTTCATCCAAATCTTTTTGTGGCTTGATAGTTTATTTCTTATATATATATTCATTTTAATTTAATTTTTTAAGTTAGAGAAATTTGCATGTTCACAGAAAAATCATGTAAAAATTACAGCGTTCCCATATATCCCCTATTGTTGACACTGTGCATTAGAGTGGTACCTTCATTACAATTTTGAAAGAATATTAAAATTGTACTATTAGCTATAGTCCAGAGTTCACATTAGACATAGTTTCTTCCATATACTACCATATTATTAACACCTTGTATTAGTGTGGTACATTTGTTTGTATTCATGAAAGAACACTCTCATACTTGTACACTATTAACTATAGTCCATCGTTTACAACAGGTTCACTGTTGCTCAATCCTTTGTTTTATCTTTTAATTGTTATTCTAATAGCATATACATGGCCCAAATTTCCTTTTAACCACATTCACCTGTAAAGTTCAGTGCTGCTAATTTTACTCACAAAAATGCAATACCATTATCTCTGAATAATATCCCATTGTATGGATTTACCACAGTTGGTTTAGCCGTTCACCTGCTGAAGGATTTCTTGACTGTGAATAAAGCTGCTATAAGCATTCATGTGCAGATTTTTATTGTTTAACATAAGTTTTTGAATAAATTGGATAAATACCTAGAAGCACAGTTGCTGAATCACATGATAACACAATGTTTAACTTTGTAAAAAATGGCGAGCTTGTCTTTCAAAGTAGCTGTACCATTTTGCATCCCTACCTGCAATGAATGAGTGTTCCAGTTGCCCCATTGCTCCATCCCCCACCTCCCCAGCAACTGGTAATGTCAGTTTTGAGATTTTAGCTATTCTAATAGGTGTGTGGTGAAATCTCAGATGTGGATCATCTACTTTCAACTTTTCCTTGAGTGAACATCTAAATTACTTCACAGAATGATTTGAAAGCTGAAGTATGGCTACCATTTTTGCTAGAATTTTTGAAGAGTTATTTTGAAAGTGTTCTAAAATATAAATTGCACTATTTTATTATAAGAATATTTGACTTGTTTTAAGACAAATCTTTGCATTGCAAATTTGTCTCATTGGTGCATAGCCTCTATCATCTGAAAATTCCAAATAATAAATTATTCACGATGCATTGAAAAGTGACTAATTTATTATTTATTGAGCATTTTATGGAAAATGAGTGGAAAAAAATATATACAGATTCTTATCATCCCAGATTATAATCTCATAGATGCATATATTCCTTTTACTGAAAGTAGAAAGAACTTTGAAACAATGATCCTAGATAAGGTTGATGGAAAAGATACGGTTTTGATAAGAAATTTGGGGAAAAACTGTTTTTATTTCACCATGTATTACTTTTTCAAAAAAGACAATCAGCACAAAGGAGTATCGATTCTAATTCTATTTTACATTCTTAAAGGGATAGAATATGAAATTCAGCAAAACTTTCTTCCAGTGGGACCTTTTGGAATGTTTCTGAACTCCTGCCCTCTCTTCTCTTGAGATGATTGCCTGAATTTCTGTGGTAAGGCCAGGTTAATCTTTTGCTGTTACTGCACAGTGCCCAGGGAACTCATCTATCTTTCATTGTACAAGTAGGTCATTTGTGAGTCCTCCCTGCGATTTGGACTGGGTGAGAATGATTTATAGCGGTAGGTAGTTTTATTCACATTTCTTCATTGTTTAGAAGGCTGACGTTGAGTAATGATGTAACCTTTAACATCAGCAGGCTTATTTAACCCTACATTTGGTTTACTTAAGTTAACACCATCCGGTAGTTGCCTATTTTGATTTCCTGGAATCTTTGACCTTTGCCCTCTCTTTATTCTTGATAAACCAGGGGTCTGCCCTTACCATCCTGCTGGGTTTCCTTTGCGATTTGCAAATTACAGATTCGATTTGGTGTAGAAAATTCAGTCGTGTGCATTTTTAAAAGCCTCCACCCAGTGACAGCAGATAGAATCAGGGAATAGTGTTCTTGACTAGACAATTACAGGGTGAAGGGAATGTAAATCAGTGGGAGTTGTGTCTTCCTGTCGTGAAATCCAGTTTTTGACCCCAAGGGTTAAGAAACCTGCCTGTCACCTACTGCTTTGTCCTTGGTCTTTCAGTGCCTTGTCTTGGATGCCAGCACCCAGCTCTGTTCCGTCTGAGTGGCCGGCTTGCTCGGGCCCAGCCGGTTGCCAGAGGAACGGCTGTGCTTCCAGGCCTTGATGTGGGCGGGGGACGCCTGGAACTGTTCCCACTTCTCCTCCGTGTTCCATAACCACTCAATAGCTGACTCACTGAGCGCTGCCCTGCGGTGCAGCCGGAGCTGGGGATTTGAGGCCACAATACATATTTCAGGTATCCAATGTCAAGCTGCCATTTCTGTTGGAAGTCATCGTTTTGAAGCTGGAAGCAAATAACTTCAGAATATGTTTCAACTTTAAATCCCCCGGGGCAGAAAAAGTGAGCTCGTTGATGCTGCACAAATTTACAGTAAGAACTTCGTTACTACATAAACATGATCACTGTTGAAAATTAGAAAATAGAGCAAAAATTAAAAAAACTCACCCCATTCTCATTACCTGGAGCTCATGCTATAATACTTGGGCCTAGTCTTCTGGGTGTTTTTCTGTACTATTATTATTTCCAAAGTGATGTCATACTGTACACACCATTTGGTGACCTGTTTATTCAGCCAACCATTTCTATTTCAATACGTTTTCTTCGTGTAGTATCAAAAACATATTCAGACCTCCCCCAAACGTCTTTGCTGATGGTTTTTGCAACTAAGTACCCCATCTGATATCATGCATGTTATAACCTATGTAAAAGGAAAATTTTCCATTTCTATCAGAATTTGCCTAAGAGATGTCAAAACCGAATGTTGTATCTTTAAAAAAATTAAAAAGTGAAGAAAAGTAAAACAAAACTACCACAGGTTGGTTTATCAAAACTGATTCTAACCAACTAAAACTGGTCAAAGAGAGTGAACTTTGAATGTTCCTTGTACATTGGATCCTAAAAGAACTGAAGGCTTTTTCTGAACCAAGGAACAATGGGACTTGTTTAGACAGATCAGGTAGACCCACAGCTTCTGCCCTATCCAAGTGCTAGTTTTCGTTCTTTGATTAACAAAACCATCAAACACCACTCCCCCAACACTGTCAAAACTCCTGGCTTTCCCCCAAGAGGGAACCTCTCTGAATTTCTTTGTTGCTGTGTGTTTTCTTGCCTGGACAGGAAATAATAATTTGATTTTGTGTTTTCTTTGTCTTTTTTTTTTTTTGTAATTTAATGTTTATTTAAATGTAAGGTAGCTAGTCAATGTGGTTGTAGTCAATTATAAAGAATTTGTAAAACATCTTCCAAACTGAAAACGTTTAAATAGTTCTAGTTCTAGAAGTCATTGTTAACTAAAAACTTCTATTGGTATTGGTGGCAAAGAATAACTTTGTGGTAATAAAACCTGTCTGAAGGCCACCGCAAGGTGCATATTTAAGTAAATGGTAATAAAAAGTTATCTTGATTCTATTGGGATCTTCTGTTTTCATTTTAACAATGAAAAATAGTTTTTTCCCTCCATTACTAAAGTAAAATACCTACTATTATCTTCATGGTAAAATTGTATAAGTAAACAGTCATTTAATATATGATGTGTTGCATTAAATTGTTTAAAAAATATATAAAAACAAGGAATAAACTTTAACATTGTCAAACTCTCTTGTGCATTCAAACCAGGCCTTGAATACATTGCAGGTTGCCTTTCCATGTGAGTTGTTGGCTAGGCTGGTCACTGACCCCTCAGTTAGAAATATTTGCTATATCAGCCTCTGGTTCTGCTCCTGAAGTCGATGGAAACTACGTTGCAGTTTCAAGTTCCTGCAGCAGCCAATGATGACTCGGTACAGCCAAGTGTACAATGGACATCGCCTCCAGACTGGCACTGTTCCATAGTGCCAGAGAGCACTGTGCACCAGGCTGGTAGAGTATTGGAAACTCTCTAGGATCAACGATGCTGCGACTTGCTCACTGTGTGAAGAACATGCTAAGTGGAGCCATGATTACCGGGATACTGTAAGTAAAACTTAAACACAATTGGCATTATGGCCTGCTCCCATGGAGAGATAACATGTAAAGTATTACAATCCTGAAATTTAAAACTATTAATTGCAACTCAGAATCCTTATGCCTTAAGTAATAATACATTAATTAATATTAAAGTGTAATGCTTTTTTCCTGTACTAAATATATACTTAATAATTATAACGTTATCTTTTCTATTCTGGATCAAGTACAAAAGTATATTAGACATTTTAAATTCCTGGTAACTTTATTTTCTAAATAGTTAATAAACATGTCTATAAAATAAGGCAAAGGTCTTAGCCAGGCTCAGCCAACTTACTATTCTATTGTACTCTACTGTGTAGCAAAAATGAGGCTTGCTTGCTAATAATGGGTCACCTATTAAACAGTCAAAATTACCAGAAATTGTACAATTAAAACCAAAATGTAAAAAACTTTATTCTATAGTTCTAATCCACTCCCACAGCTAAAAACTAGGAAAATTTCCATCTTAGGGCACTAATCCTGAATGAAACCAACTGTCTAAAAGGTGCCAGTTCACCAGGAGCATCTAACAGAACACATGAGTGCCAATCATTTAACAGCTTGAATTGTGTCTTCAAAACAAAGCTAAGTATCTATTGCAATTTCTCTCTGAGAATAACTTAGAAAAAATATATATATACTGTTCCCACCACCTTTTAAAAAGGGGTGCCATCTTTATAAGCACCTAACCTTGTCTACCTCTGTAATCCAATGTCCTCTTTTAAAAACGGGTATTCCAAAATTTTAATTAAGTTTGTTTCTTTCAGAATGAACATCTTATTAACCATATGAAAACTTCATCCAACTTCGTACAGAATGCCAGATCCATCTTCCTCCAGTTAAAATAAAATAAAAGTTTTACACCTTATTAGGTAAGGACTACAGCCCATGGCCAGCAGGAAGCAGTTACAGAAAAGAGATCATCTCCCTTCAACAACTCTTTAAGATTAAAGGTGTAAACTCTTTAAGGGCAAAACAAAATTAATAGATGGATCTGGAGCCTGACTGGAAATCCGTGTGAGCGCCGGTGGCCCCATATTAACTGCAGGGGGGCCTGCCCTGGGAATCTGCTGTCCAGAATGAAAACTTCTAAACTTCTTCAAACAGGATCCTGGATGCTACACTGAAAATTAATAAGTAAAGTAATCAGTCAAAATCACAAATAGCCACCCACCTCATAGCTCCAACAATAATTATGCCAAAGCTTAGCAAGTTAAGCTTCGGCATAAGAGGGGTAAATGATGTGGGCTATGGGTGGCAGGCTCTTTGTCTCTTCAGAGATAACCTAAGCTATCTGTCCTGACTTGTGAGTGTGGGACGGTAAGAGGCTGCAGTTCTGTCCTTGGTGACCACGGCAACGACTCCAGTCCCGGGAGACCATTTAGCAATGCAAACTCTACATACATACCAGTCAGTCCAGGGAAACTCTGACGGTGGTGATGCCGAAACTTAAGGGAACTTGGACTTGGCTTCTAATGGGAAATATAATACAGCCTGTGCATAAATTCAAAATCATCTAATTCTGTATCCAAGTGTGTCTAGTCTCTAGAAATCCAGTTAAGTGATATCTTCTTTGTCTTTTTATCTCTGGTGGTCACGGTTTTATTCTGTGAAACCTACAGTATATGAGTAAGTTCTTGAGGACAGTATCTAAATGATTAAGAATGCTGTATTAAAAAAAAGGGTAACATGAAAAATCCTTGTGATGATGGACATGCTTTTTATCTTGACTGCATCGGTGTCAATATTCCAGATGTGCTATTATATTAAAGAGCTCAGAAGTATTACTATTGGGAGAGACAGTAAAGGGTTCAAGGAAACTCTATTATATCTCTCTAAACTATTAAATCCACAATTATCTCAAAATAAAAATTTTAATTAAAAAGAAAAAGAACACAGTATTGATCATTCCAAAGATCTACTTATTTGGACCATTTGGAGACTCCCCTGGAGAGCACGGCTCACATATTGGCCTGCCCTCCCCCCCCCCCCCCACCCGCTCCAGGTCTCTCCTGGCTCTGACCTCCCTGCTGGCCTCCTACCCCAAGGCTGCGTGTTCCTCTTGGTTATTAACACATTTTCAAGTTGGTGATTATAAATCTGTTCCTTTCTGTGTTCCATTGAGGTTGGATGGAGTTCTTCTCCAGTCTGCATGTTTGCCCGGGTTTCTTAGACAAATAGCTGGATCTGACCCACCCACGATAACGAGTAAAGTCACAAGGTTTCTCAGGCTTGGCTTCATATGGTGAATCATTTTCTGAATTGTCAATTCATCAAAGTCCAGGGTCTCAAATTTTGGCTCACATTCACTTCATTTTCGTTTGACAGATCCATATATCTCTGTTTCCTTTTAGCTTTGATGTCAAAAATAGATTTATTTCTAATTTTGGAAGTATGTAGTGCAAATACTAGTACCATGAGTCAGAGCAGAGTTGGGTCTTATCTACCTCTGCTCTGAACACAGACCTTACCTGCTCTGAGGGTGAGTTTTCTCACTGAAAAATGGAGACAAAACCACCCTTACAGAACTATTCTGAAAAATGGAACTGCTTGAAAGCACTTATCCATAGGTCCTGAATAAAGATTTTAGGGATTAAAAATTACTTAGCTTGCATTTTCTGTTATCATTTTGGTGAGTATGTTAGCATATATGATTGCAAGAAATATTTGACATGGCTCCAGATGTGTGGAATGGATTAAAAGTTGATGTAGACACATACTTATATGTTCAACACTATCATGTTTAGAAGCTAGCTAGCTAGCTAGTTAGATGAGTGGATTGACAAAATGATACAACCAATGTGGCAAAATATTAAAATTGGTGGATCTGGGTACCTGTATGCTGGAGTTCTCTGCATGGGTTTTGTATATATTTTGTCCTATAAGTTTGAAACGATTTCAAAATAAGAAATTTAAAGGAAAAAAAAGCACAACTACATAGCTACATGAAAAAAAGTTGATGTAGAAATGGCTCCAGTCGAGGGGCTCTTTAATATAAGGTTTGCTTTGAAACCTTGGTATCTGCCCTTTCACAGGGTAGTGGGCCTGCTTTGGAAATGGCTGCAAACATATTTTCCTTGAGAAAGGCAAAATGCCAGAGAGAACCATCTCTTGAGATCACTTCTCATTACACCAGGGAAATTCTGTATTCAAAACAACAAAACTGTAGAGTAAAACATGTCGCTGGGAGATAATAATATTATAGTATCAGTGATGATAATGGTAATGGGTTATATTTTTTTGTGGGTATTAGCCAGAGTATCTGGCACTATTCCAAGGACTTTATATATATTAACCCTTAATTTATACAGTCTTCTCATTAGGGCAGCTCTATCTAATCATCTAGGCTGGTACTTCTTGATAAGTGCCTAGAAACTCCTTGAACATGGAACAGAATTAAAATAACTTACGACATTCATAAGTCCAAAACTTGACAGTTTCCTACTTGACCAGATTATAATTTTGATGGCTGATTCTTAACAGAAAATTTGAATTTCTTTAAGAATCAAGTTATGGCTATGAATATTGTTTTTAATTAATTAAAACCTTCACCATGCTTGAGAAAAACACATTAGGTTTTTATGTTAAAAATGGCTTAGATCAAACAATATGCTAAATCAGTAGTGAACCCACTGCTATATTAGTTATTCTGGATACACTAAAAAAAGTTAAGCTAGATTACAGTTTAATAATTAAACTGTATATACTTTGCATATAGTGAATTTTTATCTTATGCAAATTATTTTTAGAACACAAGTTGGGAAATGTGGCCCCTGTTAATTTTGTTTAATTAAAACTACCTCCTAAACTATAGTGGTTGCCAGTAACAGACAGCTAAATTGTGGTTTATAGACTTTTTTGCATTGTAAATAGTCTTAGTTATACATTGTCAGTGTAATAGAAACAGAATCTTTGTATATCAAAATCATGTAGTTTGTACAAAATATGGGAGGGATTTATTTATAGTGTGTTGTAATTTGATAAAGCCAACTATTGTCATGTTTGTGTATTTACATATCTGATAAATATTAAATCATAACTTGGTAAAAAAATGGCTCAGATCAACTTTAATAATTAATCCCAAATAGAACTGAAGAATGCTTCATCACCTCAAGCTGCGAGCTGATCTCATTTCTGTAAGAACCTGATTATTTTGAAGTCAGAGTTGAAAGTTGTTTTGACAAAATGAAAGTTTTAACCCAAAGGGCCCTATTTAAAATGATTTGAATGGAAGTTCAAAGGGCTCTCTGGACATCTAATAAGACTTACAAGTTAGAGGACATAAATGAAATAGCCACTCAGGCTAAATCCATGAGAAATATTCATAGACTCACAGGAAAGAGTGTGAAACTCTATGAGCAGAATTTCAATAACATTTACTCATCAGGATGCTGAACTGATATTTTTAAGGCTTTTGAATTTACCTTGCTCTATCTGTGATATTTGTTTACTCTTTTCTGACATTGGGACCTCCATTGTGGTTTTGTTTTTTTTTAAGGAAATGCTTAAACTCATTTATAAATAAATGTAATATAATTTACCCAGTGAAAAAAATAGCTAAAATCCATGAATAAACAGGATTTTATATTTGAAATGATATATTTGATCTCTAAATAACTTCCCTCTCCGTCATGATCTGTTAATATTAGCCTTTTACAACTGTAGAAAAAACTGTTACCAATAATCATATGAGGGAGACGTTTTTCAAGAATTTTCTTTAAAAATAAGCCAATGATTGTGTGATCTATGGATCTTAAAAAATAAAAAATAAAATAAAAAATGAGCCAGTGGGCCATATGGGATCGAAGGCCCCCCTCAACTAAAGGTGGAGTGGACATCACCATCACAGATTCCTCAGGACTGGGGAATGAACATGGACTAAAGCAGACTTACTAATATTCTACTATAGACTTACTGGGATTCTAGCAATAGAAGTAATTATATTATTGATGTGTAGGCAGTGGCCACTGGAGGTTCTAGGGATAGGGACTGGGAAAAATAGGTGTAATACAGGGGCATTTTTGGGACTTGGGAACTGTCCTGAATGACATTACAATTACAGATACAGGCTATTATATATCCTGCCATAACCTACAGAGTTGAGTGAGAGAGAGTGTAAACTACAATGTAAACTACAATCCATGCTTAGTGGCAATGCTCCAAAATTTGTTTATCAATTGTAGTGATTGTACCATACTAATGAAAGAAGTTGCCAATGTGGAAAAAATGTGAGAAGTGTGGGGAGTGGGGCATATGGGAATCCCCTATTTATTCTATGTAACATTATATAATCTAAGTATCTTTTAAAAAATTTAAAAAATCATGAAAAAATGAACCAATGCACGTAAATTTAGATTGCAAGGAATAAAGTGAGACTTGGGGCTTATCTTCAGAGAGGTAGAAAAGAAAAATTCCAAACATTTATTCATTAGCAAATGAAAAAGCAAACTACATTTGATCAGTGAAAAATAATACAAATGAATATTGCAAAACATTCTTAACAAGCGATTGCAATAATCATACTTATAAATGTTCATTCAAGTACTAATGGTGAAGAAATATTCAAACTTCCTGTTAAAAATAACACTCGACCCAGACATGTTTGGACACTGTTTCTTCTGATTTAACAACAATGACCAAAAAAAAAAATCATGTCAGCAGGAGACAAGTGACCCTTAAAACATGGTATTCTTTTTTGTCTGTAAATACCTTTTTAGAGTCTGTATTTTTTTAATCTGCAAGAAACCAGAAACATCTAATGACGGCTATTCAAGAATTCTTTCTATAAAATAACTTTCAATTTGTAGAAACAAATACTCTAAATTGCAGGATTAGCTTAAATAAGAGGGCAGATTCCATAGAGCAAGGATAAGCTTGCTATTAGGCAGACAGTATACGAACACCTCTTGGTACTCAATAAAAGAACTACTCAACGAGCTGAGAAGACCTCACGAGCCGTGTTTCCACGTTAGCAATGCACGCCTTAGGTCACAGCTGCCCTCAAGTCGTCGTCATCTGCGTTGGCGCTGCTGCTGAGTCTTCCTTCAAAAAGTGCCCTCCTAATTTTGGCCTGAGTGTCGGGTGTTAATAAAAGTTTCTTTATTCACTTTGGACTTTAGTCTCATCCTTTCTAGATGTAATGTTTTC
This sequence comes from Dasypus novemcinctus, assembly GCF_030445035.2. Lineage (NCBI taxonomy): Eukaryota > Metazoa > Chordata > Mammalia > Cingulata > Dasypodidae > Dasypus > Dasypus novemcinctus. Next base: position 17,084,718 of record NC_080686.1, read on the forward strand.
TTGAGTCCTGGATTCCAACAGCTTCCTTGCCCATCACAAGTGGGGATTCACAGTGATACCAGCCGTTGCTTTGCTTTTCCTTCAACGTGGAGCAAAGATCTCTATGATACAAGACTAACAGTTCTTCTCCAAATACTCTTATGGCTCCCTGGTACAACCTCATGAAGGTCAGAGGAGGCTGAAAACTTCTCTTTTCTCCTGCCAAGGTGCCCTTTGCTTGAAATGTTCTTTTTGCAGCCTCAGAGTCAGCTGCCATGTGGTGAAGCAAGATGGCTGCCGAGCTTGCCTTCCCCTCTAGAATCTTCCATCGTCTCCCCGGGCTCAGCTGTGGGCAACTAGGCATAGGCTTGTCTCTTACTGGGCCTCGGCTTTCAGGCTTCTGCTGCGCTTCCTTCGTGAGTTCAGCTGCAAGCTGTCAAGCACATGGCTCCTCTCGCTCTGGGCCGCAGCTCTTTGCGCCTCTTCTTTCTCTCACACGGCAGGATCAGATATGGCAGCTCCCTTTTTCTCTGTGTTTTAGTTTTAATTTTTTTGGTTTTTAAAATAGATTTTATCGATATATATTCACAAAGCAGACAATCCATGCAATGTGTGCAATCAATAGTATTTGGTAAAATCACATAGTTGTACATTCATCACTTCAATCATTAGTATTTTCATTTACTACTACTAATAATAACAAAAAACAGACCAAAAAAACCTCTTCTCCTTAATAATCTCCTCTCAATCTCTCCATCCTCCCCTTGCCACACATGGCTGCTATTCTGTTTCTGTCTCAAAAATTTATTTGTATTTGCATTTTGTATACATGGAGTCAAAGACTATGTAGTACCTTTTGTCTAGTTTCTTTCACTTACTATATTTCCTTTTTAACCCTTATTGGAAGATTATTAATATATTACTATCCAATGGTATCCATAGTTTTCTTTGGTTGTATTTTTTCTAACAAATTGATTTTTTAAAAAGATTTTATTTTATTTATTCCCCCCCCCCCCATCCCCCGTGTTGTCTGTTCTCTGTGTCCATTCGCAGTATGTTCTTCTGTGTCTGCTTGTATTCTTATCAAGCAGCTCTGGAAACCGATCTTAGGACCTTCCAAAGTGGGAGAGAGGCGGTAACTCTCCTGTGCCACCTCAACTCCATGTTCTACTACTGTTGTGGAATTTAAGAGAAGTTCAATTATTTGAGTATAGAGAGGCCAGGACTCAGAAATGATTTTGAGAAGGAAAAATGGTTTATTGACGGCCGGCCGGACTCGGGAGCTTTCAGTTTGAATCCTGAGCCCTGAACAAGATTTTCAAACGTCTTTTATACAGAGAGGAAAGGCCAAATGGTCCCTTTGTTTTAGTTCTCAATAGGCTTCAATTAGCATATATCTTCCACATCTTAGGTAAGCTTTTAGCATGGACTCCAGACATTCTAGATAAGCCTTTAGCATATTTGGTTTTTGCATTTCCCCTAAATACTTAAAGTTTATAGCCCTTGCATTGTTAAACATTTCCTGGGACTGGAGCAGCTGCTAGTCCCTAAGGGCAGGACTGCAGCCTCTTACCGTTCCACACCCACAAGTCAAACAACTTAGTTATCTCTGAAGAGACAAAGAGCCTTCCACCCATAGCCCACATCATTCCCCCCCTTTTGCCAAAGTTTACTTGCTAAGCTTTGGCATAATTATTGTTGGAGCTATGAGGTGGATGGCTGTTTGTTGTCTTGATTGATTATTTATCAGTCTTTAGTACAGCATCCAGGACTGTTTTTAGAAGTTTAGAACTTTTCATTCTGGACAGCAGAATCTTGGGCAGGGGCCTCCCGCAGTTATTCTGTTGCCACTGGCACTCACGTGGATTTCTAGTCAGGTTCCAGATCCATCTATTACTTTTATTTTACTCTTAAAGAGTTTACACCTTTAATTTAAAAGGGGTGCTGAAGGGAGACGATCTCTTTTCTGTAACTGCTTTCTGCTGGCCATGGGCTGTAGTCATTGCCTAATAAGGTGTAAAAACTCTTTAATTTATTTTAACTGGAGGAAGATGGATCTGGCATTCTGTACGAAGTTGGATGAAGTTTTCATATGGTTAATAAGATGTTCACTCTGAAAGAAACAAACTTAATTAAAAATTTGGAATACCTGTTTTTAAAAGAGGACACATTGGATTACAGAGGTAGACAAGGTTAGGTGCCTATAAAGATGGCATTCTTTAAAAGCTGGTGGGAACAGCATATATATATATTTTTTTAAGTTATCTATCTTTAGAGAGAAATTGCAACAGACACTTAGCTTTGTCTGAAGACACATTCCAAGCTGTTCAATGATTGACACTCATTCGCTCTGTCAGATGCTCCTGGTGAACTGGCACTCCTTGGGCAACTGGCTTCACTCAGGATTAGAACACTAATTTGGAAATACTCTTAGTTTTCACCTGTGGGAGTGATCAGAACTACAGAATAAAGATTTTTACACCTTGGTTTTCATTGTACAATTTCTAGCAATTTTGACTTGTTTAATAGGTGACTCACCATCAGCAAGCAAGCCTCACTTTTGCTACACAGCAGAGTACAGCAGAATATAGAAGTTGACTGAGATTGGCTGAGACTGCCACCTTATTCTATAGACATGTTATTAACTGTTTAGAAAATGATTTTACCAGGGATTTAACATGTCTAATATACTTCTGCACTTGATCTAAAATAGAAAAGATAACATTACAATTATTAGGCATATATTTAGTACAGGATAAAAGTACAGCACTTAATATTAACTAATGTATTACTTAATGCATAAGGATTCAGAGTTGCAATTATTAGTTTTGAGTTTCAGGTTTGTAATACTTTACATGTTATCTCTCCATGAGAGCAGGCCATAATGCTAATTGTGTTTAAGTTTTACTTACAGTATCCTGGTATCATGGCTCCACTTAGCATGTTCTTCAACGCAGTGAGCAAGTTGCAGCATCCTTCATCTTAGAGAGATTTTCCAGTATTCTACTAGCCTGGTGCATAGTGCTCTCTGGCACCATGGAACAGTGCCAGTCTGGAGGCGATATCTATTGTACACTTGGCTGTACCGAGTCATTATTGGCTGCAGGAGCTTGAAACTGCAACATAGTTTCTATCAACTTCAGGAGCAGAACCAGAGACTGATATAGCACATATTTTTAATTGAGGGGTCAGTGACCAGCCTAGCCAATAACTCACATGGAGAGGCCACCTGTAATGTATACAAGGCCTGGTTCGAATGCACAAGAGTTTGACAATGTTAAAGTTTATTCTTTGTTTTATATATATTTTAAATATATATTTAAACAACGCAATACATATATCAAATGACTATTTACTTACACAATTTTACTATGAAGATAACAGCAGGTACTTTACTTTAGTAATAGAGGAAAAATATTATTTTTCATTGTTAGAATGAAAACAGAATATTTCCAATAGAATCAAGACAACTTTTTATTACCATTTACTTAAATGTGTATTTTGCAGTGGCCTTCAGACAGGTTTATTATCATGAAGTTATTTCTGCTACCAATACTAATCTAAGTTTCTTTAGTTAACAATGACTTCTACAACTAGAACTATTTAAACATTTTCAGTTTGGAAGATGTTTTACAAACTCTTTATAATTGACTATAACCGCATTGACTAGACACCTCATGTTTAAATAAACTTACTAAATTACAATTACCAATGAAAGAAATTTACTCTTTATTTAAGAGAGCATATCTACAATCTTTTTCCTTTAGCCTAATTTCACTAATGTGAACTTACAATTTTTATTACTCTAAAGATTTTGTACATAATGTTAATTTAGTTTATAAATTAACTATGGGAGATTACACTCAAATTAAATAAAATTGAAACCATAATAGTTTATGCAAGGAATGTTCTCTTTTTCTCTTACAGGAAGCTAAAAACTTCTTTTCTTTAAGTTATGAAAATTATTAATTTAAAAGCATAACTGACTACCAGGTTTTAAAACACATGCATACTGACTACCAGGTTTTAAAACACATTACACAATTACTTAATTTTTTTAAAATCATAACCCAGGAAAGATCTCTCTATAGTTTTTATGGACTTTCCTTTACTTACTGAAATTTGTTAATAGAGCCACTAATTACTTTTATTTTGTTGGAAAGAAATCTTCTGGAAGAATTAAGGCTCACCAGATTGTGGAGAAGAAAATAATTTATTCTCAATCTTGCAAGAAGGGGCGCAGAGCCAGATATGGCTGGTGCCACGAACAAAGAAAAATGACACAATTTATACCCCTAAGCCTAGCATGCAAGCTCTTCCTGTTTTTCCATAGATTGGATACTTCAGAAGTTACAGCTTATCTGAGATTTAACTTTCCCACGCAAAAGTTTGATTTAACTGCTTCTTCTATCACATTCCAACCATTTTAGTTTTTACCTGCTCCCCCTTTTTTCAAATAAGGAATAGAATTTAGTGCTGAAATGGCACCAACTTAGCTCCTTCTTGGGCATCCTTCCACTGCCCAAAGGACTGGCCTAAACTGGTCTCTTCCACTGCTGTCCAACCCGGGAGTGGGAGACTGAGGCAGCAGGCCGCCAGGTTACATCAACATTTTTCTTATGTGAAAATTAACCTAATCTTTGTGTGTTTTTTTTTTTTTTTTTTTTGCAATTTATGGCTGACAAAGGTTTAAACTAGGAAATTACCAGGCAAACTGATTCTTAATTCCCTAGCCTAGTAGATAGGTTTAATCTGCCACACTTAGTCTTGCTTTAAAAGCTCTTGCAAAGAGGAGGCCTTTTCCTAATTGTTTCCATAATTAGATTTCTATGACTTTTTCATCTTGCTTAGCTCAATCTGGGCTTTAAGAATATTTATAAATATAACTGCATATTTAATTTTTAACAATTTGAATAGACCTCTTTTAAGAATTTTATTTGTTAATTTGATATTATCTTGATGTATGAAGACATACATTGAGCATTTTTTAAAAAATGGGCAGACACAAAGAGTTAGACACAAACACAACTCATTGATATTACTTGTAATTTGCATTATTTTATATACTGTTTAGCTTAATTAATTAGGGGTCCAGAAATACATATTACTTATATAACTACATATTTAACCTCAACAATTTGAGCAAATAGGCAGACATGAATAGTTTGACACAACAACATGACTTTAGTTACTTTAAACTTTTCAAAGACTTTTGAAACTCTTTTTAATTTGCACTATGACCATGCAGTTTACCACAAGAATTTTCTTTCTTACTTAATGGATTGTAATAACCAAAATGTTCTCAATGCTTTAGCACCATTTTGTTTTAGAACTTTATATTTTACTTTGAAATTAGCAGAATTTTGGATAAGCAACAAGATTAATTTTATATATATTTACTGAGGCTATTTGAAGCCTCAGGGAGACAGACTGCTTTCTCTCATGAATTGCCATTCTTAGGAACACTGACCGTCAAGGCAGGAGACTTTTCCCCCTCTACCCCCCTTTTTGGTTTTGGAGATAATAAAACTTTAGTGGCCATTTAACTTTATTCTATCAGGCAGCAATTTATTTAGTTTACACTTGAATTCATGAGAGAAAGGGTTACTAATACCAGGAGAGGAGACAGTGATGTCCCAGCTCTTCTCAATTATGAAATAACCATAGGCAAAGGCAAAGGGTGAGGTTAGGCTTGAAGTAACCATAAACAAAGGAAAGGTTAGTGTAGAATTTACACTTAAATAATAGTTTCAGGCTAAATTCACCTAGCTATAATCTCAGTTATTGTCTTTCCACTGTTTTATAATATAAATGCATTTATAAATGATTTTAACTCTTAGTTACAGTTTTTATTAATTTTTTAAAAACTTATTAATTTTATAACACTTTTAAATACCTTTCATTCAACTTATAACATATTAAATGAACTTAACCATTACTTTAATTTTTCCTTTAAAGTAAAAGAATAAATCTCTTGCAGTTAGTTTGAAATAAAAGGCTACTTTTCAGGATTTGATTTCTAGAACATAAAATGTTCCTTTAAAAGAGGTAAGACTCTTCTTTAAACATTGAGGATATGATGAGGTTAAAGCACAAGAAGCTATTGATAAAATATTTTCTTTGTATATTGATCTTACTCAATTTAATCATAAAAATTTCCCTTCCACAAACTTTTTACACTTTCAGTATTTATTCAGGTTCTGTCCCACACTCTACTCTTTCCAATAATCAATCATTTTATCTTAGGACAAAATCATCTTCTGTTGCCTTAACAATAAAAACACACTCTATATATCTCACATACTAAGTTACCAGGCAAACTTCTTACAACATATAATTGCCATTAATACTAAACAAGTTTGTTAAAATAATGAACTTTTCTTCACTTTAAATACTTAGTAGCATGTAATACCAGAAAACAGTTTTTTTGGAAGCAAGTTGGCAGGGGAGATTGGCTGCCGAATAAGTTTGTTATAAAATTGCCTTTTATTATTATTATTATCAATTCAGTTTTGTTAAATAATGACTTTCTGCAATTAGCCACTTAAATACCTTAAACAATGCTTTGTAAAACTTTTATAATTATTTATACCCTTAAGACAAATTTTACCTTCACAGAACACATTTTCTTACTTAAGGTTACTACAATACCTTCTAAGAACCTGAGCAGAATGCAAACGTATTTTGGCTTTGACACCCTAAGGAGGGAACTTTACTGCATTTATTCTGATTCTGCTTTTCACTTCTTTTACTTCCCCCCCTTCCAGGCAGTCAGGCGCACAACAAACAGGAATGCGGCTTATGAATAGAAGGGTGGACTCACTGGAAAGGGGCAAGCCGCTCTCCCCTTTCCAGCTTTCAGCTAAAATGGGCAGACAGAACCTACTCAAATTTGGCAACTCTCCCAGGGACCCAGCCACCCTGACTGGGACATCCCCAACAAACTTGGGTGCGTGGCGCGGACACAGATGGCCTCCAAGCCCCGGCAAAGGGCCAGACCAGAGACAAGACAGCAGAGCATGCACAAACATCTAGACTCCGCAAACATCCAGACTCCTCAGCTTTTGCCCCAGAATCATTTCACCCCCTTGCCAATGGCAAGGGAGGGCTCCAACTCAGCTGTAATTCCACTCTACATACGGATACAACTCCAACACTAGCCTTGAGCTGACACAGACAGAAGCACAAAGGTCACTAATCTGACCCACAAGTTTATATATTTATTTTCACCATGGCTGCCCCCACAGCCATCACAAACTTCAGAACACTTAACATTTGGTATAAAGCGAATTCATTCACAAATTAGCACTATAACAAAAGATTTCAGCTAGACTTCTCCACTGTTTAAACTTTACACCCAGACCAAGCTCCACCAGAAAAGCCGATCTATTTTCCTGTAACCAAGTGTTGTTTTTCTTAATTTAGGCCAATTTCCAGGACATTAGGACTTGAACCTATAAATAGCCCTTCCTATTAAAATCGAGACTCCACTCCTTTAGTGGATATAAGACCAGTACCAGATTCTAACATGCAGTTAGACAAACCCAAAACACCAGGGCTTTTCCCCGGTTTTCCTCCTTTTCCCAAGCCTAGAGAGAACGGCTTCCCCCTAGCCTTCTGGGGCTACTAGGGTTCTCTCGGGAGGTGATCAGCCTCCCCTTCCTAGCAGTTAAAGCTAGGGCCTTCCAGACTGTGCTCACCTGGGGAGTCTTACTTTCTTCCATGTTCGGAGTTCTTTTTCGTTCCCAGAATCTTTCTCTTCAGACCTTCCATTGCCCTCGATTTTGTCGGGAAGATTCTGGTGGAGCCCACATCTTTTCTGGATTAAATTTAATCCAGGGGCGCCCAGATTTGGGGTTCACCCGAGTCCTCCCGGCTTCCTCGGGGATTTGGAAGGGGCAGCAAAATGCTACCGTCTCTGGCCTTCATTTATTGTCCCATCTGGGTCGCCAAAAATGTTGTGGAATTTAAGAGAAGTTCAATTATTTGAGTATAGAGAGGCCAGGACTCAGAAATGATTTTGAGAAGGAAAAATGGTTTATTGACGGACGGCCGGACTCGGGAGCTTTCAGTTTGAATCCTGAGCCCTGAACAAGATTTTCAAACGTCTTTTATACAGAGAGGAAAGGCCAAATGGTCCCTTTGTTTTAGTTCTCAATAGGCTTCAATTAGCATATATCTTCCACATCTTAGGTAAGCTTTTAGCATGGACTCCAGACATTCTAGATAAGCCTTTAGCATATTTGGTTTTTGCATTTCCCCTAAATACTTAAAGTTTATAGCCCTTGCATTGTTAAACATTTCCTGGGACTGGAGCAGCTGCTAGTCCCTAAGGGCAGGACTGCAGCCTCTTACCGTTCTACACCCACAAGTCAAACAACTTAGTTATCTCTGAAGAGACAAAGAGCCTTCCACCCATAGTCCACATCACTACGTCTTCTTATTTTCTCTCCTCTACATTTCTTGTTGCATCATCTTGCTGTGCCAGCTCTCCTCGTCAATTGGCACTCCTGCGTGGGGCAGCTTTCCCACACTGGGCTGCATTCCCGTGCAGGCTGCATTCCCGTGTGGGCCGGCACTCCATGTGGGCCAGCTCACTGCGTGGGCCAGCTTGCCCTCACCAGGAAGCCCCGGGCATCGAACCCTGGACCTCTTACATGGTAGATGGGAGCCCAATTGGTTGAGTCACATCCATTTCCCTAACAAATCAACTTTATTGGTACATATTAATAAAGCATAAATCAACCCAAAGTGTAGAATCAGTGGTATTCAGTGTAATCATATATTTGTGCATTCATCACTTCAATCATTCTTAGGGCACTTTCATTATTCTAATAATAATAATAATAAACACAAAACAAAACTCATCACTCTCAATCTCTCTGTTTCCCCTGCCATACATAGCTGCTATTCTTTTTCCTTCTCTCTAGCCTATGTTTTATTTTACATAATATTTTTATTAGAGAAGTTGCAGGTTTACCAAAAAATTTTGCAGAAAATGCAGCTTTCCCATGCTTATTCACATTTTGCATTAGTATCGTACTTTTGTTACATTTGATGAAAGATTATTATTAAATTGCACTGTTCACTACAGTCCATGATTTACATCAGGGTTCCCTATTTGTATTGTGTAGTTCTATAGTTTTTTTTTTTTTTTTAAATTTTGATTCTAGTAACATATAACACCTAAAATGTCCCTTTTAACTCCACACAAATATGTAATTCAGTGCTATTGATTATATTCATGATGTGTGACTGATATTATTTAAAATCATTCTGCAAAATAAACCTCTTTTTCATCCTAGCCAACTTTTGTTTTTTTCAAGAAATATGGGCATTACTTAACATGAGGTCACTCAAATTTCTCTGTGAAGGCTGTTCAATAGCCTGCCATTTTCCACCCTCCTAACAGGAATTCACCCTCCTCTACCACTTTATAATGTACAACCATTTTCATGGCCAGTCCCAGGTTTGCTCTTCACCTGTGTCAGCCACACTTAACTATTTAAAAGCCACAAATATCCCTCTTCCTTCTCTGTTGCCATCATCCATCTGTGCTGCGAAGAGGTATAGACCAATGATGCAAATCCATCACAAAATCAAAAAAATGCAGAAATTCTGCCATAAAAATCATTTGTGAATCTAGAGTAGCCCAAGTGTGATTTGAGGTTTTGACCTGAGAAGTTCATGGACTGGAAAGAGAAAGAGATGGTAGAAAGGAAACTAGTATTTCTTGTAAAATTATCCTGGGTCTTTGTGTGACCAGTGTTGATGACCGCAAAAGCCCACTTAAGGGTGGCAGTGTTACCTGCGTATCATGTATTAAGAAAGCTGATCTCATTTAAAGAATTTAGGTAATGTGCTGGAGATTAAAAATATGACAATATTTCTGCATAACGAACACTTGAAGTTCTTTTTCTCCGAACTTATTTTCAGTGTTTATATCTCAGCAGGACCACTGTCTTCTCTGGGGTGTTTTGTCTGTGGGTTCCTTGTTTACAATGTTTTTGGAATTAATTTTTGAGACAACTATCTGAGTCAGTTTATCACAGAAAAGTAAGTCTTTTTGTGCTATTGGTAAGTTTGTTGCTATTCATGACTTGACATTTTTCTCTATTTTATGGTTGGTCTTTTCCTCTTTGAGTTAAAAGGAAATACGTTTTTTTCTATGATGTAAATTACAAAAACATTATTTTATGTTTATCATTCACTTTGTTCATAGTGGGTTTTTTAACCACACAGATTTTTTTTTTTTCTTATCACATGGTCAGTTCAATAATTTCTGTTTGTTTGTTTGTTTTTATGGCTCTGGATTTTGTGTCATATTTGAAATAAGCTTCCTCACTCTGGGATCATTCAAAACATTTATCCCATGTGTTTTTCCTGTATTTTTATGGTTTCATTTTTCTTGCTTAGAGTTTTAATCTTTCTGGAACTTTGTTGTAAGAACTAAAGTTGGGATCCAGCAAATTTTTTTTCTACTTGGATATCCAGGTATTCCAATCTTGTGGCCATTGACTAGCAAAGTTACTTTTATTGTATGCTAAATTCCCATTTATATGTGGGTTGGCTTCTATTTTTCTAATCTGTACCATTGTCTATTCACACCCAGGTAACCAGTGTTTTAAACATTGTTGCTTTGTGATGTGCTTTAATATCTAGTAGGACAAATAGCACCACATTGCTCTTTTTTTCTTAAAGTATTTTCCTGACTCTTCTATTTGTTAATTTTTCCATATGAATTTTAGACCTTTCTTTTTCTTTGATGTTCTTAAATATTGCTGTAATATGTCTAGATGCGTGGTGTTTTTTTCCTTTACATTTTTCTCTTTGGCAAACTTTAGGCTTATGGGTTATTTATCTACATTCGTGTTTCCTCTCCATTTACGTAGTTTTTCTTTTGGGGAACCCTTGCTATCTGGATTTTGACACTTCTACATCTATCCTGGATAACTCTTTTTTTTTTTTTTAACTTTTATTTATTTATTTATTCTTCTCCTCTCCTTCCCCACTGGGCTGTTTTTTGTTTTATTTTTTTGCTGTCTGTTTCCATTCACTGTGTGATCTTTCGTATCTATTTCTTTTTTGTCTTTTCTTCTCCTCTTTCTCCTCTAGAATTCACTGGGCTTTGATCGTGGGGACCTCTGATGCGAACAGTGGCTCCCTGTCAATCACGCAACCTCAGCTCCTGGTTTCTGCTGTGCTTCACCTTGACTCTCCCCTTCGTCTCTCTTTTGTTACATCATCATCTTGCTGTGTGACTCACTTGCGTAGGCACTGGCTTACCGCGCTGACACTCAGCTTGCTGCATGAGCACTCAGCTCGTCATGCAGGCACTTGCGCAGGCACTTGGCTCACCATGTGGGCACTGTCTCGCTGCGTGGGCACGGCGTGAGCACTCAACTTATTGCCCAGGCACCCACATGGGCACTAGGCTTGCCATATGGGCACTCGCATGGGCACTTGGCTTACCACATGGGCAATCGGCTCGCCATGTGGGTGCTGGCTCACTGTGCAGGCATGTTTTCTTTTCACCTTTTTCACCAGAAGACCCCCCAGGGTTGAACCTGGGTCCTCCCAAATGGTAGGTGCAGGCCCTATCATTTGAGCCACATCCGCTTCCCTGGATAACTCTTAAATTTAAAAATATTTTCTAAATTTCTTTATTCTTCTTTCTTATTTTTTTCTGGGAGAGTTCTCCAATTTTACCTTCCAAATGTGATCATTATTTGTATTCATTTTACCTTCTTTTATCCAAATCATTTTTTTTCAGAAACATGATTATTATATTTTTAATTAGTAACATATTTTTAATGAAGAAGTT